>NW_027286625.1:1912500-2512500 GCF_022747635.1 Hetaerina americana | reverse complement strand
AACATTGTAAACAATCACAGAAACAACACAGGCAATGCTAGCGTCACGCAACTTGGCTCAGAGAAGGCAGACAAGCCACTGAAGCTATCTGACCTCGTCCAGCGGCTACTCGCGTCGTCAGCACTTCATGCGGCACGAACGGGTACTACTTTCCGGATGACCCTCGTATGATCACTCGCAATGCTCGGGACAGCATGTTAATATAGTCTTCTAAGAGTAGGCGCACAGTAGTTTTCCATCATTGTTCCATTGTGTGCACGAATAACGCTGTGGAAGGGCGACAGCAAAAAATCAATCGGTGAGGAGGACCAATGTCTTAGTTTTATCGGCCAATATCGCGCGCGCGTATTCACAGACTGATAGCGAAGACAAAATTGAGCGTTCGTTCCTGAGCCTGGGGATTTGAGGAAAGAATATGAGAATCTTAAGAGATATGGAAAATGACTGGAAAAAATTAACTGAATTGATTTGAAGAAAATGGAGAATTTAGAGGCGAAGATAGCAGGCGAGACTTGACTTTTAGAAGGGTATCTACATCTACTTCATATCCCGCAAGCCGCCGCAAGGGCGTGTGGTATGGGACTATTGAGTTTACCCGTGACACAGAGGGAGTATTTAAGGACCTAACTGTATATTACAGCGGTAGATCCGAACACCCGCGGACAAAATAATTTAAACCGCGACGGAGACTGAGTCAGTTACCATTCTAATATTCTCTCGCACAAATCGTGAACACAAGAGGGCCGAAGCTGGGAACCACAACAGCTATGCTAAAATATAATTATTTTCTGCAATCCTTATTGAAAACACATTCCTCTGAAATTAAATGATAAAAAGGGTGGCACTCTAGCACCTCCAACCAAACACCGCCGTGTCATGTGTAATATGTAAATAACAGGAGGTTTAGTGGTAAACAATGGAAGATGGAAGAAAAAAAGGAGGGAGAAATTTGCGAATTCCAGAAAATATTGTAAGCAGTGACGAAAAGGACAGGCAAGCAGGGATGAGGCTAGAAACGATCAAGCATTTTTGAAAGAATACGGTGATGGAAAATATGAGGAGCTGAAGAAAGCAATAGTGTAGTTTGAAAGGAATTGATTTCATTGATAAGTATTTTGGTAACACACTAGGATATGAAATGGTTTCTACGGACCGCCCAGAAGACATCGCTGTACTACCTACGATAATATTACAGGTCCTAAATGTAATTGCCAATGTCCAAATTTTGTCGCAATGTCTAAATCTGCGAACTTTTTGAGATTTTGAACTTATATTGTACGGCAAACTCGACTGGAAAAAGAGACAATATATTTTTCGCAACGTCCACACCACCTTGCTAAGATCGCAATAATACTTATAGCTTAACAAGTACATAGAGCAATTCCTCTTTAAAGTGCATTCCTGTCTTTTCCCAGTGGGAAACGCGTTGAGCTGCTGACTAGAGTGGTACCGGATTGGGTACAATCTCATCCGAATCTTGCTATTTACTTCTTGCTAACCCTGGAACTAGATGGCAAAGGGTAGTATATAAATCACGCAAGGCCGATTTCGGCTTTTTTTTACCCCTCTCCAAACCTTTGTGAGCATCACTAAGATATGAATCATCCCTCCTCACCTTCCCACATTATCGACGCCATCTTTAAGTTTTCTAAAAAAAGATAAAAGCTCAATTAGGTTTGACGAAGGCGATTTTCATCTCGTTTAGTTACTTATCATTTCAGTTATTTGTTCATATTAAAAAAAGTACGATGCTTGAAATATTACATTTTTTCTTTAAATAATATCAATTAATATACATATAAGGAAATGAAATAAGAATTTCGGAATATTTTTAAGTTTAGAGGAATGCTTGAATATTTCTGAAACGACAGGAGTGTTTACACACCGTGTTCTTTGGTGATTATGGACAGTTAAAATTATTTTTTCATACGAAAATGCTGAATGAAAGCAATAATAACCTTCGGTAAAATGGTTCCTGAATCCCACCTGCCACAAGAAAAAATAACAAAATGACACCCCCGAAATTGTAAGCATGATTTGGAAAGAAAATTGGACACCCTATCCTGTACGCTTGAATTCACAAATCTTAAGATTTCTGGGTGACATAAGATGTACCTATCAAAAATCAATATTCGGGTAGATAACTGGGGTGGTAGCACTATATTCTCTGCAAGTATTCAATAATGGAGTATTTCCTGAAGTTGTCTTCGTTCGCGCGATACTTGAGCTACTCGTGGAGATAATTAAGCTTGAAACGAGCGTGGTTAAAACGATGCGTGAAAATGTTATATTTTTTTCTTTTAATAATCCAGGACAAATATAAAACGATTATTTAATATTTGCGTGATAATGATATTAAAAATACTGTCTTAGGTCCAACCAGCCTTTGGTAGAGCGACTTTAGAAATTTCTACCGCTGTCAGTAGTCCCCAGTGCTCATATCGCGAACTTTTACGAGCGTAACGGGCGGATTACCAGCGGAAGAAGCCGGTGGTGTGAACAAGGCATTGGTGAGAAAGCAGTGGAAGAGGGGAGGGGAGAGATATATAGCAGGGGAGAGAGAGATATGGAGAGAGGAGAGAAGGGGGATGGGATGGGAGAATGTACGCGCATACGGAAGGCCTATGTATAAACAGAAGTCCGTTGATGTGTACACCTCCAGGCTCAGGCGAGAAGATACGTGGAGAAGACGGGAAAGAAGTGATGAGGAGGTGCGCGGGGTTGGGAGGGTTAGGAAGGTGGCCTACGTGGGACCGGAGGGACTCGTGGGTAAGGCGAGGGTGGGAGGGAGGGAAGGCGGCTGAGGAAGTTTCCGGGGCATGAGGTGTACAAGCGAGGGGTTTTCGGGGGGGAGAAGGGAGGACGAGGAAGGGGCGGAGAGAGAGAGAGAGAAAAGAGGGAGACCTATAGACTCGGCTTCCGGAAGCCGAGGATCCATTCTACACCGCCACATGTCCCAACCTCCTCTCGCCCCCTGACTGCAACTCACTCCCGACGGACGGCCATTCTCCTGCCTCCCTACCTCCTTCAGCCCGCCCCCACCCTTCTTCCCTCTCGTACTTCCCGTCCTCGGAGCGGAAAGAGAAATGTGAAGAGACGACTGTCTACGTATATATACTCGTATGTACACCTACTCCCCCACCGGAACCACAACGAAATGAACATGGTTCCATCGGGTGATGGCGAAATATTGAAGCGGAAAAGTAGATCAGGGTAATACGTAATTTAGCATTGGTCATGCATCACCAGGTACACATCAGACGCAGTATTTTGGATTTCAATAAAATGCCTTCAACAAAGTCCCTCACAATGTACTGATACAGAAACTTGAACTTCGGTGTCAATAAGAAAGTGATACATTAATGACTTCAGGCCATATCTCAAACAATAAGTAGACCTCGATGGGTAGTACACAACAGAGGTAAATGTAAATTCCAAGCATCCATCATTGAAGTACAATAGGACTGTTTGTATTCTAAATGTATATCAATGATGTAGGCTCGAGCGTTAGTAGCAACCTTGGATTATTTAAGGCGACACGGTGGTATGCAGGGAAATAAGAACCTCAGAAAATTGACGCAAGAGAACAAGCGAGACTTCCACTTTTAGCAAGGTTCAGAAAACACGAATTTAACGGTGACACAAAGGGAGTTATTTTGGCCCCACATTACTTGCGTAGTTTGCAACACAAATACAAGAAAAGGGAGATAAACTCCACTAAAAATCGACATTATATTCGTCCTTTCCTCGTACAATCAGAAATCATTATAGTAAACAATGTAAGTAAATGTTATTACAAACGGGAACCAGATTAAACGCAGCGGAGACATCTAGTCCATTCGTAGTCCATGTGCTTATGTATATTAGTTGTTACAACATGAATTGACATTTATATGTTAAAATAAGTTTTGCAAAAATATACAGGCCAGTGTGGGTGTGCATTAGCATTGCGTTTAGCTTGGTTTAGCATGTATTTGCATTCTATTTTACGGGTGGTGTCCGCCACACGCACTTGCGGCGGCTTAAGGGGCATTGGGTAGATTTGGATGCAGATCAATTCCGTCTCCGGCACTCTGGGAATTGGAACGGGAAGGTTTCATTCACTTCCGAGTTTGACATCCTCAAACAGATATTGGGGAGATGTTGGGATATCCATATTAAGGAGGATTAAAGCTTTCCATTAGCAAAAATTCATATTGATATGTCTTGAGGACTTGGGACACCGCGAGGAAAGAAGAAATGTATTAAGTGAAAAAAATACACAGAAAAGTCGCAGTATTAGGTTAAATGTTGATATTAACGAACAGAATGCATCGAGAGATTATTTCCAAAAACATAAGAAATGAATTATTTGATGCATGAATATTTTATGGAAGATTATTGGAGAAATAAAAGTCAATGTTACGACGATTCCTAGGGAGGATTGAGACCGTCGGTTAAGTGTGTGAATTATCGCAGATCGTATTGGTATTGATAAGATAACAGTGCACACCCTTATCAATGAAAATTTGCCGACACATAAGATCAGCGCTAAACTCACCCCGAAGCCACCCAGCCACACCTACCCCAAGGTAGCCGACTACATGAAGAATAACGTCATCACTACGATTCCCCAAACCCCTTACAGTCCCGACATGGCACCACCTGATTATTTCCTATACCCAGAAGTGAAATCCTCCCTCAAATGACACCACCATGGGACCCTGAAATGACGCCAAAGAACCTTAGACGTGTACCCTTAAGGACCTTACGGAATCCGCCAACAAGTTAGCCTCAGAGTTGTGGAAAAGCCGCTGGCAAAAGTGGTGCTCAAGGGATGTACTTCCAAGAATTTTGAGGCATTGTAGCAATATCTGAAATAAATCTACATTTCCGAAACTTTCCCCGATACTTTTTATTCAAACCTTCTACGTGTATTGGATGGAATGAAGGAAGTGTGTAAGAAGAGTTAATTGTAGAGTTGGATGTCGGGAAATTTTTTTTGGCAAGGTAAGAAGTGTATTTTTCTAGCATAGTTTGGTCTGCGTCCATAAATGGTAAACAAATAGTTAGCCATTCTATGAGAGGATTGTAGTCATTGTTGAATGCTTTTGAGGCTAACTGTGAGTGGGGAAAGTAATGAGATTTCAACAAGTGTGAAAGATAAGTTACCTAACATCTTTAAATGTGAATTTGGAAAAATAAACTAAATATACAGGTTGCAGTGAATGCTGAATGCATTACCTGAGTTATTCGCAAGATTTGGTATGAATGAAATATACATGGGATCGGGATGGTGCGGTGACTAACATACTAGCTTCCCACCCAAAAGGCCCGGGTTCGAATACTGGAGACGGCAGATCTTTTACAGTGGTGTCCCGATCCCTACTTGAGGTGCTTTGAGGGGGGCACTTTAAGTCAGTACATTGTCCGTGGGATGGGAAGTTAAACTGTGGACCCATTGGCACCTTTCGTTAAGATTAGGCTAACACCAATACCGCGTTTCTCCCAACCCTTCAACCTTTCCCATCAAAGACTAATGGCGAAATTTTTCCCAATACTTTTCATACAAACCATGTATGCCAGTGTGCATATTCATACATAAAAGGTTGGCATACTAGCACCACCCGTAACACGCCCATACGGAGGCTTGAAGGGTATTCTGTACATGTAGGTCCTAATTCCCATACCACTCCTCCGCCCCGTTTAACATCACTATTTCTCCAACGTCCACTTTATTTTTCTTCGTTTTTATTCAAGTTTCCTCTCAGCTCCCGTCTGCAGACGCACTCACAATACATACCCCATTGCCAAGACCATTACTTCACCAACTTATCGTAATTCATCCTTGGTCTTCCTCTGAGATTTCTCCTCTAAGACTCTTTCAACTGTGGAATCGTAGAGGGGAGGTAGAATTTCTTGCCTATGTTTTGAATGGGATATATTCGCAGATCGCAGATATCATCTTGTTTCTCATCCTTCGAAAAATTTCTTCATTTGTTACTCGGTCCCTTTTTTTGGATGGCCTACCGTTTGAGATTGGTTTTGGATGAACACAGGACGAATACAGCTACTTTTCTAATCCTCGCCACACAAAACACAACCCGACACCCAACATTTCAATAAGCAATTTCAATTCCACATACTTCCACCCTTCAACCTGTCCCTCATTCCTCTCATACCGAACGTTGTGCCTTGTACCAGTCTTCAACATTCCATCACCAATGAAAACGTGGTGGATCCACTTTTCGCCTCCAATGGATTTCTCCTAAAAACCCTCTATCCTCTTTCACCATCCTTATACTTCTACGATTGTTTTCTTCTCCATCTATTTTACTTTTTATATCATTCTCCACACCCAAATTTGAAAAACCACCAATGTACGACTATCACTTTTTTCTCATCACTTGGTCTATCCACTTCATTTTCACAATTCCTTAACTTAACGCCACGCTATAATGTTTTACCGACTTCTAATTTCTTCTATCCTATATTGCACATTTAAATTGACGAAATAAATATTATTAACGCTTTGACAATGCATCTTCAGGGAAGATCATGAAAGTATCCGAGTGCCAAAAAAAATATTTACACGTACACTCGTAGGGTGTTAAATCATTTTGGACTGTTGAGTTTAGCTGAGTTCAAATCTACATCGACTGGTCCATGGCGATGAACCAAAATCAGCAGCACTCCAAAATAACTCTCAATTTGTCACCAACCAAATGTAAAGAGCGCGGCAGACCCGATGACGCGAACGGGAGCACTCGACTCGCGGAAATTACTCGTTTTCGGCTAAGTCCTTTTTCTTCTTAAAAAAATAAAACAAATTAAAAAAAACCTTAGCTCCCATTTAAACGCGTTCTCTTGCCCGTGAGTTCATTTTCTTAATTTGGGCGCCGGACTCGCACCCGCTATATACCCACGTCGGATTCCTCTGCGGCGCGGTGAGGTGTCGACTCCCAGAAACGCTTGCGCGCCGGAGGGAGTCCGCATAGCGTCCACCAAACGGCGTGGCGAGGATCCCCAGAGTCGGCCAACCCCTTTCTCCCTCCCTTAGGTATCTTAGGTATTCCACGGCGACCACCGACGTGGGCCTCCGTAAATCTTACGAGCCCCGGAGGTGGGATCGTGCGTATGTGTGTGTGCGCGCGTGTGCGTGAGCCATGTCCCCTTTCCCGCAGGCGTCGCGAGGGGTGAGATGGATGGGGGATCTGTCCCTTCCGGCCATCCAGACGCCAAGGCAGAGGAGATGGAGTTGAAGGAGGAGGGAGAAAGAGCGGCATGTCGAGAAATCGATTTTCATCGACATACACGTATCGATGCGAAGCGTTTCTCAGCACATAAAAATAACGTGGTCGTGGATATATCTACACCAATATATTGATATTGTAATCAACCAACATTCGACATGTTCAACATCCATTTGAATTCCACACCCAAAGACGTTAAATGAAAACATCCAGAGATAGTAAGATACCCATTCACAATTCACACCGAAACGGTGGCCAAGGAAATATCGACACCGGCGCATCAATATCCTTATACACTGACTTTCGACAAGTTCATTAGAAAGCAACTGAATCACGGTACTGTTTCGATGAAAAAATGTTTTATTGGCATCATTTTTATGCTGAAACCAGGTTAAAACGAAGTTTTTCCAGTAGAAGTCATTGCAACAATTTTTTTTACCTTCGCACATTCCACAATTCGGATGTCTATTTCTAACTATGTCGATTTCCTCGATCGATAAGCCGATATTTTTCGCAATTAGATATACACATATGAAGTTATCTCCAAATTCAGATCGAAGTAAAGCCATATTGTAAAGGCCATCTCTATCCCCAATTCAGCCTTTTTACTACTACCTCGTGGCACTGGAAAACACACGTTTTCGACGTATCGAGATAGATATCTCGAAGTTCCATCATTTTTTTGGAATTAATGTTTGGATTAACTCATTAACGTAATCCATCTCATCACTTCAGCCTTCTTCCAATCTCACGATAAGCACCTCGAAGCATTGCCACCGACCTGGTATCAACACCACAACTTTGAAATCGCTCGGGTCTGCGGAGGAGTGAATGGCGAAAAAGTAAATATTCTCCATCTCGTATCCGTACTTCCTATCTTTCAACTCTTGCCAACCTTCCTTCAACCTCGCGATCATCGAAAACATAGTGATATCTCGAACTATCGACATTTTTTTGGCATAGAAGTTCCCAATATGTCCCCTACGCCGTCTCTCTCGTCTCGCCAACACTCTTCCAGCATCCGCCGCCCTCGTAAAAACACGCACTTCCGACGCGACGAGACAGATGTCTCGAGGTATGATCATTATTTGTCTTTGAAGGTGAACAAAATCACGTCTATACTACTATCTGTTTCGCCTCACCGGCCCTTTTCCAAATACGCCCGCAAAACTCGAAAAACGCGCCCTTCCGAACCATATCGATGGACATCTCGGAACACCTTCTCCGTCTACTTGGCGCCTGACGCACGACACCTAACATTTCGACGTCTCGTGCGCCTACAGGGAGGAACATGCGCGCGGCAAGGGAGAGGATTCTCTCTCTCCATCCCGTCTACTACGCGCTCACTCCAAAAAAAAAACCCTTTTTTCCGAGCTCTGCGGCCCTCGAAAACACGCGCCCACTCCAGAGATGCGCAGCACGGGGCGGCGCCTTTTGAAAACAGTCGCGGGCTAAGTAAGACGCCTCTGGGGCACACACCACCACCCTTTTGCGTCTGGTGGTGTTCTCCCTCGAGGGAGAGAAGCGGGGGGAAGGAAAAGGGCCAAGCGGGCCACGAGCGAACGCATAACGAGGGGCCGAGATGTGTGGTGTGGGAGGCAAGCGAGCGCCCTTCCCACCTCTCGCGCTCCGATGATGGAGGGGAAAAAATGAAAACTGAAAAGATGGAAGACATGGGGAGTGAAATGTAAACGCCTCGAGGGTTGAGAAGGATAGGGACGGGAGGGGGGTTTGGAGAAAACCTCGGGGGGGGTCCCTAACGCAAAAAAGCTCTCCAACCTTCGTCCCCTCGCTCTTCGTGAAAAGGAAGAGTGAGGAGGGACGCACCAATTAAGAATGTCGCGAAATGAGGTAGACAATGCTTTTGACCGTAAAGATCTCCCCGGAGGCCATCCCCGGTGTATGTGACGTGGCTATTATTCACACGTTTACAATATAAGCGCTTGATTACTGCAGCAAGCTTCAACACGCTTCTTCTTCATCTACTGACCTCACCAGCAACCTCCACATGCAGAGCTGATTTTCTAATGACTTCTACCTCACGGAAGCGCCCCGGCTGGATCATTTTAGATCGATAGCAAGCCTAACGAAGAGGATCACTGCAAAGCTTTCACACCAGTGTCATTTGGTGATCATTGGTGAAAAAGTTATTCACCACAGGACTGAAATTATTATGAATATTCAGAGCGGGTGGATTCACATCTGAAACGCAGTTAACCATCTTAAACTCAAATTACCTCTTCCAAGGATCACGACAAGATATAAAATTCGTGAAATTAGCAATGAAGGTATTATATTTTGGGAACCTTTTTCCTGCGTGAAATACGTGACAGCAATAATTTAGAGTTCCTCAAATCCCTAATCCCACCCCTTCCCTTTCCCCATCTCCTTTGGATTGTACTTGCACCCTCTGTCGTACACCACAGTCTGGCACTCGTGGTATAAAGGCAGACATGAAAATTTGCTCGCTATTCAGTCTAAGGCATCCACCGCCGTTAACTTTTGGCCCCTTCTCGGGTTGAGTAGTCCCTCAGAATATTTACAGACAATTTATCTCCTCAAAAGTGCATTCCGTGAATTTCAAAAGGGTTTTAATTGAACCACCAACTCTTCTACAGGTTTGCCAAACATAAATTGCACCACTGGCAATTTTTGACACTGGAAAATGTGTGCCATTCTCATGACGGTTTAAACGAATACTTGATGTTAAAATTGAGGCATGTAATTCGAGGTTATATTGTTAACAAATCATTTGATAAATGACAGCGGAAATCGGTAACATGGAATACGGAAGTGCTCCACGGATATCAAGTGTAGATTAGCTCAAGCCAAGGAGGTGATGACCACTTAAAACTAGTTACTATGCCCAAATTGGATACGTTTACAGACAAGAAAGCATCTCGTGTAAGTATTCATACATCGATCGGAGTCTTAGACCTTTGGCAAAAGGAGACCAGTGAATTATAGAATCATAGGAAACCTGGTGCAAGAGGTGAACGCTGAAGATGAAATGAACAGTTAAAACAAAAAAGGGAATTGGTAGATAGAAGACAGACAATATTGAGCCTAAGAAAAAGGAGGCTTAGGTGGATGTGTCACACCTTGATCCATAATGGGTCTATCAGAATCAAAAGATGAGGGACGTTAGGAGGAAAGAACCCAATATGAAGGCCGATTAAGAAATACGCCAATTGAAGAGGGATATTAGACGACAGATCTACATGTGAGTAAAGGGGAGTTAACATTAGAAGACCTTGAATGAGGGGATGGTAAAAGCCTATTATAATGATAATGAATGGAATAAAATTAACATTTTTACTCGGTGGTACTTCATTCATTTTATTTTATGAATGAAATAAACTCAGCTAAGTCAGATTTTTTTTTATTTCCCAAACCGACGAAAGCTTATCCCTTTGCCACAAATACTAAGTCTCCGAGTCATAAAAAAATTAAGTAAAAATAACACCCAGGTTTCGACCTACACACGAAAGTGACCTTGAAAATGGCTTTTGCCTTCGTAATCTGAGTTGGAATATAAAAAAGTTATTGTGAAGTTTACAAAACTTATTTCATTCACGCGAGGCGTCCGCACCACAAATCTCTTCCCAGAGCAATGACGCGTTGTCTTTACTCATTTACGGATTATCTATTTTATCAATTTCTACGCGGGGAAATTCGTTGCGTTAGCGCTGAAATCTGGTGGTGATTCCAAGAACCTTTAAAACTACCCTCGTACAAAGAATGAAGAGAAGGAACAACCTGATAGGTTGGAAGTGAAAAATTAGTAACTTCGTGATTCCACAATGAATTTTCAGCGGAATCACAAAGTTACTATTTTTTCATTTCCAATATGAATCGATTCCATACAGTTACGCCGGAAACCATCAATTATATCTGATAGGTTGTTATTTAAGTAGGACTTTGGAGTTTTCTGGTTCTAGCTATTGTTTCCCAGAGTCGAATGATCAGTCCTTGTCATTTGTGTCATATTGAGCCTTACCGTAAGTACTTGAGTGTGTTCAAAAACTAATTTGCCGGCCCCGCCCCGCCGCCGGCCCCGGTGGCGGCGGGGTAACGTCCTCGTCTGCCATTCCAAGGGTCGCGGGTTCGATTCCCGCCTGGGTGAGTTTCCCTCCATCTAGGGCTTGGGTGTTTGTAAATGTGACCATTGTTATCGTTGTTAACAGTTCGATGAAAAGGCCAAAATGCGCTGTTTTCGGACTAATACTGAATAAAAAAAAAATGTCTACTTTTCACTGGCGTGCGTAAGGAATGTTTTGCGTCACAACGACCACTGTTTTTGTAAATCAACTGGAAACTTTGGGAAACGAGGTCGAGTGAATGCCCCGTAAGATCGCGGGCTGTGTCGAGCTATACATATGGAAGGGCTCCGAAGACGCGAGAGATAGAAGTAGGAGGAGGCTTCAGGTGAAAGAGGAAACGCCGCCGCCACACGCGTTAAATACGGATTCGGGAGGGTTATGCAAAAATAGCCCATATAAGATATATAGTATATCGCATCAAACTTAACACGGAGGGCGGCGGATCCGTGTCAAAACAAGACGAGAATAGATCGGAGGGAAGTCGAGAGAGCGTGTACGGAGAAGAAAACTGAGAGGAGGGGGACCACTTGGTTTCGGGGGGTGCGGAGCGAAGGGGTTGGCGGGGGGGGGGGGGAAGACGGCTCCGGGGAATAAATGAGTTACGCCCACCCACGACGGCGCTAACGCGACGACCGTCTCGGACCAATTTTCCGAAAGATTTCACTCGGTTGGGGGGGGGGGGGGCACGGGCAAGCCGTGGATTACCGCAAGGATTCGGGCCGTCACCGCGATCCACTCTGCCGCCGATCGGGCGAGCGAAAGCCTTCAAGCGGTCTGCTTTGAATGGCTGGTGGCCGGCTAGCGGAGGAGACGAAGACCACTATAGTGCCGACAAACTAAATACGAGGGCTTGCCAGAAAGTAACTTACGTTTTCGTGCAGCGTGAGAATTATGTGGACGAAGCCGAATAATAGCTGTATTGACGCACACATTACGTCAGGACGCCTCGAGATGCTGTGGTTGGAAAGTCGCGCCGCTAGTCGTTTGTTTACAATAGCGAGTCAAAATGAACAATACAAATGAAATTCCAACCAAATGTGAAATTCGTTCGTTGATAAGGTTTTTACCGATAAAATACTTCAAAGCTACTGATATTCATCGGGTAATTTGTGCTCTGTATGGACCAAATGTGATGAGTGACGAGCTGTGCGTCAGTATTGTTGTTCGTTTAGAGAGTGGACATAAATCTCCATGATGACGACAGAAGTGGCCGTCCGTCTGTGGTGGACAATGAACTGCTTCAGAAAGTTCGATCGAAAACTGGCGTTTCACGATATCTGAAATCTTTAGATAGTTTTCTACAGATTTCTACGACTTTGTTGCATGGAAAAACGACTGAAAAGTTAGGCTACAACATGTTTTGCCCACGTCTCGACGAGGAACTTCAAGATGCCGTCAGATCAGATGGCTGCGATCTCAGGCGACAGAATTTTATGCTGAAGGAATTAGAAAACTAGTTCAGAGATATGACTAATTTTCAATGACTAATTTTCACACCTGTTTGGCGAATATGTATAAAATAGTAGAAACTTGTAGTTTTGAAATGAAAATAATAAATTTTCTGCATCTATTCCAGTGTATTTTTCTATAACATAACGGAGGTTACTTTCTGGACAGCCCTCGTACGAACCGATCCGTGCCATGAAGAGGAGACAGAGGGGAGTAGAAATTGGGGAGGTTTAAGTTACCAATAAAAAAAGAATGGGACACCGAAGTCCCTCTAGTATTTTGTAAAAACAGTAAAGAATAAGTGACACATATCTGTAATTTATTTTTGTACTCATTTCCTTAAAAATCAATTTGCACAAGTCATACAAACCCTGATTAATAAATTAAAATGCCGTACGAGAATGTTTGGAAGTTTATCCTACATTTTCAGCTTGCGATTTGATGATATTTGTTTATAATTATGCTAAAGTAGCCATAACAAGTACACTATGTGATTTTTCAAATACAACACTTTATCCAAGAAACTTCGGGTGATGCCACGACAATTAGTTTTAACAAAGTCATCCACTAAATGTGCATTACAATGCAACAATTTCAGAGTGTACAAATCATTCCCCTGGACCGGAATCTCGGACAAGGGGCTCTCTGAAATTGTTGCAATGTACAATACTTTTTTCAGCATGAATACAAATTTTAAGCAGTTAGAAAACATGAGAAGTCATATTAACGTTTTTTCGAACTTTTGAGACATCTGTGTCAAAGGGTTAAGGACGGCTGGACCGCGTCTTTTATTTCGCATTTACGACGGAATTATCATTCAAGCCTTGACCTTACATTAAACCTCTAAGAACATACAAGAGCGTATTTCCTCGAAACTCTGTTCGACGGATTACCAGAAAACCATGATTATAACCCCGCGTCTAGGTTCACCGGCAATAAAGCCGAGCAGGGCATATGTAAAATTTGGGTGTTGCTGGATTGCACTGCGATAAATTAAAATTCATCACTTAGCCTTTATTTTACATTGACGCATCGAATAAAAAATAAAAAGGTAGTTCCGTAAAAATTGGCATCGTCTCAGGGACGGAAAAAGATGGGGACCTCTGAGAAACCTCACAATAATCTTCCGGTCTGCTACATTGAGGAGAACCAGGCCTGCTACCGTAAGAAATCTTCTAAAATATCTTTATTATTGTTGGTAGACTTTTCCATACTCGTATCCGAAATGGTTACAAAATAATATAACATAATATGTTTTTACCATTGGAGTGTGGTGGTGGCTAAGCCAACCTTTCTCATTCATACGCTTTTTAGCGTTAATCTTTCATTTTAAGCCAAATAACTGGGAAAATAAACAGAAACATATGAGCAATAACTGGGAAAATAAACAGAAACATATGAGCTAAAATATCAGATGCAAAATTTTAATTGACCACACACACCGCTTATACGCCGCACGGTCGTCAAAAAACTGATAATTGTACCCAAAAAACCTTACGATCCGACAATACACCAAAGGACATCCCAGTAATTGGTTCACTAGGATGTAATTGTTTAATACATTTTCAAAGCGATCTTTTTGGAAAAGTAAAAGCATTGTTTACTCCCGATTAAGTTTAAATTATTTCTTATAATTTACTACATGTTACTCATTAAAAAAAACACCCAAAACTCTTAATAGTTGATGTTTGACACACCGACCTATTACTACACGTATATTCCAAGGTAATTTCACCACGAACTATTATTGCAATATAAGACTTTTCTAAAATTGAACTTGGCCGTCGACAGAAGCCCGTCGAAATACATCAGCCCTACTACACTTGTACATTAGTCATCCTTTCCATTCACTGCGTGCTCCCAAAGGGAGGCAAGACAGCTCTCGATCCGATCAGGAGGATTCATATCGTGACGCGAAACGTGTCGCAAATAACCTCTGAAAAATGGTAGCTAACTGAAGGCTTTCTTCCAAAATACTTCTCATTGCCTCCCAGCGAAACTCACCCGGAGGAGTAAAAATGCTTACCCACATACTAAACCATACACCGATCTTCCAGGAATGACTTGACGACAGGAATGAAGATTTAATTACACAAATATTTCAATTAATCAATCGACACAAATTACAACGGCCGCAACACAAACGCTGATGCTCACTCGTTTCATTCGCCGCCAGAGAACGCAGAGCTCATTTTTGCGAGGGTGAATAATTCTTACAGCACAGACCACGAAAAACCTTTTTTTTTCAAATTGAATCATCCCATTGAACCATCCTTTTTGCTACGGGGCAGCGTTTTTGGTTCCCGCGTTCCCCGCAACTGGCGTGACCACAGCAGGGATGAAACAGAAAGGGATGGAAAAAATCATTCGATAGGAATTCGGACGGAGGGGGATTTGGCGACGAGAATTATATATGTAAAGGGTTGTGGAAAAGGGGGAAAAATCATCAGTGTGATCGAAACCTTATGAACGCAATAAAAACATCGGCGAAGGGAGGGTATTCTTGACAGAATAACAGCGGTAGGGCCAACTTATGAACCGGATTCATGGAGGAGGCGGTCTTCCCCAACGTCATCATGATTTTTCTCCCCGCATTATCACACTCGAATATTACCAGCTGTCAACCTTTGGAGAGACACTCCGGGACATCGCTTTCTCCATTTGTTACTTTACTATAAAAATACTTGCCAAAATCCTAGATACACAATTGTGTCGATTCACGACCGATCGATTTTTATCGAACCAATCAATGAGTACACACTCCAATCCAGGAGGCAAATCGTATTCGACACTATCATCAACCATGTAGTAGTCACAACAGTAACGCTCAAACCAGTTCGAACAGACCACGAGGATTATGTGAATTGTCGAAATCATGAGTACATTTATTAAATTTTTATCGCGAAGAGAACAAAAATTAGGAAGTGCGCTGTTTATGCTGTTGTCTACACTACTTACTGAACGGATTGGTCGAGAAAATGGAACGCAATCAGATGGCGACTAGGAACTCGACCACTCTATCGATCGATATGGAAATGAAACGCGTCCAAGTTGACCTGTCAAGGGGTCTCTTGACATAAGTCGTATCCTACTTGTAATCGCCGCTTTTAACCTCGAAAAAGAATGAAAAATTGACGACGGTGTTCTTCACTGATTATTCTTTCGTGAAGCCCTTCTCGAACTTCAAGACGATAGCGGACGTCTTTCGTTTACCCTCGATAATTTGTATCGGAGTAGGAATGGGGGAGTTTGTAATAAGGAGTCCGAGGGATGGAAGGAGACGTCATGAAATCGGATTAAGTGGGAGACGGGGTTGGATAAGAGGGTTTAATGCCCTGGGGCGCCAAAAAGTGGCGGGCGTCTTTTCTGGACAACGCCGAAAAGTGGCGTCACTCTTTTCACAATCCCCCTCAACCTTCAACGAAATCCAATAATATTTTCACGCGAAACACACGAGTACCTCGATGAGTATCAACGGTTTTTGTGAAATACTAAAAAAAACCGCTTATCGTTCACATCTTTCGTTTGATGTGCCAGGGGAAAGAGTTATCTGTTTAACTTTAAGCATCACACGAGCGCCGAGAAATCAAATCCAACATCTAAGCTTCCCCAAAATTTTTTAACGGGCCGGATTAAAAGGATATACCGAGTCGGATCAGGCCCGCGGGACGTGGGGAACCGTATACCCGGCCTCAAGGACGATTTTGTCAATCAAAATCATACCAAATCACTCTACGGAAACCTAAGGAGACTGACGCGCGAAAAAAAATACACAGGCGAAAATATCACGCAAGCATCCGTGGTCTTCTGGAGAAACAAATGATGATCACTATAACTTTCCTACCAAAAACTACAGCTTCAGATTGAATAGTAATCCAAACTCACATATCACTTTAACTATAGGCCATCACAGTTGCATACGGTATATATCAGAGGCCAACACGGATTATTGATGATACGAGTATGAAATTTGGGTAGTAGTTTGTTTACGAGTGATGCGAATGGTTGCACCCAATGTTTTATGCCGGTGTGATCGCTAATCATGCGTGGCAAAAACGATTCCTTACATCCGTTTGCTGCACGAGTGTATTTCCCGTACCTCCTCATTGTGGTCTCGACATACCGATTGATGTGTGGGGCCAGGCATTATTCCCTCGGTGCCAGCCAGCATTAAACTCGAACGATTTGCATTTTTTTCCCCAGTGGGTTAAGCCATGCATGTAATACCCCGAGCCAGCGGCGGATCCCGACATGGATATTCCAATAATCGTCTAACGATTTCTCTCCGTTCAGTACAATTTTTTTTTTCAAATCAGCGGCTTTCTTTTGCATTTATGTTTACGCCAAAAAATTAGATTCTCGCAGTTTTGCGGACGTCTGTTAGATGGAAGTTCGCGAACGTTTGTGGTGGTGAGTTGTGCCGACCGCTTTTCATTCACCATATCAGGTCGGATGCGAGATGAAACCAGAGAATTTTTACCTCACCCGCCATACTGACGCCAATTCATCTGGGTGCGAACTTCATCTTAGTATAGATACGAGTACATGTTGAGCTAGAGCTGATACAGATGATTTCGTACATCGAGGTATTGTTTAAATGTTTTAAATGAAATTCTTTCTCCTTTTCAATCGAGCGAAACGGGGATGTGGATTCTTTTAACTCGGGAAAGATAAATGATATTTCTATAAATTTTTTTCTTTATATCTCCCCCCCCCCCCAAAAAAAAGAGCTCTTAAAAAAATTGTTTTTATGAAAATGTGGAAAACCTACACTTTTTCATTCGATTCGTATATCTCGCTCTTCCACTCGGCCGATCTCGCAAGCGGCGCTTTTTCCTTTTACACTTAAGCTTGACGTCCCGTGAGCAAGTATGTATATCATACGTGTATCACAGCGATGTTAGGTACCCAACAGTCACTACTTGCGGGCTTGCTTACCGTCCCAGAGAAAAATCACGACACGAGGAAAATAATTGGTCGCCGTGGCAATTCGATACGCGTGTGAAGATCCTCGGGCGAGCTAATAGCCGAATGAATTATGCCCAGCTATTCTATTTTTTTTATTTTTAACGACGAGTTTCTCCCCAGGAAAATGTCCGATGGGACGGCCGAAAATAAAGTCGATCCGTCCTCCGCTCCGAGGAGGATATGAAAAAAACGAACACAGGGTCGGGGGCGGGGGGTGGAGGGGAAGGAGAATTCGAGAGGGTTCGGAGCCGTAGGAAGGACGCGACGTGGCATCTCAGCGGGGGACTGTGGCACTAATTTAATGCGAATATTAATCACGCGGCTATATCAGTTGCCCAGGCGACGGTTAATGCTGACTAAGGGAATTTTTAACAGCATCGGAGATGTCCCGTCCCACCTTCCACCTTGCCTTTCGTCTTCCCTCGAAACAGGGTAGGTAGGAGGCCGTTCGATGCTCTTAACCTTACAACGAAGCGCGATGTGACTCTGATATCGCCAAAATCGATTTTTCGACGGCGCAGAGTAAGTGGAAGACACCACAATTTAACATCGCACGTTAAGTTTAAACACTAGACGAAGATGGAAGGGTAGTCACGTTGAATGTAATGAAGGGACCAAAAAAGCATGCGGAATTGAAATGTTGTATTGTAGCGCAAGGTGCTAGGTTGTGTTTTGTTAGGCGAGACTTAGATACAGCGGCGATTAGTTAGTGCCCATCCAAAACCTACATTAAAAGACAGACTATCACAGCCAAACAAATCTTATTCACATTTACACATGGTACAATAACACATCTCAGGGACAGAATTACAGAGGACCAGGAGATACTTCCGGGAAGAGTAAATTTTCCATCTAAGATGGGAAAAAACGGACATGAATTTTTCCGTGGAAATCAAAAACGTGAAAGTTACCATCAAATTTACTGAATGCCTTTAAGTAATTTTTCTTTCGAGTGTATCCAGAAAACGAAGTCACTTAGTGTGAAAATTGACTTTTTAATAATTTAATATAATACAAATTAAATATTTTCTCTAAGTGATGCAAGAGACAATATCCTACATAATACATTACTTATAATTTGAATATTTCTAGATTTGATGGACTTTCACCTCATTTAGATTCCGCTTCAGACAGATTTTACTGTAGTTATATTATACCAACGCAACTTGGCGACGTAACCACGACATTTATTTAGGCTTTCCAAGGAAAATTTGATATTAAATACGGACAAAATTTCTCCCTAGGTGTTGTAGGACGCCGACTAATGACTAGGAGAGACAGAGAGGTTTGCTCAATTAAAAACGAAGTTTAGCGTGTCAGTAATATTTTTTCATAAGAAAGGAGAACCCTGTAGAAACTATGACTGTTTATAAGATCCCTGATTGTTTTCCCTTTTCTCTAACCTGTCAAGGGCATATTGTGGTAGGATTAATTCCAAGATGTCGTAAGTAAAATCGCACGAGTGATGTCTTTTAAACGAGCTTAACCCACCATCATTCACTCCTCGGTGCCTCTTATCCCAAATTATGTATTAATCGTGCGGCGCTTTGTGAATTACCAAAGACTGGTTTTCACGAGCCGAATCTCTTAGCGGCTCGGAAGCGCAATGGAATACCAAATGAGCAACGCAGTCGATACATCGCAATATCCCATGATTGATACGAGAATGGGAAAAAATAAATGGGACGAAATGGAAAGCAAGCGATTAAGTTCTAGCCTGTTCTGTAGTAGAGGAGAGAGACGGCTGCTGGACGAAATTCGAAGGCAGGACTACTGTATGCAGGGGATACTAACAGGCAGTGGGGTGCTGACGATGGTAATGGAGTAGGGGATGCCGGTTAAGCGAGACAGAGGTAGAGCTAAAGGATTCGGGACTAAACAACGAGTTACTGTAAAATGCACAACGGAATTTAAGGATATTTTGTATTTGGTCAGCCAGGAATTCAGGTTCAATTCGTATGTAAGAGACTTGACCGGATTCATTGAAAACCTACCATAACTCAGTATACAGCTGATAATAATAATGAACGCAATAAAACAATACATACAGATGCTATCTTTCAACTTGCCGAGTACTATTGAATTGAATATCGCATCGACAGAACTTGAAATGGCAACCAGCCGATTTAAGAGAATTTTTTAAATTTTTTCTCATACAATCCGCAATTAAAACAATCTTCAACACTGTCACAATAATAGCAAGGCTTTCTTACAGCATCCAATAAATTATTCATAATGCAATAATGGGGGCACGCGGTAGTCCAGGGGTAGAGCTTTGGACTACTGACCGGAGAGCCCTGGTTCGATTTTCGGGCAATCCTCTCAGGGCACCCTCAGCTCCACCCAAGTGGTGATTTTCCGGGTACCAGATATTCCCGGGAAACCATAACCGGTATAGGGAAAGGAACTGGCCCCCTTACCCTGATGTGTGAACTTCACACGCCGTCGGGTTTAGTATTGGGTGAACTCTACCATCACCTACCAAACCGACCTTAAGGAAGATCACTGTATTCATGGTTTATTTAATGCAATAAATTAAAAATAAATTTCGATTCCAGAGTAAACGATAAATACAAAGAGCTACGTTTACTCTAGTGAGCTAGAACAGCAGTGAATATGAAGAATGCAAAGCTGTACTACTAAAGGCCTAAACCGACGAGCTCGTGTGTTTAACGCCCAAAACGCAATCGATTAACCTAAATACCAGGTGAACATCAAAATCGATGCATCGTAATAAGCATATCTCACGGGCATATTCTCCAGTTAACACGTAAAAACTTCGTAACTTTTAAGATTGAAACTAAAGACATATTTCGAGAGCGGCGCAGTACTCCGTGGAGGACACCACAGGGTTGACTCATTAAAAGGGCGGAGCGGGAGGGCGACTATCAAAAGGAATCATTCTCCTCGTCTCCTCGAGCCTATCGCGACCCTCTTCCTCTCTTAACACCCCTCTTCTCTTATCTCTTCTCCCCGAGGCCCGGGTGTCCTCCGCCGTTATTCGCTTATGCCTGGGCTTTTTTCCGCCATCTCTCGAGAGGTCCACCCTTTCGTTTTTTGGTCCGTGCTTCCGACTTCTTTTTTTTCCCACTCCGACGCCGCATATGTACCCGTGTGTGAACTCAGCATGCGACGGGGTCAATTCGACCTCTCCGCTGCGCTATCTATCCCCAACCGCCAAACAGTTCTACATCTTTCGCTGCAAATATCGCCCACCGCTCGTAATTTATACTAGTCGTGTGGGTGGAGCGTCAGAGTACGCACGACAGGGCCCGGGTTCGACTGAAGTTGACGACTCTTTGACAGAGCTCCACTCAAGCCGTGGGACTTTTTGAATTTCCGGATCTTGCCGGGAAACCCCCCGTAAGACCTCAACCTGTATGAATGCATGAATTCCATCGGTTATAAGACTCAGCACGACGTAAGCTACACCTTTATTCACCTAAACAACCTTCCGGTCGACTCCTGATGTTGATTTGGTAATCACTCGTGCGTGCAGGGTATGGAATCGACCAATGTCACAAATTAACGAGGATATCGAGGAAACTCTTGATGGACGAAATAATATAGATTGAAAATTGATGAGGAATCAATTAAGAGCGAAATTGTGGACGTTTTCCATCATAAATCATTTACCCTGAACGAGATTTGTGCGGGGATATCCTAAATAATGGTCTGATGTGTTTACCAGTCACCCAAGTGCAGTCATACTAATTAAAAGCTAATGCATGAAGCGGAATTTTCCGAAGTTTATGTTAGACAATTAGTATAATTAATCTGGTTGGCTTGTTGGTCATCACACATCATCGGCAATCTGAATTGTCGTATTTGTACACGGAATAGTTCAAGTGATTTTCCACTGAAATTTTCCACTAAGTTGAAAAATAGTTTACATCCATGTGAGTTACGGCGTAGAGCGCTCTTCATGTCATCTACCCAAGAAATTAAGGGCTGATTTGGGAGAGTCTAATAATTCGTATGGAAATTCTTAAAAACTAAGAAATTTTGGCATAAAATTTAGCCATTAAATTTTATCAACAAAACAAATCCAGAAAAATTATTTGAAAACCTCATAATGTCTGACAAAATAATAGATTGAATCAAACGAGTTTCACAATAAATATCAGATAAAAGTACGGAATAAAAATAGAATGGAAATTACATATGGTCCACTACGGTTCTCTGTGCCTCATTATTATTTAAAAAGTTGTTTCAGCTTAAGTCTTATGTTGAGCCGTCGCTTTTAAGAAGACAAATTATGGATTAATCCAAAACAATGCGATTTTTCCAATCCAATACTTTATGGGTATTTATTACAAAATTCATGCATTATCACACGGAAGATGTATTGCACTTTTTTACTCGAACCATCCAAATCGACACCGGAACATCGCAGAAAAATAAATCGCCGATCCGATAACAGAAACACGGATACTGACTTAAGAAGCCGGCACCTACTAGCAACCGAACGGATGCAATCCCATTCTCAACGACCCGAAGTGAACGTGACATCGTAACAATGAGGAAACAGAATGAGGTTTGGTTTCCCGAATTAAAGGTTCCTCCGTCAAACTCTATACATAGAATATTTCCTATTCGGCGAGGCTGTCACCTATGCCAGATGGGTACGATGAGAGAGTTTCTATGCCACCATCCCCCAGATTTCGGACCTCCTACGATGTGCGCAGGAAGATGACAAAGGGAAACGGATCAGGGGATACGACAAAAGTGGGAAAAATAAATTTTAACGTCCAATTCAACGCAGAGACTGTGGACGAACCATTTTCCCTCGCCAAACTGTGTTGCGGGGGGAATATTTTGCCCCAGGCTAAAATATCGCATGGAATTCAAATGACCTCTCCAGAAATCATCAGCCAAAACCGTAATGCATGGGTTTTCTGGGTACCGGCTTTACTGCTGAGGCGATTGATGTCCCGGGACAGGGATCTGTCCCTCATTCCCTGAATTAACTCGTGCGTCAGAGATAGAATACGCACGAGATGAGCCTTAAGCCTCCGTCTATCAAGCCAAACTCCAGTTTCACCTCCTTCGTTCTTTTATTCCTGATATACGAGTGTGTGTGTGCGCGCATATATATATATATATATATATATATATATATATATATATATATATATATATATATATATACACATATATATATATATATATATATATATATATATATATATATAATACACACACACATATATATATATATATATATATACACACATATATACATATATATATATATACACACATATATACATATATATATATACACATATATATATATATATACACATATATATATATATATATATATATATATATATATATATATATAACATTTGGACGGCACAATAGAACACAAATAAAATAGATAACACTTAAAAGGAGTCTTACTTCAAGAAGGCCGAAAGTTCAAATAGTCTACAATGTGAGTGTCAAGTGTTATCTATTTTATTTGTGTTCTATTGTGCCGTCCAAATGTTAAATTGCTCTTTTCAGTGCTTCAAAATCATCGATATATATATATATATATAATTATTATAAGGTAATCTACCGGTTAAGGTAGATTTTTGGATGGACGCAGCTACCAAATAAATATTTTGTGATTCCTAACAAAACACAATCCAGCAACCTATTCTACAACAGGTCCCTCTTCATCTCTGAGTACTTCCTCCCTCCCTTCATCCTGTCCAACATCCCTACCCTGTTCCTTCCCTTTCCTCGGTTGCCTAACATTCTCCCCTCTATTACAGTCTTCAACATTCCACTGCCGATCAATACGCCCTTCATCCATTTTTCCTGCCTCCATAGGATTTCTACCAATAAACGCCTCTCTTCGCCCACCATACCAAGTACTTCCTCATTTGTTTTCCTTTCGGTCCATTTCACCTTCTCCACACCCACCTTTCAAAAGCCTCCAATCTACGTCTATACTCCGGCTTCAATGACCACGTTTCCGCGCCGTACATAGCTCCATATCAAAGTTTTTACGAGTCTTCTCTTAATATCGTGACTCAACGTTCCTCTCATCAACTCCCTCCTCCTTGTGAAAGCCTCTTTGCCTAGCGCAATTCTTCTCCTTACGTCCCTACTACTTTGACCGTGTTGGTCCAAAATACTTCCGAGACACAGTAATCAACCCGAAGGTCAGTTAGGTAGGTGATGGTAGAGTTCACCCAGTACTAGGCCCGACGGTGTGTGAAATTCACACATTAGGGTAGGGGGGCCAGTTCCTTTCCTTGTGCCGGTTATGGTTTCCCAGGTAGATCTGGTACCCGAAAAATCACATAGCTTGGGTGGAGCTGCAGGCGCCCAGAGTGCCTTGCCCGGGAATCGAAGACGGGCCCTTCCGGTCAGTAGTCCAACGCTCTCTCTCTCGCTCTCTCTCTCTCTCTCTCTCTCTCTCTCTCTATATATATATATATATATATATATATATATATATATATATATATATATATATATATATTCAATTCAAAGGCAAATATTTTAATTAAAAATCATTACTTAGTCGAAAGAGATGACCTGACATTTTGAGCACCAAAGCAAAACGGCCTCAATAGCAACCCCATTAAACCCCCTTCCCCGTTCCTTTTATCTCGTTCATTCATTTCATTTCATTCCCTTCAGCCAACGAATAATTCCTGACAGCTCCTCGATATTAATGGTCTCCGTTCTTCCGAATTTTGATTCCCACTAGTCGGTCATGAAATATTTCGAGCTTACAGGAGACGTCCATTATTTGAGTAATTATTTTTTTTATTTTAACTGCTAGACCGGTGCAGAGTGACTCTCCACCTTCAGCAACTCAAGGTCTGTTCCTGAGCTTAAAACGCAATGGGCACCGGCCACGCCATGGTAAACGGAGTCACTTAAATGTTATCTTCTAAAGCGAAAGAAATTTTGCAGCTTCGGTAGTCGAACCAAGAAAATTGGAGCCTTTCCACTATGAATATAAAATGAAATTTTGAGAGAAATGATTTTTGGCAAAAGAATTTTTTGTTCCCCGCAACCAGAAATTCTCTCAGAAAACAAAGACGGAAATGAGGACTTACCAACGCCCACCCATCGAGCACCTGATCCCACTGGAGGAGCTGAATCTTCCTCAGCGTTGCCAATTATGTGAAAAATACATGTAGGTGAACATAGGTAAAGAAGTAGTATAGAGCATATCAGTAATAACAGTCGTTGCTGGGCCTCTAATGAGTGGGAAACAGAAGATATGTCTTTTTGTTCAACTAAATTAGACCGAGAACTGCAATTAAAAGAAATCAGCCAACCTCAGCCTTTTACTATCGCACGATACCAAAACGTAGCCATCTAGCACTGCAAGTTCGATTACGGTACAAGAGTGTTGAAACAATGCTCTGTATAATAAATCAGAGTAAATAATTTAACAAAGTTATTTGATTTAACAAATATGACATCAATACCATTCAGTAACCGCCTCTTCGAGTGAAGAGGTGGTGTTTCCGTCAAATGTCACCCGTCGTGGTTTTTTGCTCATGAAAAAGTTCCATGCCACATAGATCACTGAAGTGGGACAATAACATCACGAAAGGTGAGTACATTTCTTTAACAAAACGGATTGTTCCACTATTAAATTTGCTTAAAGTACACGATCGCTCCGTCAAATATCGTGACCATGATACCAGAAATCGGTTATGCGTTGCATGTAACCAAATTTTAAATTGGGAAAATATATTGTTTTACAAAATGACCAATACGCTTTGAATTCTGATCTTGATCCGGATGACCACTCGAATTCTAGTTTCCCATTCCAATCTTTTTCCCGACTATCTCGACAAATATGCCGTCCTTTTCCCCAATCTTTCTTCAGAATATTCGAAATATGATTAGGAATTTTTTTATGTGGATCATCCCTCATACATGTGCGTGTCACTGATATCACCAAAGTACTTCCTGTTTTGTTTTTCTTGCTGGGAATGCACGCGCAATGACCTACGGCAAACTCTAACAGATCTCGCAAACAATATGAAAATAGCTTCCATCGGGAATTTCCGATTTGAAAATCAAATCACCGAGCTTTCAAAAATATTCGTAGCTTTTCCTGATTTTCGACTGCATGGACACGCTTTTAGATAGTAAGGGCACCGAACTTTCGAGGACCTTCAAGGCGGGACGCGAGGGATCGCATTAACGATTCCGAGCTTTTCCAAGCATTTTTCAATTTCCCCGACAGGAGTCAGAAGTGGACCGGGCGAACATCATGGTCGTTGAAGAGCCTCCGGACAACACCATTACCTTTCGCGCTGAGGCTATTCCTTCTCTCTCTCTGCCTCTCCGCGGGGGTGGAATGAGAATCGAGAACCCCGCGGTCTTAATTCCGCCCGAACAAAGCCTCCTCAGCTCTGTATACATCCGTTCAATACCCCGCGAGAGACAGAGGGAGTCCCCGATTCTCAGTACCCATTCCTAGACCCCGACTCCTCCATCCCTCGGAACTTCCCCCTCTCTCCTTTCACCTTCCCAGCAGACGATCCGTCAACAAGGGTTGAGGGGGAACCAACTGCACCCCTCATTCCCGGAGGATCTATCACCGCTCAATCCCGCCGTCCCCCATTCCCCCAACCACCCTCCCGCCCACTCAAAACGTCACACACACGCACCGCACAAACACAAAGACGTACGCAGGCTCCATCCCTCACCACCACCCCTTTCTCTACCCGATTTCGTCCAGGGGCGAGCGCCCCTGGACGAAATCAGTCACCCACCCCCCTGGTCGCGGGGTCGTGTGATATTTCGGCGTACCGCCGGGCGATGTCCGATGCGCACGCGATATCACATCGATCCGCACAGACATGCGACCTCAACGCAGCCGTGCGAGGCGAGGGAGAGAAACTTGTTATGCTACCTGTGGAAAATTACTAATCATAATAATGCGGATGGATATTAAAAGCTTATACGAAGAGCAAGCTTGAAGTGGCTGATTTTGTTGGGTTATTCCGCATAACGGTTATAACTACTCTGCTCGACCGATTGGCCGTAAGATTACCAACGTGGGAGGTTGGCGCAAGGGTGAGGGGAGACGGCGAGACAGGGTTGGGTGAAAATTACGGAAAGACGGAAGGTGGAGAAGTAATTCCAAAACCACGACAAACTCTTCTACGACGGCTATTTTCTATCAACAATTTCGACACTCGTTAGAAAATCTTTTCAGGTATTGACAATTTTTAGAGGATAAATTAATAAAATTTCGATGCAAATGATAAAAAAGAATATATTTTAATACTCACAAAACGATATTTATCACATGAAGCTTGGGGGTGGGAAGGGTCGGAAATCTCACAGTATCCACGAGATGAACGAGAAGTTATCGAATGCTGACGTTGTGAATGTGGTCACGTGCATTTTTCACGCAACATGCACGCATGGAATCTTTCGTACAGGTCCAAATCGAAACTCAAAGTGATGCTCAGAATCGAACATCGAAGAGTGCTACCTCTTCGCCTGCCTTCTTCTCTCCTTATCTTTCCATCTCTCTCTCTCTCTCTCTCTCGTCGTCCACACGCCGACGGTCCGAATAGGGGAGGAAGGCTTTTGTTTCGTTGATTGAAATTCCATTCCAATTTACTACAATACACACACATACACACACACATACACACACACATACACACACACATACACACACTCATTCACATGATGTCTCTCTCTCTCTCGCGCACTTTAAGACACACACACACAGCCATTATGAATCTCTCCGTCACGTCATCGCGGTCCGATTATGGGGAGCTAACGCAGGGCGGGCGTGCTCGTGAATTTGGGATGGATATTATGTAGTCCGGAGGGTAATCGGTGGGAGGGGGGAGCCTGTGGAGGGAGAGATGGTCTGGTGGGGAGGTTAATGGAACCGGGTGGGAGAAGGGGGAAATGACGGGGGGCTATGCGGGGTTCTGTGAGGGATCCGGATCGTGAGGGATTTCAAAATCCCCATCGGAGGAGATTTCCGGCGAGCTTTTTGAATCGGACTGGGTGGCTCCATACGGTGAAAGACCCCGTTGATTCACGGGCGAGTTTCGTGGGAGGACGAGGAAAAAATAAATGGTAGGGTATGTATCATATATATATATATATATATATATATATATATATATATATATATATATATATACCAAAAAAACCACGTCGTTTTCAGTCAAAAAAGAAGGCAATGCTGACGGTTTTCATGGATTACAACGGTGTAGTGCATCATGAATTTTTGCCAGAAGGCCAGACAGTAAACAAAGAGTATTATTTGGGCGTTATGAGACGTTTGCGTGAAGCAATTCGCCGAAAGAGACCAGAAATGTGGGCAGAAAACTCGTGGATTTTGCACCATGATAACGCACCGTCGCACAGTGCTATCATTATTCGTAATTTTTTGACGAAAAATGCAACAAATACCATCCAACAGCCACCGAATTCACCTGATTGGGCTCCCTGTGACTTCTTTCTGTTCAATCGAGTTAAAAAACCATTACGGGGAACGCGTTTTAGTAGCCGAGAGGAAGTAATGGAAAAATCGCAGGAAGCACTGATAGACATACCGAAAACCGACCGTAACTTTTGCAAATGTCAAGTTATGACACTAAGATTTAAAGGGAATATCAACAACAGATGTACCAATTTAACAAAAAAAAACAGAACTCAAATCGGAACGATGGGAGCGCCACACGGTGGTTATTCCGGGAACGTTTTGATCAAGGTAGTATATATATATATATATATATATACATACATACATACATACACACACACACACACACACACACACACACACACACATATATATATATATATATATATATATATATATATATATATATATATATATATATATAGTGCATGAAAAGATGGTATACGATATAAGTAAAGATGTGTGTATATATGCCTACATGCATACACAGACACATTCATGTACGCGATCGCCCACGTTTGTGACCCAAAGATGGCAGTTCACGAATATGGGTATCTCAAAAAGGCCCACGAGTGTCCCAGGGGGAAAGAGATGCCGCACTCGACGCAATCATGACGTTTCCTCTCTGCGTCGATTACCGATCGGTCGGCACCCCGTTGTCCCGGAAGGAGCGAAGAGGCGATAGCCGCTGATGTGCCGAACCGCATTCGGACCCTGTAAATACAGCCGCGGGGAGAATTTGATCAACGGAAGGGGGCATTGTGGCGCGTAGGCGGCGCAGCAAAAATTTCAGTCGGGGGCACCGTCCTAAAATTTGAATACGGTTCGATTCACAAATCTCCACTGTTTTTCTCATGCAGTACCAATTCAATTGCAATCGATCTGCGGCAACAATCACGACGTCTATATTTTGCAGAATACGATTTAGAATGTTTTACTTCAACGAGTGTTTTTGAATGACATGTAATAAGAACAGACAGATTGGCGAAACTGAACCCGTTAATATTGGTCGGCGGATTTCCTGATGGAAAGCCCAATTCTTTTTATTTCCTCGGAAGGGAACAATTGGCAGAAGTCCTTGATTTTTGGCGGTACGAAATCGGTGAAAGTTCGAGGAGGTTTTTCTTTACTTTTTAAAGCTAGGGTTTTGAATCAGATAAGTGGCTTATTAAGTTTACTGTTGAGTTTCCCTTCACTTTTGGTGCAATGACGAAATGGCCCCGAAATCATGTCATGATTATGCTGAGCTATCATTGACCAAGCACTATCTAAACCGCGATTAATCGCATTCACTCTCCTCGAATTATGGACCGAGTGTGTGGTCGATAATGACTTTTGACGATGGAATCAACCAACGAATAACTGATACACATGAAATTTTAGGAAGTAAAATAAAATTAAAATTATCACACGGGTAAAATGAAGTACGTACTCCTTTCGAAAGTAAAGGTAATGGCCTGGTTAACTAAATTCCTCTTTCCGACAACACGTTCCCGTTTCAACCAGTTAATGAGACAATCTCACATGCATCCTCGTAAAATTAATCGCACCAACCTGATTTGATGTCTAAACTTACGATATTCTATTCATTCAAACACTCGACTGACAGATAATTCCTTCCATGGCAAAACATATAAACCAAATTTATCAGAAGGGTGGAGTCTATAAATTGAGATTGGCAAACTGAGGAGATGTACGCCCGCACAAAATGAAATTTCAGAATTCCGCCTTAAACATCGTCAATCACATTAACCTCATGGCAGCTTAGATTAATGTAAATCCTCGGAGAAATTAATAACATATTTACACCTCCCCAGCGTTTAGCCTATCACTGAAGCGCTCAATTCTCGACCTTTCGCGAAATTAATGCTGGCGAGATCGAATCGTATGCATACACCTCTGATTGGTATCCCTCCAGTTTCCATTATAAGTGCTTTGCATAGTTTCATCTTCATGTCCCCTTTAGCATAATTTGAAACCTGGTCCTTTCATATACTCAATACCCGTGACCCACAGATTAACACCTTCCAAACGAATGGAATGGTTTGAGGCGTCACTTTATGGAAGCGATTCATATCGGAAAAGAAAAGTGTTTGTTCTTTCACATGTATTTTACTGTGCACGATCTAGGTTTCGATTTACAAAGCCGAAACCTAGGTCGCGCATAAGAAAATAAAATGCATGCATAATAAAATCAGGCATCATCATCATCACCAGATGATGACTTCGTAAGTCGAAACCTAGGTCGTGCATAATAAAATATACGAGTATGTGGAAGAACTAAGTATTTTTTCCGATCTTCCAAACGGCTTCGATTGTCCCAATCCTTCTGAAGTAGGTATCTCCTTATCCCGTTTATCATTCGCATCTTTTATCCCCAGCTTCCCCTCTAATCTGTGCAACGTACATAACGATGCATAATGAATAATTTGATTTACCTGCCTTTGGCTCCAATTGCTTGTTCCCTGCATGGAAAATTTTAGCTCTCTACTCCATCCAAAGATTTTTCGATTGTAAAGGCCAAGTTTGTTACTAAAGGGATTTTTTGTTAAGTTAACTAAACACACGATCACTGTGACATAAAGGCTCTAAGCAAAAATCAAATGATATAATAGGTGTGCTTCATTAATGATGCAAACTTATTAGCTGTAACGGCGGTAACCTACGACTTGCAAGATATATTTTCACTTACAATTGCTATAACTCAAAAAATCAATTTCACCGGTTAAACGGAAAAGTGTAGCACAAAATATTTTCAACTCGACACCATAAAATTAATTAATTCAGGAAATTAAATTCATAATATTTAATGCGTAATCAATTTGCAGAAAATTTCATGCGTTGACCGAACAAAAAGCTCAAAAACTGTTTCAGATGTAAAAATATATTCCCATAAATTGCCATTAGAAAGGATAAAACTTTTTTCAAACACTGCATGAGTAAAAACGTTCAAAAGTTGTAAAAATGGCCTCTTCTAATAACCTTAGCGATATTCCTCCGGTTGGTCTAGCGGGACGGGGTAAAAATTTATATTTTAATAATATCTACCGTTGAAGGTAAGTTTTGGATGGACACTCTGAACAATAACACAGTTATTTGTTTCCCTTATCAAAACATGTCCCACACTACAAGCCTCTCTTTAATTGTGCATGGTTTTACTTCATTCCTCCCACCATTCAGTACAACATCCCTATCCCATTCCTGCCCCTTCCTTGTTTTCCCAACCTTCTCCCATCTATCAGAGTCTTCAGCATCCCACCGCCAATAAAAATGTTCCGAGTACATCTTTTCTCCCTCTTCAAGATTGAACATTGCATTAGAAATATTCACCACGTATGAATGCAGTTATATTTTTCACTTAATTATAGTAAAATCAGGGTTTTTTCAACCAGTTTAAGCATTAATCAGTTATTATAAATAAATATTTGTACTTGTGTATTTGTAAAACGCGTTTTTTTAGTTGTTAGACTTACTAATTATAATTTTAAATATTTAGTAAACAATCCGTTTTCGTTCGTGCAAGCCGCCTAACCTACATGCTAAGAGCGTCTCGCGGGGGTGCAGGGAAAACAAGAACGCGACAATATGGGGGACTGACTTACATAGGGCCTCTGAGACTTTCTCACCACCGGAGGGAGGACACAAGGGGTCGAGAAACTTCACAAAAGGCAACCGAGCATTATTTCTTCCCCAAAGATTTTCTCTCGTTCCTTAATCCCAAACGGAAGTTGGATTCGATTCTCAAGGAAAGAGAGCATTCGACACGATTGGTGGGGAGGCAGGGGGCGAGGAGGGAGGGGAGGAGGGAAAGAGAGGACGAAGCGGTCGAGGGTGGGGTCGGCCCTACCCGTTTAAACTTGGGAAAGTTCGACCATGACGACGTCTCCCACACCAAAATGGAGAATTGATTAAGATTAATCACACGTCGTGAACTTGTCAGAAGTGAGCTAGGGAGCGGATGGATTGACGGCGGAGGGAGGCAGGGGTGAAAGGGTCCAAGGCGAGGGCAGAGAAAAGGAATGGGGGTCGGGCGTGTAGGGGTGGATGGACGAGGAAGGAAGTGCGATATTCGAATTTCAAAATCCCTATGCTATGCAAACTTAATAAGAAAAAAAAAGAGTCGATAAATCCATTTTTTCGATATTACTTACTCTTCGATTCGATTTTTCTTTCGATTTGTTGACTCTTTTCCGATATTACCATGGTTCCCGTTTTGTACACAAAATATCGAAACCAGATGTTCACTTATTTTACGGATTCTCACAGCAAATTTTTACCGATTTTACCGACTAATATTCCGTTATCTACTTTGTTTTGATAATATCAGGGTGTCCCCTCTGTACTCTAGATATCGAAAAAAGGTCGATTTATCGACTTTACAATGTGAAAAAGTGTGTCCACTCGTTTCATTAACCCCCACTGACGACGTTTTACGGATTTTCTCGACCAATATTCCCTCCTTTCAGTCCCGTTTTCTCTTAAATGTTTGGAATCATCTGATTAGGATCTATTTTTCTTGTACATCATCATTCACCGCTGCGCATGCCACCGATATCGCTAAAACCATTCTATGAATTCTTTCACCAAGGAAGAGTCCCACGAGGTAGACCACGGGACAATTACATTAGCTAAATAAATTAGGAAGTAAGACGGAAAAGCTATCAAGGCATAAGAGTCCAGGCATAGATAGGACAAATAAGAGGGTTGCAGTCAAGAATCAACCAATCTTCGGATTAAAATACTGATAAATTATATGAATGCAAATCTTTTAAAGGCGGAATTAATTCTTAGTTAGTATTTTCACACCATTTTCTTGATCTTAAGCAATAACAATTGTCAGCCACCTTGAAGGAAGGACTGTGCTGATTAGCATAAGTGTTTTCGAACTAGTATAACGCTTCGAAAATCCAACTACAATTATGAACCTAAAGGTCAGTTGGATTGGTGAGTGTAGAGTTCATCTGGTACTAAGCTCTAGAAATTCGCACAGGAAAGGGAGCCAGGTTCCTTTCCCTGTGCCTCATGTGGTCTCTCCAGAAGACCTGGTACCCGAAACATCAAACACCTTGGGTGAATCGGAGGGTCCCAGCAATTGAACCCAGTTCTTCCAGGTCAACAGACCAACACAATACCCACTATACTACCACGAGCCCGAAAACCCAGCTAACTGTAAGAAATGGCACCTTTGGGGGCTACCGTAAGTGGCGAAAGACGAGAAAATACGTTGAATGCACTTACCGCAACCAGTAATAATAATAATATCAATTAGAAGAGTAACATTAATAATAACATCACTGGACCAATTGAATGAATACACCCTAAAAGAAAAGAAACCTGAAAAAAATCCACCCAATCGATAAAAGTCAACATACGAGTTTATCGGCACCCCTTCTACACTTATCTAATCGATTTGATAATTAAAGGAAATGTCCTCTGAGATCTTCTTCTTCGATATACTTTTAGGATGTCATCAAAATAAAAACGAAAACTGTACCAAAAAATAGCAAGAATATACCTTTATACATATATAGAATTCTATCGAGAAGTAATAAAAAAATTCTCCAGATTTAGATAAGATTCGTTAAGTAATCACGCACGCTCACGTTTGTTTTAGGATGTTAAAAATACTACATCGCAGGACCATTTCCCATAAATCATAAGATTTCCTTGGAAAAGGGGAGGCAGTCGACAAGATGTGGTGGGTCGATCGCTTTCTTGTGGCAGTTGAAATTTACGAAGGGTCCATCATTAGCCCAATCGACGAGCGAAACGAACTCCCGTATCAATGCCTCGGAAATAACACACCCAGAAGAATTTTGAAAGCAGGGAGATTGATCGCCACCAATTTTGAGGAACGAGAAAGGAAGCCGAGTGGAAGTGGACTTTCCTCGCGGGGAAACGCGCTGCTTGACCGGGAATCGAACAGAATTCCACGTCAACTTCTTAGGTCATCAACCCACCACAATCTCAAGAGAATTCAAGTTCACAGAAAGTACTTTTTAACTGAATCGTACATTCAACATGCACTGCTCTGTCCATCCAATGAAAATATTTAGTTTTTCTCGACGAAAATGCTGCCAAAAAGATCGCTAGGGCAGCGTACTCAAAACTCATAGCCAAGATAAGAATTTCTGCTTATATCTAGATTAAAGATTTCGACGAAACTGCTTCCATCTTGGCCATGACCGACAGGGCCGTCCAGGGGTAACCGGAGAGAATCTTGTCTTTAGCGTTGCTTTTAATCGCGTCTTTAGCGAAAACTTTAGCGTTGGAGTACATTAAACTTTGGTTACTATGCAAAAGAAAAACAATAGTATCTCGCTTTGATAAATCCATTTAAATTGTAGTCTTTTGTTTAAGTTAGGTTTTGGATGGACGCTAGATGAACATGCCCATATTTCTTAATCTTGTCTAACAAGACATAACCAGACATCTCTTTCGATAAAAAACTGTTCTCCAGTTCCGAATACTTTCTATCACCCTTCATTATGTCCAACATGCCCATCATTTTCCTCCCCATACATCGGCGGCCTTAAGCTCTTCCCTCTATTACAATCTTCAACATACCATCGCAAATCAAAATCCTCCACTCCAACTTTCCTTCCTTCTTCAGATTTCTCCCAACAATCCATTCTCCTCCCTCATTATACCTAGTACTTCGTTTGTTTTCCTTTCCGTCAATTTTGCCTTCTCCATTCTTTTCCACAACTACACCTCAAGAGCCTCCAATCTACACTTATAATCTTGCTTCAACGACCCCGTTTCCGAGCTGTAAAGAACTATGCTCCATTCCTAAGTCTTCACTAGGCTCTGATAAACGTTATGCTAAAAATTTTATGTCAACATTTTTGTTATTTCCATTCCATTTCAGGTATTGCAAATGCACTATCATTCACGAATTCTCCGGCGGAATTCAGGAATTCGCCGGCGTTACAGAAATTGGTAAAAAGTGAAAACGCTCATACTGGCATCTAATGGCTGTCAGACACTTAAGGCTGCTATTGTTTCAGTTCGCTTTGATAGCTCGGGAGTGTCCACAAACCACTGAGGACCACCATAACGAACGTATTTGTCCTTCCCCGATTCTCAGTACGCCAGGAACCGCTAACAGAATTTTGAACATGATAGTACAGGTGAACCATTGAGAACCAAAGTGGCGGAAGACGGCATTACCTATACATTGAGGAGGGGAAGGTGGCTATTCCTGGTTGGGGAGTCCCGCGTGTCCGAAACTTCACTAATTTGCTTTACACTGTCGCCATGAAACATCATTCTTCTAGTGAAAAATAGCTTCACATTGCTCTTAAAAACACCGCACGGAAAAAGTAGTGAGGATGGAGGGAGGTGGGAGTTCGGATTGGACATATAGTATGTTCCATCATCCATCTGGCATGGAAGATTTACGGGTAACAAGAGAGACGTGTGCTCTCTCGGGGAAAAGGAAAGTCATAGATTTCTTCCTTTTCCCCAAGGGAATGGCAGCTTGTTTTCTTGCTTGTGTGCTCTTCCCTACCTGAAAATTACAAATCCAAAGTGCGGAAACTTGAATTACAACACCATGGATCTCGACGGACCAACCCTCGACTTTTATTGCGATCAAAATGCCAATAGTCCAAAACATCGATGCTCTCTTAAATCTGCCAACGCACGCTTGCAGAATCTTTGATTGGCCCCGATAATTACTCCATTTTTTTCAAATGAAATATTCAATCGAAGACTGTAGCGAAAACTTGAAATAAAATTCTTAGAATAAGTAAATTGCTTTCTAAGGGGGAGAGCAACTGCAAGTCTGTTAAGTCCATTAAAATATTTTCACCCTTAACGATCACGGTTTAGACACATTGTTTCATTTTTACAGTAATTATATTATTAATCTGAATCCTATTATTTATTTCCAATTTGAATTTGCTACTTCCAAGCCAGGATGATATATTTTTAGTTAAACACAAGGTACAATTATTAAATATACGATCATATAAGACACGGTTAAATATTAATAGACGCGAAATTTAAAAAAAAGCCTGTAGCCTCGAGTCGGTGACGAAATATTCTTCTCTGACTCCAGAACAAAGTTCATAACGCATTCCCCGTCCTCTCGTCCCTTCGAGAGCCCAGTCGCTATTCCCAGTAACCATTTCTCCACTCCCTTCACCACTCCCCTCCTTCTTCCACGCCTCATTCCCTTCCTTCCCCGCACCGCTGCTGCGAATTCAGCATTTCTCTCCTTCCACTTCCCTCCCTCTTATCCCCCGACATAAACATCCACTCTCACCCCCTTAACTGACTCCACCACTCCCCTCCATTTCTTTCACTTGACTTTCCCTACCCTCGATCCCGTTTATTTTCTTTTTTCGGCGATGTTTTGGAGACGGGGGATGGAGGGAGGAAGGAAGGAAGGGGATGAGATAGAGAGTAGATAGGGAGTCGCGGGGACGAGCGAAGTAGACCGACCCGGCAGACGGGTCGGCGAACGATGATGCTCGAGAGAGGAGAAGAAGAGCAAGGGTGGCTGAGAGAGAGGTCGGCCTGCCCTGTCTCCGCTGCTGATACACACACACACGTGCGAGAGCTGAGTCTAGGTGGTTCGTATCTCCCCGGCCCGCACACACAGACACCCAACATCACCCCTTTCCACGATCCACACGTCGTCTCCCGGCCCCGAGGCGGAAACTTCCCTGTGCCCGCGACAGACATGGGAGATGGTGGGGGGGGATGACGCGACCCTTATTTTCTCCCCCGTCACCCAACAACTCCCCTTTCCCCAAACCCCACACCTAAGACCCTCACCCTCCGATGGTGGTGGTAGATGCTTGCCGCGAGGTCGCGGGGAGGGGGGGGAGGTTCGCGAGCGTGAGCTCAAAGGATTATCACACGTTCCCGTTTATTATTTTCTCGTTTTTTCCTTCCCCGCTCCACCAACCCCTCCGCTGTTTATTTTCCCTCTTCTCAACCCCCCCCCCTCACACACTTTCGTCTCCGAGGGGTCCCGGAAGGTGATTTGCGCGCGGGAGGAGGAGGTCGGTTCGGAAAATAAAGCACCAATGCGTCTCCACTTTTCGAATGTGTTCCGCGGGGATCCGTGTCCTTCCGGGATATCCTTCCGTGTGGATTCACGTCTCCGCGGACAACTCTTCCGCCGACGTTGCATCCGGCGTCTTCCGGTGGCTGCGCTAAAGATGCTGATTTTTGTTCGCCTTACGTGCCTACGTCTCTTCCGTCCGATCGGCTGCGCCTCGATCGGTCAATTCATTTTTTTTGTCGAACGCGCGCAAGTTTCCCGGCGACGGCAAGCGTGTCAAGTCGATGGCAACGCTGGCGAAACTGTTGTCCGAGCAATATGGATCATCGCGGGGGAAAACTCGGGCGACAAGACCCTTAGACGCCGATGCACTTTAAATTAATTCGACCAGGAAATTCCAAAAGACACGGATATTCGAGAGCACCACACCGATGGGTTCACAAGGAAGTGAATCTGTGAGGGCAGTCTTGTAGAAAATCTTTTACTTTTTATTTAATTTCGACCAAATTAAAATTATAATGCCCTCTAATACATATATTTTACCAAATGGTTTAGTGGCATGATTATTACGCATGAGAAAAATTTCCATTGAGTAAGACCCTTGCGCGCATGCGAATATCTGCGGATGCTGTCAATTAAAAACTCGTGGGGTTCGGATAGCCTTCACCAATCCATTCGTTGAGCCCAGGTCACTTGATTGACAATTATAAGTCATCATCTATAGCCTGTGTTAACTAATTAACTATAAAAAGCCTTATTAAAAAGCCCTTATTAAATGATTTTTGACTTGAAGGGTATTTCTATTGTCATCATTCTAGGCAACCTGGTCAGGGATTACAGTTGGCGGATCACATTCAAAAACAGTGTTTCAGCATTGATGATGATTACTGGTTGAACCGGGTTTTACTACATTGTGGATCAGGTTAAACACAATGGGCTAACTAGAATTACTGCAATGCCCGGAGATCAGGCTTGGGAATAAGAGAATAAAGGATGGAACAGATTCCAGTAGAAATGATTGAAATTATTGCAAAAATTCTCCGAGGGTGCTTCCACTATTGGGATTTCGAGGGTCGATGGGATCAAAAGGTATCACTCGTGGCCAAATACCAGGCCTTTGGCCGACAATAATAATAATTAGATCTTTCTCAGCCGCTTTGATAAATGAAATGAATATCGAGGAAATCGGACGAGGGTTATTTGAAATGTCCATCGTAATACGTCTGGGCTTATAAAGATTTAATCCGCGAACACATTGCCTGTAACAATAAAAGAGTTAAGTGTACCCAAAAGCATGATGCCCACTTATTACAAAACTGGCCAGGACTCAGGGCGACAGAAAAAGAAAACAAACACTAGGATTATATCTAAAATAAAATTGTTGAGAATTACACAATCTAACATCATAAGACATTTCATTGTTTTGAATGAGAGATGTCTATTGAGAATGAAGACAAAATCGTGGAACCCAAAAATTAAAAAAGCCATATGAACACAAACTCAAATTACATTCTACGGGTCTCTCTTACACCCATTTGTCTAAGAGATCGCTGAGCTCCAATCACCCAGGGCTTCACACCTACTAAAAGTTACGTAGTAAGGATACGACACTGCGTTACCCTACGAAATAATTTAGTCTAGAAGTACATACATCACGGTATATTTTCCACGGTACGGTGTCCTAAGTACAATTTCAGTTCCGAGTTTTCAGAACCTATTTATTTCCAACCAGTTCCGTTCGAATTCTCTTTCCGCTTCAGAATGTATTAAAATCAGAGTTTCGAAACGCATGCATTCTTCGATTTTCCTTATGGGATCTACCTTCCAACTTCGAAGCGTGGCGAAGGCAGCTCGGGTCGCCCATCAACGTTTGCCTTTTTGCGGACTCCGGGACCTAATGTTGAAATGTAGGGGCATCACCGAAGAGAAGAAAAATTTAGAAAATTCCCTATCCCTTCGAAAAGCAGGCACTTCAGGCGAAAGAAAGGGGAGTTCAGCGACTTGGCACGCATTTAAGTTAACGTCTATCTCGAAATATAACGTATATGAGGAACACATTAGCTTCACGGCTAATTTGGAGTGATCTATCTCTAAGGAACCGCAGCGCAAATTTGCAATTTGTCACTGCTGGGAGGGTATTTTCGGTGCGTGTGTGAACGACACAAAATTAGGGTTCGAGCATTTTCGTCGGTACGAACCACTAATAAATATCGTCCAGCATACTACAGGTCATCCCAGACAGTAAGTTAGTGCGCCTGGGTGTCTAAGGGAATATTTTTTTATATTTCCACCCGACCGCGCAGCGCATTCATTTATTCAGTCTCACCGCCCGACTCAGAAATCACTACGACCATGGATGCGAGACGGGGCATGTGGTGCATAGGACTAAGCGTGTTCGTGGGGCAAGAAGCAGGCAAAAAATAAACAAGTGACGAGTTCCATACCCAAGTGTCACACGCAGGACTATCTTCGCGAAAACATTATCCCCTATCCAGACTCTTAACGGGGCTATTTTTAAACCCGAGGACGGTTCCTCACTCACGACTAACGCATTCGCGACCGCCGTTTCAAGTCCACTACCCTCCTGCGCTTACCCCGAGGGTCAACGAAAAAGATTTTGTCGGTTAAACAAAAGCGATAGAAATCGATCGATCTAATGATATCCTTCTGATCCTTAAATGAATGGTTCGATTCCGGGTTCCTTTTTAATGCTGCGTGATCTTTCAATTTTTCGCGGTAATGCGCACCTTTTTTCCAATTATACACCAACTAAAAGAAACGAATACAAGCGATTCGATGTTAAAAGCGATGGAATACGTAATTTTATTATATTAGCCAAGTTTAGGGAAATAATAGCGAGGTTACGACATACTATGTTATGCATGGTAATTGGCTCTCACTCAATGAGAAAAGATAATATTCCAATTTAGTAAAAAATTTATGAATTCTCCAACAAAAGATATCTTCGTGGTTTTTCTTTCTTACTTTCGTGAACCGTCAAAAAAAAGCGAAGGGTAGTAACTCGAACTGAATGGGGTCTGCATCCATTACAAAAGATTTTGAGATTTCACGGATGGGCCTTCCCTTCCCGTCGCGAATCTTGAATATATTACACTTTCGATGACACGAAAAAACAGATAGGGGCGATGCCCTCAGGAAAGACTTCGAGGGGCACAGACTGGAATCTGAACGCGAACTTCTTCCGAAAAGCACATCCGCTGAGGACAGTTTACTTTATTTGCATATGATTTCATCTTAGGTGCTCTTGCCACACCCCATTCGACTCCGACCTATCACAGCGATGCAAAACATTGGCAGACCAGTTTCCAGTCAGCCATTGAGCATCAACATGTTTAACTTATCCAACTTACCAAATTTTTATTTGACATACTATACTCATCGAAAGTATATTATTAATGTAAAGCAATAGTCCACCGGTGATACTCCATACAACATTTAACTTTTAACCTTGAATTCCGCGTACTTTCTATCTCCCTCCCTGTCCGTACAAGATGCCAATCCTTTCCCTCCCCCTCTCTCTCCTGTCTAACGCTCTCCTCCTTATCACAATTCAACTTTCCATCGGCAATCAGAAAACTCTAAATCCACTTTCCAGGCCTAATTTCGGTCTCTCCCAGCAACTCTCGCTCCTATTCCACCATGCCTAGCACTTTTTTTGTTTTCTCTTCTGTCTATTTAGCCTTCTCCATCCATCTCCACATCTCAAAGGCATCCAATTGACGCCAATCATCGTGCTTCAACGCCTAAGTTTCCGCACAGCATAAAACCACGTTTCATACATAAGTTTTCACTAATCTTTTCTAAACATCCTCATTCCACGCACTTATCATAAGCTTCCTCCAAGTGAAACCTACATACTTAGGAAAAGTATAGTACATCCAAAGTCAAACGATAAATTACGCTGATATTCAACTTTTACGTGCATTTGATGTGAACAGGAACTTCAATTTACAAGGGTGTCATTCAAGGACGAGTGTTAGATGAGTATAAATCAGGAAGGAAAGGAAATATTTTGCTACAGGCCTTGATAAATCCTCAAGGATGGCCACTCTGAATAACTAAAATAACATATCCCTGTCCTTTTTAATTTTTTTTCCGAAATTTACCACAAGCTTACGGATTAGCTGTCCACATTATTGGTTGACCACAATACACCAGGAATAATTTAATTTCACGAATGACCCCGCAATCCGCCACAGAGGCAGGTGGGCAGACAAAAAGCGGTAGGAAAGGGAAGAGAGGAATTACAAAGGGTGCTAAAAGGATTAAGTTGAAATAAACGAGAGAGGTGTTTTGGAATTGGAACCCAATGATATCGTATATCACAAAGTATTATCGACCTATTTCAATTTCATTTAGCCCCTTCAAACCGTCACCGTGTGTTCAGGATTTCATTCCCGTGGCGTCTGAAGAAAAAAGAATAATTTTCAAATCAGCCATTACAGTTCCACACGTAGGCGATAAAATTTAGTTTTTGGTTGCAGATTCTATTTTTCAAACCACATCCAACACGGCGAGCGGTAATATTCAGTCGACAATAAAGATCACTGCCACTAGCCGTGTTGTTGAAAAAAATTTACCGCAATAAATTTAATATTTTTAAAACAAGTTGTGGTTCTTCATTTTATTTTATTAATTAAATAAACTTAGCGAAGCCCAAAAAACGTTTTTATTTCTACAACCCAGGCTGGTCCAAAGGATAGCGGGTAGTTGACCGTTGAAGAACGGTCCCTGACGGTTTCCAGGTGACGGTCCCTAAACACTACTGCGCATCGCCTTTTACTTCTGAAGCAATACACCCCAAGCTAAACTTGCCCGCCATACGTTTTTTCCTTCTCCGATTAATCATGCTTTTTTAACCTCCTCATGGCGATTAACATGCGTGTTCTCTTCCTCCCTCTTTCCCGCTTACCAACGTTCTTCCTTTTATCAAATCACTTTGCTTCCTCCTGTCACTTTTTCTGCACATCATATTTCCCCCAGCCCTATCAAACACCACTTCGTCCTCTTTTGACTACTTTCACGACCCATGCCCTCATCTTTTAAAAAAAATTCCACTCCTTGGTATTCCTATTCCTACGAGGACCAGATTTTTAACCATTCATTGCCGCCGTTCGAATTCCCATGCTTGCTGATTCATTCCGTATAGTCTCTAGTAAACTTCACCCAATTATTAATTTCCTCTTTACTGCAAATACAATCAAATTCTCTCTTATTTATTTTGGCCAACGAAAAATAACCAAATTTATTCGTATCCTTTTCTCGTTTTCCACTTAATTTCTTGCATTACAGTAGTTATTCTTTATTTTGCTTTGTTTTTTCCTCATCTGCCCTACGTTCAGATGTAATATCTTGCTTGCTTGACCTATACAAGAACGTTACTTACATAATTATTAAGTTATACTTAGGCTATCAGGTATGTGGAGAAGCGAAATTATTTTCAATTCCTCTCCACCAAATAATTAACTTGACAAGATGAGAAAAATTTAGTTCGGAAATAAGTATCGAAACAAGTAGATAATATTCAAGATTTGACGGACATCGCTGGATTGAAATAGTGCGAAGTGTTACCTTCGATTGTAGCAACATTATATTCCAATATTATCTCACAATAGGTAATAAATTTGGTTCACAAAAGTATTATGGGAACGGCTATAGTTTCTTTATAAAAGATTTCGCTGTTATACCAATATAAAGTAAAACACTTAAATCAATCAGTGGGATTTAACCTGATTCATGATGATGTGAAGACAGGGGTTCCGATGTAAATACCAGCAATACTTACACTTCTTAAATTCTTAGCTTGGTTTATTTCCCTTCGCGACTGAATCGACTCCCGTCTTCATTTCTCTAATGAGGCGGCACAGCTCTCGACAGACCTCTCCCTTCGAGCTTCACCTAACCCCTTAATTAACTCCTAGATGAGCGTCGCCGCACTTGTCAAACAAACGGAGATAGTTCTACATATATCACGCCACCGCTGCCACCCGGGGGTCATTCAGGCGCGAGACCAAAATAAACAAATTCATCCGCTTAGATCGGGTCAGCGTGACACCGGGTGCTTCTCATTCGCCTCCCCACAAATGACGCTCGGGGGCGAAACATTTGATTGCGGCTCGGCCGGGGAATTTCCCTACGCCGAATTTCCACCGAAATGAATCATCGACAACGCCACAGAAATTCGAATGAAAGCCACGCAATCGACCCGGAAAAAGAAAGGTAAGCGGAATATAGCCCTTCTCTTTGCTCTCTTTGTTTCGGTTTGACAAAAAAAACGCGAAAGAGAACGACGAATCCGACGACTTGCGCCCGCGGAACAGGGAGCTTTTTGAAGATCGTGGACATTTTATAGAAATAACAGGAATCATTCGATTTTCTCTCTCTCTCTCTCTATCGTTGTTGCAAATAACTACGCCCGGGGGATGCGGTCGGGTGAACGATGAGAAGAAAAAAAGATCGAATTATGCGACGACGGCTGGAAGGAAGAGATGAAACGGTTCCGTGAACAAGCAAGGAAATCAAAGGGGTGGGGAGAAGGGGAGGAGGTGGAGGGAGGGCGGCGAGTGTGCAAAGGGGGTGTGGTCTGGAATCGTTGAGTAGAATGAAATGGAGCCGATGAGATGAAAAAAGGGAGGGACGGGAAAGGGAGGAGAGCATTATGAATGGAATGCATTCGGCTGCGGCGTTTTGTTCCAATCGTTCACATTTAGTTTTTGCGCAACGAGAAATGATTCGCCCCCGCACTAAATGAAACCCGAGAGAGCGAGAGAAGGAAGCGATAGGAGGCATTTGAGACGACGGCTGCCTGACACGATATCTGGAAGTACCGAACGCGATGCCAACGCGACACAGCACTGCGATGATGAGTTTCCCAAGCAATTCGGCGCATCGCTCCCAAGATGAGAAGCCCCAGATTCACGAGGGGAATTGACTCGAAACTGATCGATCTGAAGTCAAATCGAACACCCAGAATGACTTCACGATTGAAAGGAAACGAGTCCATAAATATTATCTGATAAAGCTTTTTTGAATTGGCCGCCACGCTCAAGCAATCATTGAAAATGGAACAAAATCTCCATCATTTTTTAACATATCATTTAATGCGCACCTGCAAACAAAAAATGAAGGCGCACTGAGTAAGTTGTTTACTGCTTTTTTTCAGAACCGAAAAATTTGATACAAGTTAGATTCGTACAACTTGTTCGAAATAATAGAATCCATTATGATGGTGTTCAGATCGGCGGCTACTCCACGAAGTATCGGACTACAGCATAATCGAAAGTTAACTCTTATTAGAATGAAATGCGTATTAAAATCGATAATACAAAAGGAGACCCTTAATTTTAATCGATCGATACGACTAAAACCCCTGTGTGCAATCACTTTTCAAATCCGATGCTGAATTGGAAATATGTGTCGTTCGACTGTACGTTTCAAATATGAAAATGATAATGAAATAAATCACATACGTCGAGCGATTGCCCTCGTTACTTTTTATGGAGATTTTAGATCCAATCCATGAAATAATTAATTTACGACGATGGAGACAACTTAAAATAGTTTCCAAAGCGAATAAGAGCGAATGAAAGGTTTGAAATGGCTGGGAACAAATATGAATACTTTAAACATCGATAGTATTGTTATTAGATGGGATGAAAGCCATCACATCGATCGAAGCATCGATAAAAAAACGAGCAACTTTGATCTAAAGGATACATAGTATATGAATTAGATCTGTGACATGATATCAGAATTCGTCAAATTAACTCGCTATGTCGATGCACTTTCACGATGTTGATCTTACATCGTGGCGTGGTACTCAAATTAGGACACCGCAGAGCACTGACTGGAACTGCGGTGGGCGGAAGGGGTCATTTGGGGGTCACGGAGGTCGTGGAGAGGACGGGACGCTAGGCTCGGCGAAGTGACGAAGAGCGATCGACGAAGGCGAAGGAACGACTTAAAGAGGATTAACCAGAGAGAGAGAGAAATGGGGAAGGGTTTGGAGATTCATGTTATCACAATAAGCACCCTCAGGGGGATGTGGGAAGGGTTTACCCACACATCGATGACTGCGACTGCCGGAAGGAGAATGATTGAAAAAAAATGAGCGGACGTTCATTAATCAAATACCCTTTAGGTAATTTGACCGTTTTTTGAAAAAATATTTTTATTAGTCGAATCGGCGTCAAGAAAGGTCACACAAAACTCGAGAATTAAGCTCTTCACTGTAAATTTAATCCATTGCACAAGGTTATGCATAATATTCGAGAGACAATTGACCATTCAGGTCTTTCGGGAACGATGCTTATATTTTTATTCATTGAGATATTTTTTGCGTTGGAAAAACTGAACTCTTACTGCTCGACGATAGCCGGAAAACCATTCCAAAGTTACCGCTTTAAAGAGAGATATAATTGCTTCAGGTAAAAATAAAATCCTGCGGCCGTAAATTTCCACAACGATATATTGAAGGTAAAGGGCTTTCAAAATAATGCCCAAAAATAGAATAAATGGTTCCACAATATCAGATTTCAGAGCGGCTGAAATCGCGTCATCGCTGAAAGTCATTTCATAAACCAACCAACCAGTCCAATTACATTAACAATGATTTTCTGGCAAAGCTACGTACCGAAAGTCTGTTATACGTGTAGAGCCATAACATAAAAGTTAGCATTGACAATCAAGCAACAAAGGTTGAGTTTTGCTTGGGATATGATGCAAAACTACATTTTCCCCAAAAATGTCTCTTAAAAATATACAGTAGAACGAAAAAGATGAAAGTGTCGAAGCGCGTGTTTAAAGACGATTAGCGATCCGACGGCTGACGGTATCAAGTAACAATACCATATCATCGTGAATTAGTATGAATAATACGTTCAAAATGGGTACTTATTTCTTCGCTCATATTTATTTAACTACTCTTCTCCATGGATACCGGTAATTCCCAACGTAATAGGGCAGTGAAAAAGAACTATATTATAATCTTAAAGGTGTCTAGCAATTAAAAAAAAATATCTGATAAAAATATGCATTAACAAAACGAAAAATATTAACATGTTTATATTAATGTTCCATTCTGTTATATAAAAAGAAATTTTACATTCAATTTTATCAACAACAGGTGTTTTGCTAAAAATTTACTTTTCCTAAGATTATTTGTCTGATTTTTTTCAATGAATAAATATTCAAAATGTATCAATCATCGCCTAGAGAGAGGCCAAAGGAAGCGAATAAGTCTTGGACCAACCCTGGCTACAGCCGAAAAAACCCCAGGGAAGGGTGGAAATCAAGGCGAAGTGGTAGTGGGTCGCTCCCGGGAGTCGAAGCGAGGCTGCCGACGTGGGCGGTCGGCCTGTTCGACCGTGGTGTCAACTGGCAGAGGAGGCGGCGAGGGAGGGAGGGGTCACGAAGCAAGGGCAGGGAAGAGGCAAGGCGAGACCCAAGACAGGTTGTTCGGGGATCATTCGAGCCACGTTGGATCGGGACATATGAGGGCGCCGGCGCAAAAGCAAGGGAGTGCTAATCGCGAGCCTGGGACGCGAGTGCACCCACATGGGGGTCCGAATCGGGCGAAAGAAACATGATTAGGGAGAGTCAGTTCCTCAGTTTTTGCGGTGAGGGAACATTCAATAAGATCATACCCCTGGAAAATCGTGTCCCGTTTCATGTTTTCATTCTTATTAAGTTTCACTCGATACTGTAATTAAATTTCGGGCGACCTCCGATCAGACCTGGTGATGATGCTTATCGTAGATACTGGAAACTAGGTTGCGTGAAATTAATAAATCATCAACACGGGTTATTAATTCGAGAACTCGTCTGTAGCAACTCTCCACACAATCTCTGTTCTCTGCCAATCTCTTTATTCCCCCAAAGCTCTTTATACCGACATTTTTCATTACTTGCTACTCGTAGGTCATTCTAGGTCTCCCTCTGTTTTTCTTCCCCTCCTATCTTCAACCATGGGTCTCAATAAGAAAACGTGTCTCAGGATATGTACAATTAGTTTCTCTCCTCTTCTGGTAACTGTATCCAATAGGCTTCTCTCTTCACTCACTCTTTGAAGTGTTCATGATTTGTAAATCTTCATATCCATTTTATTTTCATGATTCTTCTGTAGTACCACATTTCCGCTGCCTCCAACCTTGTTCCTATCGCTTCTATTTTCCACATTTTATATACGTAAAAAAGGACACCCCATACATAAGTAAGTGTCAATGAATCGCTTCCTCCATACCAGTGCTAGCAGTTGCATTGACCCAGTTAGTAGTTGTTTATTCAGATAGAATGTCTTCTCTAAAATTCCTATTACTAGGGCAGGTAAAATTTGTAAGAAATAAATTGAAACATCATGTTGAGCGGAGGTAAACAACCAAGGGTTGTTTACCTCCGCTCTACTGAGGAGGCGTGACCTCATTCTGTTCCTCGCCTTGGTGACCTCCCTTGCTTTAACCTAAAACGCCTATTCTCTTCCTCCTCCTACCCAAGATTTGATTGATTTTTTTACAACATTAAGTGAATGAGATGTATGTTCTCTCAATCAGTACGCATTTAACACGAGGGTGTTAAATATAATAATTTTCAGCGAAAAGGAACGTGCGCCTTTTTAAACGAATCCCACAGAAAATATTATAACTGGGAAATGAAGAATTCCTGTTTCTAAATGCAGAAATATATTTCCTGCGGGCCATTCTTGGGTCGGCATCATCGAGTGCATTGCCGAAATGCCCCAACCGACACTCGGGTATCTTGTGCATTCACGTTGAACATCGGCAACTATGTGGCCAGAATTCACGTAAGCTACCCAACTTCAAGAAATCGAAAATGCTCCACTATTTGAACCCACAGAATAGGTCCAGAATCCCCTGATGATCCAGGAACAGAGAAAACTGATGGTTTGAGAAATGCTTGATAAGAGTGTCCACACTGACTGCTATGAAAACAGCATCAATTAAAAATATCACGCCTGAAACGTCTCCTTTTATATGAAAACAGCAGTTTTGATAAAAATACGAGAGCTGTTCTACCTTCAGCTGTATCAAAATAGGCCTCGTGGCGATGACTAAGTCCATGCGAGTCAAGGTTACATAATGTAAATTTCATTTCTCCACTGCCCAAGGATAACTAATCAACTTAATCCTTTGCTCATTCCATCCGTCAACTGACTTTGGCCTTTACTTCCCACGCAGTTACTTCAACTTCCTACGAAAAACCTCAGTGATTAACCTTTCTTCTTATCTTCTACAATATTCCCGTTCCTATCAATTATTGATTTTATCATCAGGCCGAATTTCTTTGACGAGCAGCGTGCTCGTCTACTAACCAAAAGTCGCGGGTTAGAGTTCCGCCTCAGGCATGTGTTTACAATGTAAGCGGTAAAAGTGAGAGAGGGGCTCATGGCCCCATTTCGCCCTTAATAGAGATAATATATCATTATTATTACTTACTGTTCCTGCAGTCCCGTTAATTATTTTCTTATGCGATATTGTGATTATAGACTCCGGTGCCAAGGACATTTGTTCCCGTTTTTGGTACGCTAACAAAGGCACAGATAAGTAAATAACCAGAGAAATATCCTACCTGCCAGAGGCTTCCCTACTCTTAAGCTTCGCTCAGACCAAAATGACTTTTGTCGTAAACACCCTTCCATCCTCCGGGATGCATTTTCCGGGACACTACTGAATGAATGAGCACAGCTCACGGATGTAACGAGTGACAGCGTATGATTTTACGCGCTCCGGTAATTCTGCTCCATAAACACAACTTGCCATGAATCGTCATTACGCAAGAAGACATCAGGCTCTCTGCGGGATTCTAAACCGCGACCTTCGCGTAATAAAAGCGTACGAGTTAAACCTCCAGGTCGGTCGATTCAAAATAATGAAGGTATGACGAGCAGCACACCCTCTCACGGACTACTTCCTCCCTGGACGTTTAAAAAAAAAATTAAATAAATATCCTTGAAACGCATGCTTTCTTACTTTTTAATTCCACTCGCCCACACTGGCCCGGATGTGTTCGCAAACATTAAAAAAATACCTCTTTATAATAAATGAAATGAAAGTATATGAAAACAATCGCTGGTACTCCACGCCAAACACTTCAAGAATAAACCTTTACGCCACCGGCAAACTTAACTTTAAGGTGAACACTTAATTATAAATAACCAAAGGCCAAAGCTCATGCATAGGTACGAAAGAGGATCCAGTTTATAAAAGTGGGGGAGGACCAACGTTTAGCTGCAATGGTCATGTGCTCATGATTTTCAACATGAGGACCGAGTGCATACATATTTATGTATATGCGCGTGTATCGTACATGGGTGCAAAGTACATGACAACATGTTACGTAACATATGGCGAAGAAAAATAAAAAGTATATACAAAGAGCGCTCCTCCAGGGCGAATGTTCAACTAATTAAACTAAAAGTAACAACGCCCGCTTAGCTGACATTTCATTGAAGATGAACTTAAAACGTATTTTTCTACAGCTGGACCACTCTGTGACACCTTCTGGAGGTCAGACAAATTTTTATTCACCCGTTCTCTACTCTGGTAACGGGCAAGGTCGAATATGTGATCAATGCGGCATTGCACCAGCAAATTATTTTTCTCAATTGGAAATTCAAAACGCACTCGAACACGCACCAACTTCCAGAAAGAAGTCCGTCCGGAGCGTTTAGGGAAAAAACGCGCGTGCTGACGGCAAACATCAAAGCCCCCGCGAGTAGGAGCCGATTGTTGGGAAGATCGGGAAGAAAGGAAACGGAGTCTCGAGGGACGGAGGTGAGCGGCATATTTATATCTTGCGGGGGAGATAAAGAAAGTAGATAAGCATCGCGTTCGATCAGGAGGGGGAAAACACTCGGCTCCGGCGACGGAGGGGAGATGCCGGCCATTACTTTTGGAGCTCGGTCGCCTCGATAGACGAGAGAAAAAAATTAATAAATAAAACCGCCGCAGACCGAAATTAACTCGATTCGCACCTCATTTACGGCACCAATACCTCCCTGTTTTCGCTCTAATCGCGCGCGCGCTCGGCCGCTCCGTGTAAAGCGAGAGCGGGAAGGTTGAATAAAACGCACTCGATCGGAATTGAATACGATTTACGACGAGTTGCCCTGCGCTGGATAAGATCACACGACCCAGCCTCCCGTGAAATATACGACCGTTGATCTCAATGGCAGCGATTAATACGCGCTATCCGCCGCGTGTGCTCGGCGGGCAGATTAATTCTTGGGCGCGGGAAAAAAATCCGAGCCGCGCCATGATTCCCCTCGGTTATGAACGCGACTATTCAAAATTGCTAATTGCGACAGTCTGGTTAATATACTCGTCAAAGGGGAGAGAGCTAATGCAAATACTGCCCCGGGGCATTAAGGCGTGCATGCTGTTCATTCTAGAAAATAGGTCATGCAAAATGGTGTGACATAATCCTTCCCTTCGGCACTGTCGCTGTTGACACGGGAAGGAAAATTAAAATTTACAAAGATTTTATCGAAGAAAAAAAAAGGACAAAACTCATTTGTGTGCGTGCGTAAATTACTCACTTCACGGTTGAATAATGCAGAATTAAATTCTGCTAACATGGATTAAAACTGAAAATCTGGAGGTAGATTAACGATAGCCAATAAATATTATTATTTTTATAACTGATGTGCTATTGATATATCTTTTAATGGAAACGGACATGTATTTGCACTCTTAAATTAGAACTTTTTTGCAAAATCTCCGGAAAAAAATGAAACCGAACTCCTAGAACGAATGAGCGAGTAAATATATTCTAGAAACTGTCACAAATTGATATTTTAAAAAGTTCGTTGTGGTCGTGCAATCACTCTCCCTCGATGCTCACGAAACTTAGCTAACACTATTTATTATGGGAAATAATGAAAAGACAACATGAAGAGAATTCATTTCTAAACTAGATATTGGATTGTGAGTTCAACGTTTATTAAAATTGAGGTTTAAATTTTAATATACTAATGTCAATCACGTCGGTAATATAAAATATAAATAGGAAGCATAAACGTTCCTTCTAATAATTTCTGCAATAGATTTGTTTCTGTCATTGCATGAACATCAAGCGATTGGCGCACGAATGACGGGACAATTCAGCCAGTAACTACTCGTAGTACCTATATGGGCATTCTGCCTAAAGGCCTACGTCAAAAACATACTATAATTTCATGTATTAGAGGCTAAAAATATTCCAGGTATGAAGTAGAAAGTAAAACTGAGTATATGATAAGAAACGATACTTAAAAATACATCTGAAGAAGCAAATACTTGTTAAGGAAAGGCAATGTGATTCACATACGTATACTTATCTCAGTAGGCTACTAGAATACCCAACACCAGCAACAATTATGCAAAGACCTTTTGTACCTATGAGTAAACACCTTAAAAATTATGCGAAATAATTTCCTCAGCAAGGTTCCCAGCAAATCTCTTAATAGTTTCATCACCCATGTCAACACAAACAAACATGACCATTGGCAACTACCATTCTCTTTAGCTGCGAAAGATGATGAGAAAACATTTACCACAGGGTCAAATTCAACTTCATCGCTCCCCTCTCCCCACAGGGCGCTGGCGATCTGACGGACGGGCGTATTTACCACGGAACCCCGTGGCTTATAATGACAACTAGGGTCAGTGCACGCGAAACGCCGACTCTTCCCTCCCGCCCTACGCAGCAAATTAATACGTTAGCCCACTACCACCCGAGCAACCCCCACCCCAACACCCGCCGGGATCCACTGAACCCTTGAAGTCGTCATCAATTTTTTTCCGTTTCCCGACGCATTTCCAGGGACGGTCTAGACCACTCCACGGGGGTGGAGGAAAGAGGGAAGAGGTGAGACAGTGTGGGACGATGGGAACAAGACGAGAGAACAACCCTTACATGCATGTATTTTTTTTTACCCACGCCCTCGGATACGCGCGCGTGTGCCTTTGACCCGACTGACAGACACAACTCTGAAGCCTTTCCTGGAGGACACTCCTTCCTTCCTTTGATCCTCGTGAACCTGCATTGGCCCAGTGGGGATGGGGCGGGAGGATGGAGCGAAATTCACTCCCTCTCGGCTCACACGGCGGGTGGAGCGAGGAAGGAGGACGAGGCTAAAGATTACCCGCGGGCGCGTGCTCGAAGAAAATTACGAGCGTGTAGAGAAAGAGTGGTAGAGTCGGAATCAAAAGGAGGGACATAAGGAGAATGGGGAAAGGCGAGCCGCACAGAACACACAACGCGGGAGACGGGGGACGGAAACGCGGCGATGATGGGAGATTGCGGAGATTAAATTATAGAGGAGAAAAGGGGTTCGCATGGGGACGCAAAAGAGAGGGGTGGCGACGCGCCTGTCAGTGCTGAAAGGGTACTGAAGGAGCCGAGTGGGAGGGAGGGCGGGGAGACGTTATAGAAAAAGAAGAGTCCGTTGTGGAGGAGTAGGGGAGGGTGGAGGGTATAGGGGGGAAGGGGCGGAGTCCGTAATAGAAAAGGGAGGTTCTCTCGGATAATGGTGGTGGGGGATCTGAAGAGTGGTGGCGGAGGGGATGGATGCTGAAGGGGACGGGTGTGAGGAGGCGGAGAGCGCAGAGGAGCAAGAGGAAGAGGTGGCACAAAGGGAGGCTTGAATCCGCGGCTCGCGGACACCACAAAGAAACAAAAGGCGGGAGTGCATGCGTGTCGCGAAGGGAAGGGGTCGGGGTACACGAGGACGACGCATACGAGAGAGAAAGAGATATTGCACACAAGTAGGAGAGGATATAAAGGAGAGAGGAATGAGGGATGGTGAAAGGAAGAGGACGAGGCAGAAGAGAAAGGGGTGGGGAGAGTGAAAGAGAGAGAGAAAAAGGAGAGACGGGTGGAATGGGAGCACGTGAACGAGCCAGGAACATGAGGACTTTCGACTGAAAGACTGAGGAATCAAAAAGCTTGCCATGCAAATGAAAAAGGGGGAGTGGCAGCGGTGATGGGGGGGGGGTGGTTTATGCACGGAGTTCGTCCGCTCTCCACCCAACCCTTTCCCCCTTCCTTCCTCCCACCCTCCCTCTTCCACAACCCTTTCCGAGAATTTCGGGAGCACGGCTGCCAACTTATTTCGGAATTCAAGTCGCCAGACGGACGCCGTTCTTTTGGAACCACAATCATGATAGCCGCAACCTCGCCCCCCCACCCCCCCAAAAACATATCGCGCGCGACCCTTCCCAACTGGATGAAATCAACGGTCGCCGCGAAAAAAAGGGAAGAATAATATTAATTCACCGAAACAAATTTTAAGCAAAGTGACCTGGGTCGGTAAGGTCGAAAAGAAATTTTAGAATCTGATTCCCGTGTTTGATGCCTATCCCTGATTCTGGACCGATCTCTATTAATAATCGCTTTCGACTGCAGGTCTTAGAGTGCCTAAGTGGCCATAGTGATTGGCTAAAACTCTCATAGGTGCTTCAACTCGTCATATCAACAATAATAACAACATGAACAAACAATGCTTATCACGGGAGGTTTCTTAACTAATGAAGACTCCAAGAAAAAAAACAGCGATTCTAGAAAACAAAAACTTGCGACTATATTTCCAACTACGCAAAATTGATAACAGATTTCTGTATAACCTATTTTCTCTTTAGGCGTACGCACCTTAGACTACGAGTGGTGTTTTTTAATTCTGTTTAATAGCGGCACATCCAGCTAGGTATTTTTTCCCTTGGTACCGCTATTTACTTACATAATTTTTCACGCACCACCTTTTCTATTCATAAATAATTTATAAAAAGTAATACTTAGTTTATGCTAATATTTATTATGAATTGATTAAATCATCTATATAATATTATGCTGTTGAATCGATAGTTATTCCTGTACTGGGCTACGAAAATGCCGCACTAAAAAAACTATTTCGACGATAATTTTCATATAACGACGCAACATCAATGCGGTTGGCGTGATTAGTACCCTTGACCATTGCACAAACAAAATCGGGTCGCTTGTTTGGCTATTAGATATTTATGAGCTAAAAAACAGCAGCGTGCTTAATGGTCACAGAGCATAAAGTTTGAAGGATATTTTTACAGATGATTAACAATAATATAAACAAAATAAAATCTTTCCACGGACTGATTTGAGAATAAAATCCTTTCTCCGAACACATTATGTATACCTGACGAGGGTATGAGGTACTCGAGTGTAAAATTTAAAAATGATAAAAAGGCAATATAAAATTCTTCTTGTGAAAATTGATGCACAATACATCTTTTCTCCGATTCACTCTAGTGTCATTTTTTAGCTCGAGGTAAGATATAACCAGATCATTATCGACAATGTCCTCTTTTCCATTTGCGCGGGGCGGTCATAAATAATGCCAAAGATAAGGAAATTCTTAGTGCGAAAGGTACGATCCATGTGTCAAGATGCGAAACTTTAGATTTAACAGTGGGCTGTCTGTGGATACAAACCACGAAAATAGACGGCTATGAGACGGTTCATTTTTGATATTACAACACAAAAGTAATCATAGAAATGTAAAGATAACAACTACATGATCGGGTTGAACTAATAAACTTACGAGGAAATTCCGTTCGTTTGAGTTAATGTTTTATTTTAAAACGTAGTTTCTGAAAAGCAAATGCGAAGCCACTAATTCAATCCTGTTTCTGAATCTATGAGCGTGACCAACTTCTATTTCTTCCAAGAGGGTTAACTCATGCACATTAATAAATCACGACTCATCTCTCACCAAATAGGCATTAAAAGCGTTCACATGGAGGTGTTAGTCATTTCAGCAGACACTTCCCAAATTAATTTTGGATTTGGAAGAAATGAACGATTTCCATTCAGTACACATCTTGCTAAAAATGTACCCGCCCATGCACTGTTCGGATTAAGATAAGGCAGGAGAGATACTTTATGAGCAGCGGAGAAACAAGGGAAGGCGGCGACTTATTTTTTTTACCAGCCAATGAGAGCGTATTTTACTTTGAACAAATTTGACGAATTTATACTTTAGGCACACTAGGGTGACCAGCAATTATTATTAGGTAATCTATCGGTTAAGGTAGGTTTTTGGACGGACACAGTGACTAAATAAATATTTTGTGATTCCTAACACAATAAAAATTCCAGTATCCTACTCTACATCAGACCCTTCGTTCATCTCTGAGTACTTTTCGACTTCCACCACATCACACCTGAAGCTACTCAATTTATTCTGAGTACTTTCTTTCTCCCTTCATCCCGTCCAACATTCCTATCCTATTCCTTCCCTTTCCTCGTTTGCCTAACATTCTCCCCTCTATTACAGTCTTCAACATCCCACTGCCGGTCAATACGCCCTTCATCCACTTTTCCTACCTCAATAGGATTTCTCCCAACAAACCTCTCTCTTCGCCCACCATACTAAGTACTTCCTCATTTGTTTTCTTCTCTGTCCATTTCGCCTTCTCCATTCTTAGATGGTTTCTAATCCCGGGTAATTTTCTGATTTTATAGCATAAAATGACCTTTATCAAGGTTTTGTGCAAGCCAATATTACCACCTTGGTCCCCAAATGTAATGCACGGCTTAATTTACATAGACAAATATTCTAGCGTTTCCCTCCGGTATCATAGATATTCATGGATGGATAATGAATTTCTAAAAATAGCTTCAAAATTCTAATAAATCGCCGAATCAAAAAATCCTGCTTACGGAAGAAAGATTACCAAACTTGGGAATTTAACTTTTTTTTAAGCATTTAGATGAATTTTGATCTTATTGACATGGCATTCAATTGAAGTTTTTTACTGCTAGCATTCAGGCCAAACAAATACGTCAACGACGGAAAATACTAGAATCGCTAGATAATTCATTCCAATAAACTCAAAAATGTCATTTTTCCTTAAATTTTTCACAGCCAAATTTCCAGTCAAAAATAATAAATATTTTACAAAAATCCAGGGTTTTGCGGCTCAATTCCTGGTTTTTCCAGGATTATTTCCAGATTTTCCGCTTTTCATAGATGACTTGAAACACTATGCATACACCCATATTTAAAACAAAAAGTGGCACCTATTGAAAGGATTAACTTCGAGCTGCAGGGAATGCCGAACGAAAACCTTAATACTTTTTCAACAATTGACTAGTTAACGTTTTCCATCTTCAAAAATCATTGACTGCTAACTGCCCCATTATAATTGTCAATAAATTAGAAAAGCGAGGCAAAGCGTAGATTTCACGTTCATGACTCAGGATTGGCATCCCTGCGGAGAAAATAAAATTTACGTCCTGACTAGGCATCACTTAGCGGTCACAGACGGGGCAAACAAACTTGCGCGACAAGCGCACGAGTCAACGGAAATAATGAAAAAAATCCATACATATTTTTGCATTCTTATCCGGCGACGCGTAAACAGCAAAAATTTTCAAATACGACAAAGAAGACTCTGAAAAGAGAGAGGGTTACGACTCCATGAGCAAAAGGTGGGTGTAAACGAAGACTGGAGATCATTTCCTCGAGTCTCTGCTTAATTTTTCTTTGCATTTCCGTTTTTGCGATAGTTTGTTTTGGATAATTTAAAAGCAAGTGAGACGTGGAGTATGGGGAGTAATTTTCCTCCGGTGAAAATCGATGCTTCTTTAATGGGAACAAACCGGGAAAGAATGCGCTGTGAGAGTCGAGTGGCAAAAACAAAAAAGAATGGGAAACGAAGCTGCGCATCGGAACCGTAATTTAGAAAAGGGAAACATACTAGTTTTAATATTTTTCTCCTCCTTCAGAATCACAAGGGAAGCTTGCTCTTTCCATTCTAAAATCAAGCTACGTCGTCAAAGTCATTTCCAAACATATTCTCATTTGAAAGAATAGTGGTTTCGAGTGTCACGGGATGTACGTAGGATACTCTCGTTCACAAGGCATTTCTTCGACCGTGGATTATAAATAATATTAAATAATTATTATTTTTTTGCCTTACGTATTTGTCCCTCTGTCACGTTGAGCTTAATTACCCACAAAGCAATTTCAATAATGTCCCATCCTGGCCATGGAAGCGACACGGAGCACGGAGATAATTAAATCGAATCCTGTCAAGCGCATGCCTCCCCGGATCTGCTCGGGTGGGTTTAAGGAAATATTTTAATCAAATGGGATAACAAAATTCAACGACATACGGAACAGCGCCACTCTTCATGCAGGAATAAATAAAGCATGAATCCGTGCGTGGAACATAATTATCAAATTAAATCATTCTAAAAAGAAAAACATTTACGTGCAGTGTGAGTCAGTCATTACTTAGGTATTCTATGAGACGACACGTGTACATAGCACAAAAAGTTCCAACTTTAACCTTTGAGTGATGCAATACTTTAATTATGTGTATTATATTTCACTATAATTAATCACTGCATTGTACGTTATGCTAATAAACAACAAATCTCTCTTCCTTTCACCTCAAAAAAAACCTTCATGAAGTCTGCAGAAGATAGCAATGAAAATAATTTGCTACTTGTCTGCCTTTTAGTAAGATTGAAATGAATTACAAAGTTATCTCCTTCATTTCAATATATTGTGGTAATTCCATTACGCCTGAGACAAAAAAATTTGTATATCTGACCTCGCAACAGATCTTTTAAGAGCCTGATAATAAGTTTATATAATGTTTTGAAATTTTTTGTCTGACCTACTCTTTGTTTCAGCGATGACGAAAGATTATAACCATTAAGGTGAGACATTTATAATAAGGTTTCATCAATGTTTGTCATCAGCCATCGCTTAATCTAATTTTGAATTTCAGATAAAATTTTCATATTTTTAAGATGTGTGTAGGAAGACTACTTAGTATTTTTGACATAATTACAAAAATTATCTCATATATCAGCAATAATTAAGAGGGTATCTCTTACAGTTAAGGCTTTCTCCTTCCGATCGTATGATGGAAACCACAGTATTATTGCAACACCAGGACCAGCTTCAACAGAGTCACGTCATTTTCAAAAGAGGTAAACTGGTTGAATTATTGCAATAAAAGTTTGGAATATCCTAAAAGGTTTTTTTACTTTGAACATCAAGTCCGACGCCGTTTTCGATCGGAAATAATGAAGAGGCAAGTCAGAAATCTCAAAAACGTTGACCGAACGTTCTAGAGGGACATTATAAAGCTCAATTGTAAAGTGCATCAGAATTTGTGACAATGGTACGAGAAATTTGCTAAATCACTACCCTACGTGAGGTTTGCCTGAAGAGAAAGAGTCGAGCAAACTTTTATCCAAGTTTTCCGCTTGGACCGAAATCCTACGCCTCCCACTCCCGTCCCCGGTCCCAAACCTCAACCCACAGTCGATATCCCCGGCACACTCCAGAAATTTCCATCCCTACTGCATTCATAAATCTCAATACGCCGCAAAGACGAGACGCATTTCCGCGGATTTAATGTCGGGGAGGGGAGGATGGTTTTCTCGCGGGAACATCAAATGCTCCCGTAAAAGGAGGAGTTCCGTCTCCGGAGCCATGTTCGGCAGCAAATACCATCGCGTTGAAAGGAGGACCAAGTTCAAACGAAATTAGTCGAAAGGACTCATCAATCCGAAATAACTCGGTAGAACGCCAGATGCGTTACGATATTCTGTAAGATATTTGCATTAAATCCGTCCGTGAAAGATTACAAAGCGTCACCGCACCGAAATCGAGCTGCCTAAAACTCAATCGGAGGCCAGAATGATATAGAAAAAGTACTGCCGCTCCCCGGAATATCAGGGAGTTTCAGAGATCGCTCGAGCGACGCTAAACCCAAGGTGTTTAGTGCAACTTTGGGGAGGAGTATGAGACATTATCACGAGGGATGGGTCGCTCAAAGAGAATGTATGGCATCCCTGAGAGGATAAATCCTGTAAATTCATTTTCTTGCGACGATCTCCTTGTAATATTCTAAAAATGACGCAGCGGCCTTTCATTGGAGCCAAACTACTATATCACCATCATCATGAGTAAATCAATCAATATCACACCCGAACCAAACATCTACAATCTCTTTCATATGCTGTTTTCACTGGATTTGAGACTATGGCTACCAATATTCTTTCGCGCTCAATCGACGAGGCCTAGCTCATTTTCACAACCATTTACTGGCTCTTCGAATTTGTGTATGGATAATAATATTATTTAGAAACAATAGTGTTTCGAAGAGTTTGAATATTTGAAATACCTAGGGTGACGTTTCGAGTACATTAATCAAGATGCTCAAATGCAAGGGTTTCTTTTAATCAGTATGAATAAATTACATTATCATTACGGGTTATCATTCAAAGGATTGGTTTGTGCCAGCTTTCCAAATTATATCTTGTCCCCATACACTCTCTTCATTCCCTCATAGCTTTTCGCGCCCATATTTTCCATTTCTATGACGACCTTCAGGATACAAACATTCCTCAGGATGCGTTCAGTTAATTTCCCTCTTCTTCTTTTAAGTACCCTCCATAATATTCTCTCTTTACCTCCTCTTCGAAGTATATAGTCATTAGTTACGTTCTCTACTCACTTCCTCAACTATCCCAAACATTATCTCCTGATGATAAAATGGATCACCAAAATGGCGTTAGAGTTAATTCATCTACCAAACTTTATCTCTGAAAAAAATAATCCGTTAAAGTGCTTTTATCTGGTTAACACGAATTTTGAAAGACAGGGTAAATTCTGGGTTTTAATTTGCATCAAATGTATATTTACTTGTATCTAGTGAAATAAAACTTTGGGTATGCAACGTACTTTTTAATCAGATATGGGGGGGAGGGAGGTCTTTATTTTCCGCTTTATTTTTGGGAAGTAAAGTGAAGAAAAATATACTGAGACTGGCCATGGAAGTAAATTTGAACGAGTAAGAAAACTGGGGCCTCGAGTGTGTTGTATACACACTCTATTCAGGGAGACGAGAGTAGGCGTCGAAAGAAATTTCCCAGCTTCACGTCACTCTCGGGACGTTTGCACAAAGTTAACGGAAATAAAAGAAAATCCCTTCGTGTCTCGCTATCCACATGCAAGCAAGGAATTGGAGCCCTACTTTCGAAAAACTGTCACATATTTCATCAGGCTTCGTCAAATATTCGGCGACTGAAACGTCCGCAATAAAATCTTGAGTCATCACATTGCTTCGAGATACTGACTGGCGACTCTCCAGCTACGCAAAGAGTTGTGATTTCCCTTCGGGGGTCGACGACGCTTGCTCGGAATGTGCGTCCAAAGAATTCGATTGTCCCGCTTCACACGTATATGCCTTTGGTGCTTCCCAAATCAGATCATTCTCAACTGTATGATAAAATTGTGCACCGACTTCGCTGAAGTTCCTCTCTCTTCGGGCTTCCGAGGGTTTTTCGATCGATCTCAACCCCAAATTTAAAGTTGATCACTCTGAATTATTTTCTCGGAGAGCTGAATTAATTCAGACTATGCAGGCAAAATAAAATAATAAAAAACCAGTAATAATGATCAATAATATACTTGCCGATGTAATGAAATTTCGTATAATTTACAAGATACATGAATGTCATACGTACTTTTTGTATAAATATAAAAATTCGAAAAACCGCGACGGTTTCTGCGTATTTAATTCATTTCCTTAAAACAATTCCTCCCGGACGATAAATATCCTACCAGATAAATATGATAATCCTGGGTTAGAGCACTGCGTCAGAGAAGTAATATCCCAAAGAGATGTGAGATGGAGCTTTTCAATAACATGCCACAGTGAATAAAGGCGACTACGATAGCGATTTAATACAGACAACAAAATATTAGCATATATCTAATAACGATTTTCCAAAAATATCAGGTGAGAATTCCAAAAAACGACACCATGAAATCATAAAAAGCCAATAGCTAAGCCTACAAGAGGTTGTTGGGTAACGCTCATCTCCAGCATCCGAACACTAGTCGGGCGAAAAATATTCTTCGACCCGGGGTCTAGACGCTGCCTATTCCAAAAATAAAAATAAATTTAACACACTCCTTAAACATTTTGTTTTTTATGAATCCATATACACTTCCATAAACCGGAGGAGACCTACAGCTTGGCTGGGATGCACGCCCAGCGACCGAGATTAGATCTCATAGAAACCCATCGCAGAGAATAATACTCACGAAAACGCTGCCCCGAGCTGATATATTTCGGAAGATACACATCCTTATCATCCTATCATCCCCGCACTCGGAGGCGGGCCTATCTTCCCTCGGAAAGTCTCAAGGCGGGGAGAACACTCGGATGATACATGGCACTCACGAAATACACCAATGGGGCGAGCTACAATTTCATTAAGACTTGGTTCATTCATTCTTCGTTTCACGCGCGAGACTTAACGGAAAGCTCATATTCTTGCCTGAGGCCGGGAAAAACCGCGAGGAGAGTGTTCACATCTTCTTCAATGATCATCAAGAGACAAATTGAAAAAAGCAAGGAACATTCTGCAATAATCCCCCGAGTTCCAATGCTGTGAGAGAGACAAATTCGTGAGCAAGGCAAAGTCACATTGATGTTGACGGTTAAAGTCACGTAAATATAAATACCATCGTGCATAATAATCCAAATACATAAATTATGCCGTGGAGCAAAATATGATTAAGGGCAGTACTTGAACTGAAACGAAAAGTAAAACTAACAACTGTATTCCGTACATTTGTGCGTCAGGTGAAATAGAAAAAAAAAGAATGGAGCAAACTAATACATTAACTTATCTTCATTATATTCCCACTGACCAATGTTCATTTGACTTAAACCAGGATCACGATAGTAGTCCATCATTAAATTAAAATCCCTAAAACGCATCCATTAACGAGTTAAAATGCAAACAACACCATAGTAGGTCGGAATACAATTTCTCTTACCAATTATTCTTATCAGAACGGTCTATAAAATTTCGCTATGCAACGGATCTTCCAAAAATGCATCAGCTTATTATGTGTCCTAACTAACGCGCACTTACATACACATTACCCTTATTTTTTCATCAAGTTGTCCAACACCCAATGAACCCAAACATATTGAGGCTAGCAATGTATATTCTTCTTGAAAACTTCCATGAATGTTCCCCGTAAAATGTTAAAGACGAGTAACCGTGAAAAGTGATTAATAATTAAAAACCCTGCTAGGGTTCAAACGAAATTGGAGACTTATAGGCAACCAATCACTACTATTCAATCACGTGGAAAATTTTCATCTGTCACGGAACTGCGATTAAAATGTTGCCAAATCATTCTGGTCCAAAAGGCACATTTTAAAGAGGAGGGGCCGGAAAATAATGATTCCCTGAATTCTATTTCTTCCTGCTTTCCTCCGAGCAACGGAAAAACATTAGTCCGCGAGTCTTTTTATATTTTCCGGCAGTAAAACAACACGCCTGAGCACATAATTGTATCCACAACCGAAGGTAGGTTACGAAAAAAATGCGATATGCTATAACCCAACGTGAGGCAACAATTTTTGAAAAGACTTGAGGCAAAGCATTACAGTCAGTCAAAGCACCCGTATCCGAGTGAGGACAAACCCTATGCAAATTTGCCAATGCCGGGGAGATGGGCCATTAAGTTCACGCTGGATGCGACGATCTCTCCACTCGGCAAATAGTGCTCGAATGGCTGACCAACTCTCAGCGTCATGGGCGAAGACTGTCTCGCGGAGATGGAAGAAGCCATGCCCCGTGACGCACACACACACGTTAGATAGTCCATCGGTCGAACAGAGACCACCCTCGGCGAATGATTACACAAGGCCACACAGAGTGGAATGCGAGGCAAACGCAGCGCACCGCACGCTTGATACCAACGCCGCTGGAGATTGGGGTGTCAGACACACGTAGAGCACACAGTGGGAAATTCAGCATGAAGTCGTCGGGTTTCTAGGCCCTCGCCACACTTAACTCAACAGTGCGGTCACTGACACTTGCTCGAACCTCCGAAGCGGTGACCGATCCGTGGGGGGTTTAAGGAGTGTTAAAAAAGCTAACTAAGTAATTTCCCGACCGTCGAGCGAATAGCCTGTGCCTCGAAAATCCCGGTTCACTTCGCAACAAAATTCACCGATTACAATTTTAAGGAAAGTATTTCTAAATTTTACGTTTCAAAACAAGTAATTCCTAATTTATTGCCTCCTTTCCAGTATGCTATCCCACGATTATGAATGACAAAAAAATCACCAATCAGTATAGTACACACTGATGTTGTCCATTATTATATTTATTCCTGCATTCGTCCCCGCCCTGTCGGTGAATTCTTTAAGCTCAAGTGCACATTTTATCCCTAAGATTTATATCTACGCTACCATGAAAAATCTATAGATGCACTACAAGCTACCAGAGGGCATGTCATAGGTAGTTAGGACACGAGCCATTAGAGTATTTGGCTAAACGCGGTTAGCGTTTGGTATCATTTTATTGTCGGGAGCCTCGCATTGTCGCACTTGATGTTTTCTAATGACGTAGTCACGGAATGAGAAAGGAGTGAAGCATTCCTGATATCGCTCGTTCTACTCGGCAGTCAATTTCCATGAACTTCGCGTTGTGGCCTTGCCTACTAATGTAACGTGGGGATATTATTATTCTGTTTCAGCTTAAACTCGAATAATTTGTACCTACCAAGTAGTTAGTCGAGAATGTAATTTCCAGTGGCTCCCAATCGAAGTAATGCAACAATTACGTAAAACTTCTCCATTAGTTCATAACTATTTTTCACGAATCGAACAGCCTATCTCTGTATCTTGTTCAATTCTGTCATTTCGCACTTCTGCGCAGGGTTTCAAATACTAAATGCGAATTCATGGTAACAAACGCGAAATAATACCTCTCCTGAAGTGTTATTTCGCGAGCGTGATTTCCTTAAATTTCTCATATCATTACTTCCCCACCACTCGTTAAATCTCTAACAATGAGACCCTTCTATCAAACAGTTGTTTATTAAGGATGCTTTTTTTTCTTTGGCCAACTGATGATTTGACATCGTTAATCATGGGTTACCACTTTAAAACCAGGTCATAAAAAAGTAATTACTTATTTTAAAAAAGCATGTGATGAAAATCCATGAAACATTCGTCTACGAAGTAATTTATTTCGTGAAACGATTAATTGAAGTAAATGAAGAAATCCTTTGAACATCCATTGCAGGGTTTTGTGTTCCATTATGTTAAAAAACTGAACAACTGGCTTATGGCAGAACATAATTTCAATTAAACTACGCTTAAATGGAAGGATTAACCAGGCGAATAATGGACTCGCCGGCCATAGTGTGGTTGTGCTATTAATTCCAACGCGGGCGTGGATAATGCATTGCACACATTCGACCGTGCTCACGTGAAAACAAGGCAATGGAGTTCATTTTGCTCTTTCTTGCCGACGCTTCTGGTAGCCCGTACGATTTGAATCCACATACTCTCATCCCTTATTTCCTAGCGACTGGACAACCAAAGCGTACCGATGTACATTAATGCTCTCAATTAACACGTATATGGAACTATTAAATGTGAAATAATGATAGCGATAGACACGACGACACATCCATTTACATAACGAAACTTAAATGTTCGAAAAGGTTAAAAATTAACGAAATATTTTCATTAACATCACCAAAACGACCTGAAATGCTGACAGGGATTTTGGAAAGGTGCTCTCTCAACCGATAAATTGATACGCAACCCGAGTACGAGCGAACACGTTCTTTCCGGACCTCTGGCACATCGATTTTACTTCCAACGAGGTGCAGAGAATTTCTTCTTCCTCCATGAACATAAAAGGGCAACGCTAATAATAACCTCATTATTTTAAAGGGCTTAGTTTATCATAAGCAGCGTTTTCGGACTTTTACGAACCTGGACCCCACTTGGGGAGTTTTTATGGTCATCCTTTAGGGGTCCCATTAGCATCAGCAGCCACACAACCCAGACGCATCCCCACTGCCAGACTGAACACCGCGCGACCTGTTCTTCGAGCATCGAGAGGATTGTTAAAGAACCATTGGAAGTGCAATAATAATACTGTGAAATATGAACAGAGTACAGAACACCGAAAAAAATATTATTGGAAGAGCTAACGTTCCGTAAAAACCTAACGTACAACTAAGCATTTTACCGTGTGAACAAAACTGAGATACAGGTCCGGCAAAAGATCTTGTACAATCATTTGTTTCAAGTATTTCTGTAGGGAAGTAGGTCTTCGCAAGCATATTTTAGTTTATAGCCCTTTCCTGCATGAAATATACAGACAAGTAATGAAGGCATAAGCGTCGTAATCTTAGTTGTATTTATTTAATGAACATCTCAAAATTCGAGATACTAATCGCTAAATCTGTCCATTCATCCTTCAGAAACATTCCATATTGACTTTACACGTATGAGGCGGGCAACTGAAAGTCTCCTAAAACAGCCTCTACATCGATTACGGCCATTTGCTGGGTGACTAGGACCACATTAGTAAAAAGCGATAATAATAGGATATCCTTTCTTGCTATCACCAACTGTATTTACTGCAGATGTTTATTAAGTAAACACGTGAAATACATGCCCACTATTCTCGCGGGATATTTCATTAATTCATCTTTGAAAGCGCCCGAGATAAATAAGGGGGGAATTTGAATGAATTACGCCAAAAATTTTCATGAATATTAGATATAACGAGTTCAATTTCTTGGATATGAGGTATATTCTTGGTAAAATAATGGCTTCCTAATAATTCCTTCCTAAAATAATGTATTTCCTAAGATGTTTGTCCTGTAAACCTACCCTGTGTATTATGAATACCGAACGAGTTTGCCTAATTCGGAAAAAACTCGAGGATTTTAAACTGCGACACCTCTTTTATTGTATAGTTCAATGTATTTGTCATAAGCAAGAAAGATTCACGATTGAAACACCGAGCCTTGAGTGAATGTTCTTGAAAAATGCAGAAGAATATCTAATGGGCTAGGAAAGACAAATGACAAATCTCCAACTTTAAGTAAAGAATGGTGGATCTTTGTGCGGGATGATGTGTGCGGGACAGGTATACAGCATAGGTCGTCATATCTCGACGCAAGCAGAAAAATGCTGAATATTATATAAATTGGTAGGAAAAGCAGGTCACCATAGAGTGGACCTTGCTTGAAGCGGTCGGCATCCCGCTAGTTAAGAATAAAATTCTGTCTTTACGTGCTACAAATTCATACATGATAGGAACATCCTTAACCATAAAAATCTAAAAAAATCACCGCTTGAATGTTTTTAAAATAAAATTATAAATATCGATGGCAGTAATTGGGCAATGAGCTAAGGTGTACGACTACCGAATACATTTTTCATCACCAATTAGTCGACGGGGAAGAAAGAAGGTGCGGGGAAGGAAGGAGGTGCAGGGAAGAATGGACAGAGGGACCATTGGTACCTACTCGGATGAAATGACTAATACAGTTCGAACCGATCGTCATTTAACTGTAGTCGTATACCTGTGGTTATGCAATCTGACATAAAAATCATATGAATTCAGAAAAACTTTCAATCGACAAAAACTATTTTACCTAATACAGACATTAACCCAAAACCTATTACGACATAATTTTGGCACGACCGTTACGAGTGACCGCCATTTTTCATTGTGCAACAGGAATATTCGTACATTTTCCTGAACAAGCTTGTGAAGACTATAAAAATTATCTGTCCACATTCCTTAAGTTTTCTTATGCAAAGGTCTCTAAAATAAAACACGGGTTTTCCGATCAAATCAAAGTATTCATGTATAGGGCGTTCCTACATTGCTATGTCGAAATTTTGGAATCATTTTCATATTGATCCTATACACGATAATTTTGCCATAATTATTAACTGTCTGAGATTGAGTGATTGCTTTTAGCGAATCGCTGGGCAAGGAAACGGGAATCAAGATCGGATCCGGCGACATCTATGAATACACGTAAACTCATCATTATTCACTGCACTTTAACTATCATCCATCGGAGTTCCGACAAGGAACAGTAGACGAGAAAAAATGAAGCACGACGCGTACGAGCTAAAAGTCACACAATTGGCACTTTACGTAATTAAGGACTCAGGCACTACCTCCTACAACTATAACGACAGCCCGTTCATAATGCGTGAAAGGGACAACTGTACTGGCTTCTCCACCTCTTCACACCTTTACGCTTGCTGTCACTTGACAGCGGGTGAAACACTCCAGTTCATCTAACATGAAACCATGGAGTCCAGTCGACCAGACCATAGTGAAGCCTTATGATCACCACGGCTTAGTCAACAGATGTTACTCCTAGAATTACGACACCCTATTAACCGCCACTCACGCGGAGGCCGGGAAGAGAAAGATTTGCCTCCTAAATGGGGATAAAGGATTAGTTATGGCCAATGAGGGCGTCAACACTATGACATCACGGCGAGTTTGGCTAAAGGATTTTTCCCCACGTACCCCAATTTGTTTCGACAAAGCCCCCCCCCCCCCCCAGGCCTTTTCGGCCGCTACAAACGCTTGATGACAGTTGAAATCCGAAAAGTCACGCATGGCATTCTACGTATCCCTAAACGGAATGTCCCCCTAAAAGGCTAAATTCAGTTGTCCCTAACGACAAAAAAATAACCAAAATCCCAACATTATGAATTGACAAAACATTCATTCAGACTAATGCCACCGATACAAAGCAGAGTAAAGGGTTAAAATGCTATCTTTACAACCACGAATCCTACTCTTATGGGCTGGCATAGAGTTATATCGAGTTATTGGGAAGTCGAGCATATTGCCACGGTCACATCAAATCGGATTTGAGAAATAAAATGAGATTTACAACCACCGTTATGAACTACTAAACTGACACTGATTTTTATTTATGCGCTCCGCAACGTATATTTTTATGGCAAGAGTGCTTAACTTTGGAATTTTTCCAAGGAAAAACCCCACTCCAAGTCCCTGGTCAAGTCTAGCAAATTTTCCCGGATGAAAAAAGAATTTATAACCTTAGTTTATTGCCTTAATACTGACATTTCTAAAGAAGGAATTAAAAGATAGTGGCCTATTGCAGTCTTGTAAGAGGCCCAATATATACCCATTAAAAATGGTCATAAAGGAACTAAAGTCGAGGTAAATGATGCCAAATGCGGTGCTGCTCACATTCTCCTTTTTCATCGTGCACCTCTTCATTCAAACCACAAAAAACGAGAGCAATGGCGCATTTTGTCAAAGAAAGTATTCGATGTGTAAAGCATACAGGAATAAGTATGATTTTCCCGTTCAGTGGAAAATAAATGACCTGAATTGAATATTCGATATCTGCGTAACGCTTTCGCTAATTAGCACAACACCCCTTCAAGACATATAAAGAAATATTTTCATACGACTAATTATATTTTAAACATGTAATTAACTCCATTATTTCGGAAATGTCATTGTATTCTCCTATGCTATGGTTACTACTTTAAAGAAACCAAAGAATGCTTAGCTGGTGAGGATTGAGCTCGTATACTAAATCATACGGGGCGGATTGTGATCCACGTAGATTCATGTTTGTAAGAGGTTCCTCATCTTTCGCTCCCAGTTTCCGAGGAAGTTGGGGTATTCATGAGGAAAAACGAAGCTTGGGTTTCACTAGGAGTTTTCGAAGGCATCAATATAAATTAATATTTATCCAGGATCCTCTGTTCAGCTGCCGAACACTGTACCCACTAGGGCACCACCACGCCCACCATATCATCCAATAAAATAAAACATGAGTCACATTCTGATTCAATTCAGTTTAGTTTATACGAATTACGCGGACTGATTCCCTAACGCGAACTCAACTAACGCGTCAATTAGGGATCTACGTACGTATACTGATGACGCTGACGTCAATCAATGTATATTTCGCCACAACGTCCTAACGAGGCGTAACCGACGGAAGAGGATTTGATGCATTTTATACTGGGATATGAATAGCAGAAAATTTCGCAGGAATGTTACCCCGCCTTCCGACATCGTCGTCTGCCCCCTCGCCGCCAGAGCCGGCCAGAGCCGGCCAGAGAGGCAAAAATGGGGAAAAGAATCTTTTTCCGCCCATATCCAACTACCACTCCCCAGGTAAACAGAGAAATGTCTTACAACACATATTTTGGGAAATGATTTTGAAGCATCACATCACATAATACTTTAAACAACCAAATAAATAATATAAATCATCAAAAAGAAGATGGCATTCCTTCGAATCCATCCCCGAGAATGCTCAAATATTCTTGAGACTTCCCAAGGACATTCTATGAAAACCATTCGTTTTCCATGGAAATTGAAGAATTTCCCTCCATTTCAACGAAAACCTTGAAGAATATTTCCTCAAGGGTTCCCTACTCAAGGAATCGCATGCAAAATTTTTTAGTTGATCTTACATTGTTAATTTTAAGCTCGAAATAGGAGCAAGAAATATTTTGGCTGCTCCTCACATATTTAATTACAGTTAGAATGACTTAAACAGTTCGACCCTGAACCCCAAGTTTTACTTCCCGGGCCCTAATGGGTAAAATAGGTAGCACGAATACATCCCTAGTGGGATGTACTCGTGCTAGGCCATACACGAACGCGGGAACTCGCGAAAGGGTGCGGCTGCAAACCGGGCCTCGAATTCACCCGAATGGATACAGAGTCGCACGCAAAAGTGGTAGGACTGATTTTTTTTACAAGAATTTTAATGACGATATACTTACATCGACTTAACAATCTTCAAAGCATGCTCCTTGAGCTGCTACACACTTAGTATAACGTTGATCCCATTCCCCGTACGCCCGCTGGAAATTTTCCTTGGGGATGCCGTTGATGACCCTCGTCGAAGCCTCTTGAACGGCCTTTATCGAGTCAAAACGTCGTCCCTTGAGCTGTCTTTTCATGAGGGGGAAGAAGAAGAATTCCGGTGGTGCCAGATCGGGAGAATAGGGCGGGTGCGACACTCAGAATTTTCGGCACCATCTTGGCGCACACGTTGCGCATGGCAAAATCCGGTGAAATAATGCGTTGGACGTTGGATGCAGACAGACCCAACTGGTCTGCAATTTCTTTACTGGTTAAGTGTCGGTCTGTGTTCAGCAGTGTCCTCACTCTGTCCACATTCGTGTCGGTTCTTGCCGTCGACAGCCGTCTTCAACGAGCTCCTACCCTCTTTAAATAACTTGCGCCACTAAAATACTGTGGAACGGCTTAAGGCAGTGTCCCCATAAGCCTGCTTGATCATATCGAGGGTCTCGGTTGCCGTCTTCCCGAGTTTAGCACAAAACCTCACGGAATAACGTTGCTCTAAATTCAGATTCATTTTGTTTTTCGACGCGGACAAAAAACTTGCTTCACTAAAAACGGTGTCCTCACTCAACGACAGCCCGCAGGCGACTGAGGTTGGTGTCGGTCTGTTGCTAAGAGCCCCCTCCACCTTACCCTGCCAGGCAGACCCCCCTCCACCGCTCCGTTCGCGCCAGAGAAAATCAGTCCTACCACTTTTGGGTTCGACCCTGTATTTTCACTATGACTTTCACTGTTGAGGGCCATGTTCCGCTAATTTCATGGAGGGATCGCCATACCAGAGAGGGAAGTTCATAAAATTTTCGCTTTTCCCCTTCCCCGCAACACCACATCGTCCCTTCTCGCAGCGAATAATCCAAAGCTCTCCTCCTCCCCGCCCTCCTCGCGGGACCACACCGAACGTGAGATCCCCAGTCCCCTTCCACTTGGGCCTCTCGGCTGGGGCCAACGGATCGGATCACCCCGTTTGCTTCGTGCGCACAAACACGGCTACCAAAACAACGGCCCTTGAATTTCCTCGCTCACCCGGAATGTAAACGAAAAAGTTTTCTCCACTTTTAGAAGACTTGGAGCTTAATGAGAAATAAAGCTGAAGTTTAGTTACTTTCCAACATAATACGATCTTTCCGCTTGTTTTCTTCGGGATTTCTAATTGTAGTCGTGCTTTTTTTAGATAAAATTGAACAAAAATCTTTAAATGTTAACTTAGACTTAATTATTTTCATTATTTCGTAACGTACCCTATATGTAAATACCAAGGCTTGCCGCAATGAATGGGTGTCCAGTGAGTGGAAAGTTGGAATACTGATCGGAGGGCCCGGGTTTGATTCAAGGTGACACCTGTGGGCACACTCAGCTTTACCCAAGCTGTTTGATATTTCGAGTACCACCTCTTCTTTGGAAACCGTAGGGAAATGAACTGGCCTCCCTTCCCTGACATGTGAATTCCACACACCGTATGGGTATGGCTTAAACTAGGTGAGCTCGAACCTCACCTATCAAACCAACCTTAGAGATCATTACTGTGGTTTTTCTAGGCAGCACTGTGGCGAAATTAAAACTTGAGTGAGAAGTAGATATAATTCCAGAGATAATAATTTCATGCATGCACATCACATGGTCGTGTTTTTATTCTAAATTTCGTACACATCTCCCAAAGAACCGAGATGTTCCCTCCAATCGACGTCAGATGTATACGCTTTCAACAGTGGTATTCGAAAAGGGCGACATACCTCGTAATGGTTCTAAAAGGAATACAATGGGTGCATAGTTTTTATCTCCAGGCCAATAAAATGAATGTTTAAAATGGCTTTTTCACCGCTGAAGCTTGCTTGTAAGGTAAGGCACGTGCTTTCCACACCGGCTTTCAAATTAGCAGTCGATTCTGCAGGTTCCTTTAAAGTTTGAGGAAAATTTCCTCTTACCTTAAATAGTTCGAAACTAAATAAAAGTTGCACGTTCATATTAGGTCATTTTTTACCGAGTTCTCCATTTAAATACAAAGCACATACGATATTATCACAAATATTAGCTTAAAAGCAATTCCCTTTAAACTATATCCGTTAAAAATCATGAAATGTTACAACGAAATTCAAATATTTTCACAAAATATTTGTCTCAGCTGCCATCCATGTGAAATCATTGAACGGATGAAGGCGAGCCATTTTTAATTTTAATTTCTTTACTCGGCATAGTATCAATATGGCATATTCGATCACATCAAAGTCAATTTCAACTTTCTTCCGCCTTCCTGAACTTGTTGGGACCCTTCCTCGTAATTCACTCGCAGTGAGTTAAATATTTGCAGAGGTCTCCGCTATTCATTAGAGCATCACTTCCATTGGGAACACAAATATAATTTTCGAAGCTTACGTAGTGCAGTTTCTAAAAATCCCATTACTTTTGTTTTTTTACCGAGTGGTTACTAGGGTGTTGACAACCCAAATACAAAAGGAATCTTGGAATCATACTTAATCCTGTATCAATCAACTCAACACCAAATTGTAACTCGCATAAAACCTGCAACATTAAGCCTAGAGGGGAATCTGAATGATATGTCATAAAAGTAGTTCAAGAAATGATTCCATCGTAAATTTGCACGGCATAAAGTGAAACGCATCAACTAGAAGCATTTAAAAAGAATTAATTGGAACTCTTGCAACTACGAAGAGAACAATGCATCACTAGTGAAGTCAGCTAATAGCACCAGCTCACAGCTCCGAAAGAGATAAATGAAAAATATTCCCACGCGAGTTTTGAGGCAGATGATAACTTAGGAACTCCCAGAGCTGGGTAATGATTATAAATACGGGCGTAAGACTTAACGACCTGCCCCGGTGGCGGCGGGGTAACGTCCTCGTCGTCCAATCGAGAGATCGCGGATTTGATTCCCGTCTAGGTGGGTTTTCCTCCACCTATGGCTTGGGTGATTGTAATTATCTTCAATGTAATGTACTAGGGTTACGTGGCAGAAGGCACTATGAAGTCTCAATCTCGCCCCAATAAAGTCGTTAAATAAATAAATAAACAATGGTGCAAGGCTCTTGAGGGTTTTATACGTGATATGATTAAATTGGGACGTATTAATAAGCAAACAGTTGTGATCTTTCATTAGTTAATGAATTTATTTTAGACCCGGTTTCGATTTACGACACCATCTTAAAGTGAACAACATCACTCAATGATGATGTAGTACACGCATCGAAACCTGATAGGAAATAAATCCGTTAACGACCGGAAAATTGCAATTATTTGTTCATTAAAATTTGAGACATATTCAGATCTTAGGCTGAGATAAAAGACTTTCCCTGGCACGGTAAAATTGAACAACACTAAGGACCCAAGAACTGAAACACTAAAACTTTATTACGATTGGCCATCCCTGTAGCAAACACTTCCCATTTGAACAGAATAACGCTATTAAAAACTGGTGTCTCAAAGCCCATAGTCCTCTCCGACTCTGCAACTAAGCCACAGTCCTTCACGGATCTCGTTAGAACATAAAGAAGAAGTAATTTTAAATCTTCCAGCGTCCCCGTATTCCCATTTCGCAAGTCGCCCGTGACTATCGTACAATATTTATCGCCAGTTATGAACACATTCTAGTTTACGGAAAAGAAGAACCCTCTTGAGCGCGCTCTCCTCAAAACTCGGCGACGGACGATTCAAGCCCGTTAAGGTGGCAACCCTTTCTGAGCTGGATGACAAGTACAAAAGCAGTGATGATGATGATAATTTAGTTTCGGACGGTTTTGACGCCACCGCCGCCGGTCTCACGAATTCCCGTAACGACGGCGGACGCGTTATTGAAAACAACAACCAAGCTCACCGAGTTGACAAGGGCCCGTCCCATGTTTCCATTACGGCGGACAGAAGACTCCCTCTTCACGACGTGTTTTCCGCACGCAGCTGGCGAAGAATGGCACTTTCAATCCTCTCGATAATGAGGGCCATTTTTTATTTGTCGCGCATATTTGCCGGGTCGTGTCGAGGGAATTCTTCCCTTTCATCTTCCCTCTCCGTCTTTTCTTTCTCTCTCTCTCCTTTCCCGGCAACAAAAGGAGAGGCGGGACCCGGGCTTGTTAGTGCCCCTTTCAATTCCACCCGCCGCTGCGAAGATCGGCGAGGGTTTTTGAGGCGCGCCGAGTCCGCCGCCGCTGACAGGCGGAAGAATTCCGAGGGATTCCTCAAAGCAGTCCGCGGCCGGCCGACTACCCGGATTTCGCTCGACCCTCTCGCTCCCATCGTTGCCGACGATTTCGAGCGGCGAATTTGACGCCAAGGGCGAGCGGCGATGAGAGCATCAGCGAGGAGGGATGAACGATCCCGATTCCATCTCGTTTCTCTATAAATTGCACGTCGACTATGACACTCGTTGAGCACGATCCTTGCCAGTTTTGTACAAAAAAATACTCGTTTACCAACACCCCTAGAGCGAGGATAAATCTAAGGGTGGAATAATGATTTAGGTCTACGGAAAAGAGAATAAATTTTTAAGCGAGACAATGTTTTTACTATAATCTATACATTGGCGTATCCAAGGGAATGGGGTGACAGGTGTGATGCCCCCCTTGTAACTTATTCCATTATGTGACATCATATTAACACTCGGTTCATATTCGGTTACAATAAATTGTAAAAAATTACTGAATCCCGAAACCGATTAAATTTTACCTCAAAAAAATTATTAACTTTCAACTATACGTATACTGTTTATTTTTAAACTTCCCCTCCACGCTGAACGTTGTGGCCAGGATCACATTTATTTTGTTTAACGGAAGTGGTGTGAAGAGAAAAGTGTGCCATAAATCACGATTCAGAAAGAGAAATAATCAACACATGACTTTTTCAGATACAGAATTATCTCATACAACCATAAAAACTGGAATATTGGGCGGGAAGACAGAAAATCCTTTGTATATTTGGTTATGACTCCCATTTCTATTGTACTGATTACGTTAACAGAGGTTTAGAAACTCAGGCACGGTGAATAATAAAGCCTAAAGGGGACTCTTAAGTTATTTATTCTTACCCCTCAACATAAAGAAAGTCCACATGGTAACACTGCCAAAACGCAGTTCACTGGGAGGTTGATTTTTCCCAGATCAGCAGATATGCCAAAAGTGAACAGAAGTTAAATTCATCTCCACGTTTTACGCTGGGATTAAAGACATCCTAGACAGTGTAGAATATGAAAGGTAAGAAAAGAAGTACAAAGTAAGTACTTCCATGTAAATAGCGAGGCAAAGAGAGATATTCATCGGGAAAACGATGTTATTTCGAAACATCATATTTGAATATACATATCGATATTTTTTCTCCTCGCTTCGTCCACTCACCTAATCGATGTCGTCTTTTTTATTTGGGGAGGAAGGATATGCTCGCCGTCTCCCCTTCCCTTGCCCCTCCCCAAACCCAGACCCCCACACGGCACCCATCAACGCTGGGAAATAGCGGCAATAAATCCCCATTAAAACGCGACGTTTTGAAAAGGCGACTGAAACGACGCGGGACACACCTCCCCGCAGTGGCACACGCGGGAGAGCTTTGCCGCCTTTCACGGTATCACTTATCACGATGAAAATTCTATTTTCTCGACACTCGACTCCTTTCTCCTTCTCTCACCTCCCACTTGCGATCAGCATCTCCATTATATCGTCAGAAAATGATGGGACGAAACCAGTGCTACTCTGGCGGCAAGTGATCGTGCGAAAAAAAATCATATCAAGTCAACAGGGACGATTTATACCGGGAGAGAGTTTTCGTATGTGTGCGTTGAAATAAACTGACTGTCGGTTCGAGCGATGACTCCCGTGATGCAAAATATAAAAGCTTCCTTCGCCCATCCAAACGGACGGATGGATATTTATTCCAAATTTGGCACGAACGCTCTGAATATGCAGATGAATGACTTTAGGTGGAGTGAATTAAAACCGGCCCATAAAGAGGTTAAACAAAGAGTCTCATATTTCAACACGACCCACGATGACTTCCAGAAGAGTGGGAAATAAAGAGCATAGCATTTAATTTCCATAGTCTCCGTGAGTATGATCGAACACTAACCGTAAATCATTGACAACGTCACTTAGGGCCACCTCATAAGTTCGGGCACGTTGGCCATGGAGGGCAATAGGCGACACGAAATTATTTGGGCGTGAATTTAATCACAGCACGCTCTAACGTCCGTTTCAATGATGCCGCTGAATCGGCCTGGTCCCCGACCTGCGCCGTTTCCACTTCAAAATTATTTGTCGACAATTGGCAAACTTTTGAAGAAAAATCATTTTATAACTCTGAAAAACAACTAAAAAAGTACAATAGGCATTAAAATACAACTAATTTTTGCGGAGAAGTTATTTGGCCATCTTTGCTCTAAGGAGATACCTAAGAGAGCCCGCAAAGACGAAATACTTTAAATTGAAAAGTATAACGATATCAATAATTATGCAGTCAAAAAGGTAATTGGAAATACGAGTACATCATTGGGAGACAGTGCGGAGTGGGGAGTGTGAGGCTTTTGGAATAGTGCACATTTTAACCTACTTAAAATTGTGATTGCAGGCTTGGCAAGGGTATACTGATATACATTGTTTTTAAATAAGTTCCTGAAATACGAGCTCGTACGTCAAACGGAAACATTTCCGAAAACAAATTCATTGATTTTAAAAAGACATTGTGTTTGCTTCAAGCCTTCATGTTTTCGAAAGAACTTTTGACAAACATAAAGTAATAATCCTGACTGTCTTCGTTTGTTTGATAAATGTAGCAAGTAATACAATAATAGTTCAGGCGATAACAGATATTTTAAATATGTCCTGCTTTGGGCTTTTATTTTTAAATACATTCGTCTTCGGCGTCAATACTAACGATTATTTAATATATATTGTACAAATGACAAAAAAATCACAGATCAACTGTCCATCCCCAGGATTTGTAATTTACCAAGTGAAATATCACCATAAAATACTCTATTACAAAAATTCTCTACCAAAAGGGTATTACGCATTTTCCTGCAATGATATGTGTATTTTATGAATTTATTTAGATGTGTCACATGATATTTTCAATTAAAGTCGATATATTTATTTGAAAAATCACATTAAATCACAACTAATAAGTGTCTTTTAATTTGCCTTAGTTAATTATGTGGATGGAGAATATTTGGAAATGGAGGAAACTATAATAATTCGTTAAAAAATCGATGGCATTAATAATCATTTGACTTCCTCCAGTATTTTTATGGTGAGCTAAAAAAATACTTTACGGCCACGTAATCAAACATTAATTTAGCTTTAAAAAGAATTCTGAAAGGAGGGTCTACCGTTTCCTGCAGGTTAAAGGGCGCGAGGAGGAGTAAACGACGCGGCGAAAGGGTCAGTAACCCAGGCTGGGAGGATGGATGATACTAATTTCACTAAAAAAACCCTTATGCATTGAAATTAATATATAACGCATCTAACACTAATAATATAATCAGTATTAATATTATAAATATGAATTGAAAGACCCCACGTAAATTTTAAAGTAATTATTATAGTGTTAGCAACTATGGCCAAGTGTTATGGACAAGTGTTATGTTTTATGGCAACTATGAAATATTTTAAGGCAAATTTCGATTTCCCACAGTGAGTGTGTGCATGAATATGTTTCTGTACATGTATATAAATGTGTATGTATATATTCATACACACACATATATACAATCAAATATACATACATATATGCATACATATCTATTATAAACATACACATATACACACACACATATGTATGTACGTATATATAAGGTATTATAAGCATATACCTGTATAAGGTATTATACCGGTAAAGGTACGTTTTGGATGGACAAAACTACTAAACAAATATTTTGTTTCTCCCAACAAAACACAACACATATGTATACGATATATACATTAGATATAAGTCGTAAAAATATTCCCATCACTTACAAGTAATGTAATATCATGTACAAACCAATTATTATCCAAAAAATTCGGCGCTCCATCATTTTAACAGGGTACCCAAAGAAACTAGGTTAAGTGGACCGCAAATGGTGGAACACTCTGTACATTCGATGTCGAATATAAATCAAAGTTTCTGAGCTGCATATTTGTCAAGTCTCTCACAGCCCTTGTTTTTAAGCTTCAACAACCGGCTGGCTATTATTCCAATCGGAGGGTCAAGTGAAGATCCACTTGGGATCAGAGGATGGTTATTGGGGCGAATGAACTCCGTCTGGTAGTCAATAATATCGTGTTATACATGTCTCCACGTCTTTCGCTGTTGTGGCGGTCCCAATTAGATACACCCATTCCGCACTCGGGCGTCTTGAAAAAAAAAACAAACACGGCTAACTTTCCGTGGTATTTCTCTGCTACAAAAATACATTTAAAAAACTCTCACATGACCGAGGGAAATATGTCAGTTTTCTATTGCGTATGGAAATTTTATTTTTTCGATTAATTCAAAACACTGGTGTACGGGGCGCGTACTAATTTATGGCCTTCCCATCGATGCTATTGTTGGTCGAATATATTTCAGACCCATGACGCGCGTAAGATTGGCCAAGTTGCTCGGTTATCACAGAACAGAAATTGATGTGAAAACGTAAAATCTCTTTCGTCCATTAATTTTGAAAACTCAGAACAGGATATTCAGAGCCATTCTTCTCTTTATTACACTCTATCAGGTCGCACACTATATATCCTATACCAATTGTTTAAATGAAAGCCTTAATAATTACGTCATAGCACGGAAGGTTTTTAGAGAGAGGGCATTCATATAATTGTTAGATTTCCAGACAGGCACAAGTTAGATTGCCGGCCTGGGTGGCGGCGGGGTAGCGTTCTCGCCTGCCAACTAAGAGGTTCAATTCCAACCTAGGTGGGTTTACCTGCGCCTAGAGCTCGAGTGTTGGCCATTGTAACATATAATGTACAAGCAATGTTGAGGTGGAAGAAAGGACCAAATGAAGTCCCAATCTCGCCCCAAAAGAAAGACAAATAAATTAATTTGAACTTCTCACCGTACGTAAGTAATCATTACATTACCTATTCTTAATAATAATTCTTAATAATTATTAATTCCTTGTTCCTCCAAAATATAATTTAATCGCGCTAATATGAGCCTGCCTGCCAAATATTGAAGAGAAAACAAACCAGAGTCAATGCCGACGAAAATTGATCCCTTAATTCGAATTTTGTTTCGTGGTCCACAAATCGAGTTTATTTAATTGGAAAACTGTCGCACGTGAATAAACTGGAATCCCAAAAACCAAGCCGGGATGCATGCGCGGTTCCGATCAATTACTTTTTCAAACCACTACCTCTGTGGTTCGAAAAACCGTCCCTGTTCCGCCATTGCCATTAAAATCATCAATTAGAACGCCAGGGCCACGAAACCCAAACCCCAACCCCATTCTCTGAAAATCTATCAAATCTCGAGGATTGATTGACAAGAGGAGAAACCTCTTCGACTCGAACAATCGGATTAAATCGTTTACCCAATCACAGATGAATCCATCCATGAAATTTCGCAACGTTCCGCAGAACACGTAAACAATATTTCGGCAAGAGCTTTTTATTTTCTCCACCGCAGCCAACCAACACTTACGTATAGCTTCTAACGAGATCGTCCACGAACAGACAAATGGGCGAAAGAATAATAAAAAGGGAGATCGCGAGAGAAAGAGAGAGAGAGAGATGCGCTTCATTAATCTTTTCGCACAGAGGGGAAAAATAACCGCACATCCGTCCCTTTAAAAACTTTTGCCGCTGATGAAATGAGACTCGAGAAGGGGAAAAAATAGACAAACCACGTCGATCCGTATCGTGGCGAAGGCGACCTCGAAGCAGGAATGGGCCACCGCTCGCATTAGTTACCTCCCCCCCTAAAAACCCCTTCCCAGTCGACACCGTCCTCTGGGATTGGATTAAACCCTGTCAAGGGCCGTATCCGGCCCGCGGGTCGTAACCCTCCCTTCCACCCGTCCCAACATCTCGCCCCCATTTTTTTATCACGTAAACCAATGCCCCCGCCCCTTCTCCTCAGCTCGAAAAAAATGTGGAGGTGGTGAAAAAATAAACGAAAGAGGCGTGGTTTTGGAACGATAGGCAGCTGCTGGACGGAGAGAGAGAGAGAGAGAGGAGGAAGGAGTGGTAAATATACATATGTAAGAAGAAACTTAAAGCGTGCATTCACTACTGCTGAGTATATAAAGCTGACGAGGAAGATGATCAAAGAAGTCTGACCACAATTAGACCCCCCAAGTGTTGTTCTACGCTCCCATTTAGATGGCTCCCACTTCTTCCAGGCCACAGACAGATTTATATTGATAATCATGGCATCAACGCGGGCATTCTTCACTCCCCTTCCCCACATACCTTCTCCACATCTTGATTATACTCGCCCCGAAGTGCATTTGTACTACGTACACGGCGTGGAACGCCATCCTGGTGGACGTATGCGCGGATGACAGGATTTCGATTCCCTCCCGAGTCGGAAACCTTTCCATGAGGTTTCTTTGAGGCGCCAAGTACGGGTCATTCCTATGTGTGCGTCCTCAGTGCACTCTATAAAATAACCTTGATAAAATAGAGTCTTAGCATGATCGTTTGCATAGAATTTCACATCGAAAATCCGAAGTTTTCAACACATGCTCTTCTGGCATCGGAGGAATAACACCGGAAGAATAGGCGATTCACGAAAAAATGATACCATGAGCGCAGTTATGTAAGGGTTTTGACTGTGTTAACATAACAGCACATGTGTTTTAATAATACTAATTAATACGTGAGAAAACAACCGAAACAGCATCGTTTCCAAAATCGGCGCCTCAGACCTCGTCCAATATAAGTTTTAGAGCTTGTTTCAAACATGATTTAGAGCCTCTTAAGGCAGCTTAAAAGCTATGTTATCACATCACCTCTGGGGGTAGTAGTAGTTTTAAGGGGAGGCGACCGACAGCTAAGGTCATTTGCGCCATAGGGGATGGACAGGAAAGGATGAAGGGTGGAGAGAAACCCGGCGTCGGCATTAGCCTGCTCTTTACGAAAGGCGCCAAAGGGTCCGCAGTTTAACGTCCCATCCGACGGACGGCGTACTCACTCAAAGTGCCCTCCACAAAGCACCTCAAGTAGGGATCGAGATACCTCTGAAAAATATTCAACACCGCCGGGATTTGAACCCGCGCCCTCAGGGTGGGAAGCCAGTACGTTAGCCCCCGCACCATCTCGATCCCCACATCACCTCTGTATACGAACTATGCATGAATGAGCATTACGCTAATTTCATTATTCTTCATTAATGCATGGACTAAGGTGACACGTTGACTCGCGCTGTCTCGATCCACATTACTTAAAGTTTAAATTTTTCCGGAGCAAGGTCAATTTATTTCGATTCTAGCTACAATGGGGTGCGAATGCGAGAAACTTCGCAGAATGAAAAACCATTCACCTTGACCGGTGGTACCGAATACCTGTAGCTCATTTGGTCTTATTTCACATTAACCGCGGGTAGGCGGTCCAGACATGTATTGAAATAAATTCAAGCACACAAAGTATTTTTAAACATAATCACACATTTACTGAAACAGAATTTCTTGAGCAATTAAGCATATCAAAGAATTGTATGATACATAAAATTCCTAATTATTTTGTGATCCCTTATGACCTATGCTACAAATAGCTTCGCGGGCCGGATTAAAGGATGTGGCGGACCGGCATTGGCCCGCAGGCAGCAGCTTGGGAAACCACTAGCCTAGCTTGATGTGTTGTCTCTCACGCTGAATTTCTAAGTTTTGAAGGTTCATGGTTTGAATGACTGTAGACACTCGACCGATGATCGAGGGAACCGAGCTCGAATCCCAGTCTAGAAGATTTATTTCTCCTCCTTGAACATTTTCGCGTGCGAATCAACTGGGATGACTTCGAAAAGAAATACAGCCGCACAATTTAGCGTCATTACTTCACAATATTCTAGGGTTATTCATGTTCATTATGGTGTGAAATGTAGCGATTTGTTACGCGTTCTCCACGTGGCGGGAGGAAGAGTTTTCATGGTTGGGGGAGAGAGTGAGACAGAAAGATTAATAGTTCTGATGACGGACATTGAATGAGAAACGCGGATGGTGCACGTAAGGAATGAGCAGTGGCCTTCTTATAACACATAAAGAAGAAGCACCAGCCGCAGAAAAGATTTTAGTCGACTTGCTTCCATTAAAAACCCAATAACTTGTGCGCTCGTAATAAGCAATAAGGTCAAATTTAAAGGCACAGGCGAAAGGATTTCGTTAACACTTCGCGTATGTGCCACATTCAAAAGACAAGTAAATTAATAACTTTTAGGTGCATACGATTATATACTTAAATCGAGTGATTCAATCTGTGCTAACCATTCCATTCAAATAAACAATTCAGCATTGATTTCTATTATTCGAAAAGAGTATCCGAAATCGTATGCAATAATATTTTTGCACGCTCCTTTATCCCTTAGGTAAAACTGTGAGCTAATTTTTCAGAATAAAACTGCTAATTTCAATGTTTAACCTATCGAAGAAACGACAGATTACTTTACTCTGCGAATGACGCAGACTTTAAAGAATGAATGACTTCTACATAGTTGCCGATTTTCATTCAGATATCATGGTAATGCTTACCTTATACAAGGAGATTCCTGATGATTACTCATTTAGTAGCCATTTGAAAAAATAAGACACTGTTCTTCACAGTGTTAGTAGCAAAGCTCATATTTATTTAAGATTTCAGCAGATCGCACAACAGAGACAATGGAAGAGTGATCTACGAGGGCTCGAGAGGAAAAATGGCGATAGCTATCCAGTAATTTTTAATTACATAAATATTTTACCGAACTTATGGAGATGCTACTACTGCGAAGTTGACGAAGAAAAAAAAAGAAGAAAACGTTTATATTCAAATATTTCTAGCAAACATGATCTCCCATCTATGATACTCCCGCGTTCCTAAAGTTTTTAAAAACCCCGTTCCAAAAACATATCATCCGCAGGGCTCCGCTCTGCGCAGCTAAGATTCTTGACCAAAAAAAAACAATATTGCGTAAAATTTGAATGAGCGGAGAAAAAAAGAAAAGGGCCGACGAACGACAGAGGATATCAATAAAGGACGAAAGGCGGAAAAATACAGAGACTTGCGGTACACATGTACGGGGAGGGAGGACAAAGCACCGTAAGAAAAGAGTTTCGAGATGTTTCGGAGGCGAGGATCGGGGAAATGAAAAATAAAAGAATAAAGCCGAACAAGGGGACGAGAAGCTATCGAGCGGAGGAGGAAGACTGCAAAGTGGGACAACAACAAAGAAAGACGGAAACGAGAACTTCAGATATGTTATTGCTTGACGGAGGTGGAAGGGGGAGGGAGTTGGGCGTGCATTCAATCACTCACATTCGGTCTGGCTCTCTGGATACTCGGGAGGACTCCGAGATGATTTTTTCAAGGACTACTCAAACATAATAAAAGCGGAAAAACCTCCAGGGAGATTAAAGTTTTTACGAGGGGATATTGGAATTTATAAGTTTTATCCCCGCTGAGATTTTATTCCGCAAATTCGACCTGGAATAATCATAATTTTTCACTCCGCGAAACGAGGCCCTTCGGGGGGTGGGGGGGAAGAGATTTCAGACACGAAATTTGCCAAATTATTTTATTCTCTCCGAAAAAAAGAAAGGGATCAAAAAACGTACGGAACCATCAAAAGTTTTCCAGAGCGACCCGTAGGATTTTTAGAGACCATTGCATTCGGGAGATCCACCTTCGTATCTTCAAGACTTGGCTTTTTGTTTAACGTCTCTTTTTATACGTTACCCACGAGTAACTAAATGTACTTCCATGTTTTCTCAGTCTACCATTTTCCCTCTAATACACCTTTTCAACGCAAAAGATCCAGAAATACCGCAGAATTTTTACTCGCACGTCCTTGAGACATTTTAACTATTTACGCGTATATTTTTGGGTCCGACAAAACCCATTTTGGCTCAATTTATGGTTGCTCCCTTTCATCTAGGCGGATGTTGGAATACGTACTCCTAGGCAAACGTATACAGTATCGAAGTGAGTTTCCGGTGACGGAGACTTATCGGGAGAATGACCTCAGCCGTACATGGCTACATCAAGCCTAGATCCAACGACCTCTTATTCTTTCGCGTTTTCCGAGATGCTAACTTCGTCATGTAACAGCAAAATATTTTAAACACACGACGGAGTTAAATCAAAATTCACTATATAGGTAAAATTATGAAGTACTCGGGATGTATGATCATCAAGGAACCCCCAATGAATGAAGTTTACATTATCAATATGTCAATTTTCAAAATAATTCACTTAAAAATGTGATTTCAAAACTGTTGTTCAAAAACTGGGCATATCCCAACTAATATAAATCTTGTACAGTTTCCAATAAGAAATTTTTGTTTTTTATCACTTTCCAAGTACCGCAGACTTCACGAAAACATCCAGCACTAAAAAAATTGTTCAATTCAATACGCTGTGAATGGCTCATACTTCCTTTTTCCCGGATTTATCTGTTTTATTTCATGGAACCGACCGAAAGACTTGCTATATAATTTCATAATAGATAAGTAATCATGTGATAAACAGCTGGGACGGCGCCCAGAGAGAGAGAGAGAGAAGCAAAAAGCGAGTCAAAAGTCTTCCTCTTTCCTTTTCCTGGTATATTCTCACCTGTCCCCCAAACCCTCGCAACCAACTCCCTGCCATTTCCCATACCGCAAATCCTTACGGGTGGTTCGCCGGGATAAATAGCCCACGTGGAGGTTGGATAAGGGTACGCCGTTTTTTTACTCCTGTCCCCCACGAGAAAGGGGCGCGAAATACCACGGGCCGGATGTCCCCGAGACCCCCCCCCCACGTGGTTCTATCGATCCTTTCTTCCTCTTCCCGGAGTCAATTTTGTCACCCCCACCTTCCCTTCCCCTATCCCTCCACCCGGCCACGCTCCGCACCCCCCTTCCCGACTCTCTTCCACATCCTCCAAACGCATTATTTCCCCCACTTCCTCCTCGCACCCCCTCCCCATTTTCCACCAACGCTACAACCACCACCCACGCACGCACTCTCTGACACCCGCACGCACTACTCCCCCACTGCCGTAGCCGCCCCTTCCTCCCCCCGGACTGCACCCGAATTCTCCGGCCGACACCCTTTCCCCTTTGCCCTAATCAATTTCTCCTTTCCCGCCCTTTTAAGTCCTTTCCTGCTCCCCCTTCCCTCCCGTCCTGCGCACCTTCGACCGTGCCCCGCGATTGAGGACTGGCTGCTGTTACGATGCGAACCGCGATGGTCGCAAAAGTTTTGTTGAGTCGACCACATGATGTAAAACGGACACTTTAAATCTCGAGTTTCAGACTGCTCGTCGTATTTAAATTTACATCTCATCTACATCTACACAATACTCCGCAAGGGCGTGAGGCGGGTGGTGTTAGGTCACCAGCCACACGTGCACAATCCTAACCATTTTATCTCTACACAAATATTATTTTGATTATGCACTTGATAAATGTTAATTACGCGAAAGAAAGTACTTGCATGCAACAATATTCAATAACAGGATAAGTATATTCAAATCATGCCGTAGAACTGTTAAAATGATGGATCCATTAATTAAAAAAATTAGATGCAAGATATGGACAAATGTACTGGTATACACCACCAATTCTAAGAGTCTCCCACGCGATTTCTGTCATACCTATTTTGATCAATAAAGGTTCAAAGAAAGAACGACATTTTAAATCCATCCGTCCTACTTTAAATCTCCCTGATATTACGTTAGTGATCTGATCTACCATATTAAGTCGGGGCTTGTAATACGCCTTTAACGTCCTTAGATAAGTAACCCGTCTCAAATATACACAGTAAATGTAAACTGTATTTAAACCTACGGTCAACTAGTGGCTCCCATCTTGCATCTGCGTCACAAAAGCCACCACATGGGCGCGTGGAGTTGGGGCACCGGCCGTACATGAAAAAATACGACTTAATGCATGCATGTTAACATACATTTGCTCAAATGACCAAAATTTTCATCGCCGCGTTTAACTCGTAAGTCGTACAATTTGATGACGTTTAACTTAACCACCATTTTTCCTTCAGTTCATCAACGATGCCTTAATCGATACGTGATATTTTCGACAGATACAATATTCGATACATATTTATTAATTTACCAATAAAACCTTGTCTACACATCATCCCTTTTTTCCAATACCTAGGTCGCCAGTCACTTTATAAGCCGCAAAACCAATATCGCACAATCACAATTACATACACATCTACACAATACCCCGCAAACCGCCGCGAGGGCGGGTGGCTGGGGGTGTTAGGTCACCAGCCGTAAATGGGAAAAATCACATACAAAATCAACACATCCATGTAAACCTATACCGACAGTGGCGTATAGATTCATGTAAAAATCCTTTCAACTTACACGCACGCAAATACATATACCATCAACTAACAAACAGTTACACCTAAGGATGCAGCAAAAAATTTATTTAATAACGTACTAGAATTTGAAAAGTAAGAAGGCGAAATTCCACTACCACATGGACATGCAACATACCACGGTCTCCTCCCCAAAGACACAAGGGCGGGCCCCCCCACAGAGAGAGACGAGGGATGGAAGGGGAAACTTAAAAACAGACAAAGAAGAGCAAGCAATACTGTAAAGGCACTACTTTATGTAATCGGATTCCAATTCGGTCATGCCATCAACATCGGCACTCATCGTCACATCGGCCAATTCATCAACATCGGCACTCGATATCACATTACTCGGCGGTTCGATCACAATGACTTCGATTAAGTAATGGGAACGAAAGTTGATTCGGTGAGGAAACACCTAGCCACATACAGAGCTCGCGGAGAGTGCAATTCGTTAATTCAGGTGAGGGAGGCCAGTTTTCTTTGGCTCCCAGGAAGGTCTGGTACACTATAAAAGCCTAACGACGAACTTTGTCCTGAGGTAGCTCCCGGAATCAAACCCAGAACCCTCAAAACCGTTTTGCCACCATGCCGCCCTGGATAATACCGGGGACCTTGTATTAACATCGAGTCCGATATGCATCGTAATATATCGCAGGGCGTTACCGCGACCACGGTAACCCCACCCTCCCTCTCTCCACTACCTTAATCCTCACAGTGCCGTCCCCTCGCTCGACCGCAGGAACGACACCAACGGCGACACCGGCCTCGGCCCCCGCGCCGACCGGCCGCCCCTGAGCGCATTCCCCGGGATGACTCATTGCAGGTCGGTCGAGGAGGCGGCAGCGCACTAAGAAACCTTCCTCCCACCCCCTTCCTCAACCGCGTGGGCGGCACGAGTTTTCTACTCCCTCTTCCCACTCCACCCACCAACGTTCCCGATTCACTTTACGACCGGACATCGATTGTCCCGCGTGTGCGAATCGCATGTGCGACATGTCCGACTGGGCGTCTCTGGAGTTACCACATGTCCGGATTAAGGCCGATCGGCCTTCCTCTTCCTATTCAATGCTCGCTCAACGCCCTTCTCCTAATTGCCCATCGTTGGCAGCTGGGAGAAGATGAACAACCTAGGGCAACGACCCGGGAGGATTAGAAGTACTCCTGTGCGTATTACATATTGTTTGCCTTGTTTTGCTTCATTTTTAACTGACAATTATTGTCGTCAAAACTATGTCATCACCACGGCATATTTATCCGATGATTAGTTCATGGAGTTCATCAAGCTATTACCTGCAATTTTTTAAATTCCTTCGACGTTCTTGCCCTGCCATCTCCCATCAATATCATCGGCTTCTCGTAGTTCACTCTTGGTCTTCCTCCCACCCATGATTCCGCAAAACTTTTTATGTATTTTTAATTGTAAATATGAAATCCATTAAAGTAGGAATTTCAGTAATCAGCAAAATCTTACATTGGCCAGGAGATAATGCGTTCGAATCCAGCCCCGGTCATGCATACATTACCTCACTAGACAATGAATTAACACCAGAGAAACCAACCCTAAGTGGTTAGACAAGCTCACCTTACCGAGTCCATGATGTGTAACTCACACCCCAGGAGTAGCCCAACGCTCTACCCACCGGACTATCACGCCTATTACAATGAACTAAAGGCTAAAACTTCAGCCGTTAGGGAAACTCAAATATCAATTATGTTCTTCCACAATACATTAACCGCAATATTACATTGTCTGTCAACACACTACTAACAGGGGTTAAAGGTAGAAAGCGGGAATATTCAGGTGTGCTGAGATGACCATCAGTAAGAATATTTTGGTTGTAGCTTGCGGGGGCGAGGGCGTGTCTAGAAGTGCGGGGGCGAGGCAGCGTGTCTGCCTACGGAGCCGGCGGTCACTCGTTCGATTCCCATGCCAAATATATTTTAGCTTAGAAAAAATGTATTATTGATTTTTCGCAACGAGACAACCACACATTAACAGAATAAACACAACAGTTGTATTCCGGAACGAGAAAAACAAGCTACAAAAAATCTACCCTGAATCCCATGGTGAAAGGCACCAATGGTTTCACCATTAGGCACTGATCGCGCAGACCGAGTGGGTCGGCCCGGCATCAGCTGCCACAGCTGCGGGCGAGAGTGAAGTTCACGATATCGGCAGCAGTACTACGATGTTGAAGGCAACAGGAAACCCAAACATTACTTCCCTAGAATTTGTAGCCTTACCTTGCATTCTAATAAGGGGAGAATGTAGCAGCTGCAGTATAACCAATCCAAGGATTGAAATACCGACAATGAGCTCTAAGAGGGATAGGGTACACAAAAAGAGACGAAGAGGTAGACCAAGAACAGGATGGGTGAATAACATTTAAGAATTGGCCAACATGAGAAAAGCTAGCACAGGATGGAACAGCATGTAAACTTTACCGAGAATTTCACCTCCACAGTGCGCTCATAAGTGACGGGGTGCAACCGCTTTAAGTGTCTCATGGAGTGCTCCCCCTTTGAAATTTTAAGCAGCGGGAACGCTTACGCAAGGCTTTCCTCGGAAGAAGTGGTTTTAAAATTTCACCAGGAACAAGAAGACGTGGATGTCCGACGGACAAATTACGGCCCGTGGTACGAAACGTCACTTCAAACGCCCCACGGGGCACAAGGTAGGAGCACGGGAGGATACCCCTACTTAATATTAGATCCATGGGCAGAATGCTTGAGGTGGTTTGGCTGTTAGGCAAACTTAATTAAATTACTTCACCTCGAATCAAGTTTATTATATTTTCATGTTTCACTACAATGTGTGTATTTACATTCATTGTACATTTCATTCAAACATTTCTTACTAAGGAACCAACGAGGTATTATTGTTCGCAGTAGTCCAACGGCTTACATATACTCCCAAAAGCTTTTCGGTAATCTAAACTTAAATCGATTCGTTACCTTTATATACTGAGATTTTAAACAATTGAATGAGTTAAGTAGTACTTTGTTACATTTAGAAAAACAAAATAATTATTTTCATTAGTTATATTTCATAGACATTTTGATAATATTTTGAAATAATCCGAAATGCTCACGATTCATTAAAAGGAAAAACCAATACTATCCGAGGCGAATTTCGTAAATAATACATAAACATACAACTTCTTAAGGATAATATATGAGTTTTATGATAGTTTATGTACATTCTAACTGAGAGAGCCAACTTTTTGGTATCAACATTCGCTACAGTACATAATGACGCCCTTAAAAAGAGAATGTAACAAACCATTGAAGGAAAAAGAATTTGGCAAAAATAAACGTCAAGCTTAAAATACATCTAGAAAATGGCAATTTCATCGGCAGAACGTCTTTCTGTAGCATTACGCTGCATTGATCGCGTTTGGAATATAACGCAGGCATGGGCTCGATTCAGGATCGTTATAGGTAAGGAAGACAACGAACAGCGATAAAAGCAAAAATGTTGATGCGGAAACAGCTTTCCGGCATTTCCATATCGAGGAAGCAAGATTACTAGCGTAACGTGTGCCAACGAAACTCTGGCAAAAAGCAACTTCTGTTCCAATTAATCATCAATTAATATCGAAATCCAACTTCTGGGCACATCTGTTAATATACTATAAGGTTTCATTAAAAGTGCTGTTGTTTATCTGTGACACAATAGGATTGGATAGTAAATTGCAAATCCCAAAAAGCAATCCATGTTCGCGATTAGGTAGGGCCCAAGTTTTTGTTCAGGCAAAGAAAAATCATTCGTGCAAGACCACTGCCATGTTTTAAGATTGGTGCCAATAATGCCAAGTGATGATTGATCAAACAACCGATATTATAATACATCGTTTTACTAAACTAAGTCTCACATTTCCACAGCAAAATAAACCTGATCTGTTTCAATTTGCCAGGATTAGGAAGAAAGCTAGGAAAAAATATTTCCCGAAAATTTTTTGTGCCAATACATATCATGCAAAATAAAATACGTAATTTCATTACACTACCCATCAAGTGAATAGCTCAGGCATTCATGAAGAAATACTTTGATCAAAGAACCTGAGTTTGCAATGAAGGAAGCAATTAGTCAAAAAGTTCGTAAGGAGCATGGTACTCTATGGATCAAAGGCATGAAACATTGGAAAAGTGAACGAGCGAAGAATAGAAGCCTTTGAAATACGATATTGTACTAGAGAAGATTGCTGAAGATTAATTGGACCGACAAAGTATACAGAATTGGATGTATACAGAAGAGGAAAGGGCCAACGGCAAAGAAGATCTACATGGATTTGACACGCCTTTAGACACAATGGATTATTATTTAGAAGCATATTAGAAGAAAAAACTGAAGATAAAGTTCTACAAGGATGACCAAGAGACAAGTACAAAGGACAAATTAAGGACATAAAATAAAAAATCTATCCGTGGGAGAGGGAATTAGCACTGAATAGAGCAAGATTAGAGGGCCGCAGTAAACCAATCATAGAGGAAGATTGGAGGGCGGAAGTAAACCAATCTTAGGATAGATACAGTGATGACGATGACCCATCATGTGCCAGACCAATCACAACAGCCATAGGATGAAAGCCCTCCGAACTTCATTAAACTTAAGGATAAAAATTGCTCACATTTACAAACGATGGCATGATGTAGCGCACACGTCGGGGAAATTTACGAAAAAATTAACGCCACCTGATCTCGTCAGAGAAGGAAAAAATTCCGACAACTTATTAAACCTTAGGAAAAAAAACATCTGCGCGTGACAAGCTTCAAAAAAATAAGTTTCGGCGTCACCTAGTGTGAAGGCACTCGTGGTATTTCATTCCTTCCCTCATTCTCACACTTCGAACGACAAGCATGTACGCGTCGGGGTATGTATACCTCCGCTCACATTCCTCGTCCCTTCCATTCAACCTCCTTTTTTCATTCCGTTCATTCATCCCCCTCGCTTCGGCCGTGCCCCCCCCCTCCCGCCCTTCAAACATTCTCTCAACCGCCCTCCGATAAACGAGGGCCTTTATTTATATGCCTCTGGAATCCGTCCCTCACACCTACCTTTATCCCTCCCCTCTATCCCCTCCCTTCCCTCTTGAGCCCTTCCCGGTTCTATCCCTCCCCCCCCAAGATCCTTCCCATCTTCCCCCTCCATTCCTTACAGAATATATACCACTTCTGCACAGCGTCCGCTCGCTTCTCACGAACCCCTTCCTTCCCCGCCAGCTACATCTGCTCAAGAGGTACCTGCGTTTACACGTAAACGTCGTGGTGAGGCGCCGTGGATCGTTCGACCAATCGGGGTCCGGGGGAAGTGGGAGAAGGTGATCTGATCAGTTCCGCGGGCGACGCGGCCATGCGGTGCCGAGTACGTGCGGCGAACGCACGGCAAGATTCACACCCGGTATATCTTGAGAGGCCAAGGTCTGACCGCGTCTGCGCCTCCTCCAAGGGGAAGGCCCAGCACCTCTTTTTTTTTGACATCTCTATTTTCCTGATCGACTTCTTAACGATAAACTTATTACATTTAACCGAGTAAAATCATTACTTGGGAAATTTTGTTTCAAATAAGTTTCCCCAAGATTTCATATACTGCAAACTTGTCTGAAAGTGCATAGTATACGAGTAATGTATATCGTACTTAGCCTGAGCTGATTCCTAAGCCGCTAGTAGCGGCTGAGGACGGAGTGTTCTCTTGAAGATTCATAGGAAGCGTACCGTTCTCTCGTTCATGTTATTTCTGTCGCTGTCCTTGTATCATCCATGCTAAACTTATTTTTTTAAATAAATTTAACATGGATGGATTTCATTATTTTGTCGAATTAACTCTTCAACGGCTGCTTCCAACGAATGAATATGGATACATATGCAATACGTCTGTGCGAACACACGTATGCATTCACTAACTGATATCACAGGGGTTCACACAATAGAAAAATTCATTCATTCAAGATATATTCTACCTATTTAAGGTAGGTTTTGGGCCGTCCCTAATAACTATTAACTTACGCGCACCACAAAAACTTCAGAGAAAATGAAGTGGGAACTAATGGAAGCACAAATAAAGACAATCGGTGTTCTTTTTCAAAGTTTTAGGTGGACTGGTCATTCCATCAGTGGAGTAATGCAACTCGCATGCCTAGATATAAGGTAGGTCTGGTCCCTCTTGACCGTTCAGGTACGTACCTGTATCCATGCATGTTTGGGTTAAAAAAAGAGAGTTCCACCGACCAGCGGAAAGGATTCACTCTTTCGCCGCATGTGAAAACAGTAATCTCTTGGAAAGTACCCAAACTTCAGTGTTTGTAAATAAATGATGAAGGCAACCCCATCCGAATATAGTTAAGGAGCTTCAGCTCTGAATGATTGTTTCTTGCCTCCCATAACAATTCTGATTACTCTGTCCATCCATGCTAATTGGAATTCAGAGATTTGCGGTGTCTTGCGGAGTACTGATTTAAAAGCCAAATTGGTCGACAGAGTAGGGTAATCGCAAATAGGGTGAAGTTTTAGGTCTTCCTGAGATAAGAGGTCCGTAATTTCAGCCGTCACTTAAAAAGCGCGCCTTTTTGCAGATCAGATTGAACGAATCATGACAGAGTTGCATACTCTTTTAGGCCCTAATAACTTTCCTTTCTTTGTATCTAATATATTCAATAATCGTTCAAGGGTTACTCTCACACCTTGAGCGACGATTGACCAAGGCAAGCAGGGGTCTTTCTTCCTAAACAATCGTCACATCGTGCTAGTGGGACCTTAAGAGACATCTGGTGATATGGTCGAGATTCAGTATTCCGTTGTGGCTCTTGCGACTGGTGAGAGCATTAGGTGAGGTTTCTTTTACAAGTTTGACAAAATGCTTCGTCGGTTATAATTTTTAACTATGGTGAGGTATTTTTAGAGTAAAGAGGTAATAAAATCCACTCGAAGAGATGAGCACTGAAGGCATTTTCCCGCTTGCCACGTGCAAGAAGGCACTCTTGCGTTCGCCGCAATGGTGGAATCGCGCCGCATGCTTTCTTGACAACGTAGCGTCAACCAATCGCGGCGAGGGGGTTAGCTTCTCTTTCGCCCCCCCCCCTCCCGCCCTTCCCAACCAACTTCAATCCTCTTTCATCTCCTCATTCCCACTGCGAAATTATTTTTCCGAGCCCCACTACCTCATTTTCAGACGAAACATCCGGAAAGACTTGATTCGCTTTCTTTTATATTTTTTCCCCCATTCTCCTCCCTCTTTTCATGATCGAAAACTGGCGTGGTAAAAAAAAAGTGGGAACTTCTAAATCACGCGCCAACAAAGGCATTCATTACACTCCTTTATGAGGAGCTTCATCAACCCCGACGCGATTCCCTGAGAATTTACAATTTATAATTCGATACTGCGGACTGCGGCGGGGATGAGTAGGGGGGAGGGACATCCGATGGGGCTGCCGAGTCGGAGGTTCATTAATTTATATAGTTTGCAGGTTGCCTATGATACACCGGTCAATTACCTTCTCTGAGGAACTTTTCATTCTGGCATGAAAGTAGAACTCGCTGGGAGAATTTTAGCCCGAAAAATCGTTGAATTCGATGCCGCTCTGAAAACAAAATTCAGGTGTCAAAAGCACTCCCCGAGTTTCGACGATTTTTAAACCCTCTCTCATGTAGAAAATCCCAAGGGCGCTAAAAAATCAGATTAAGGCAAATGAGGTCGATGCATATGAAGTACATAAATTTGGCTAGAAACTTGTAGCTTATTCAGGGAAAAAATATTTGCCCCATAAAACGCGGATAATTTTTTTTCGATACGTTCCCCGCGAATTGTATGCATTGCAATCATCTAAAATTATATAGAATATGAAATCCATAACAAAAGGGCTTAAAAATAAATTTAAATCCTTGATCTGCGGGTGAACCATTCATTATATGAAAAATACAAGTAGTGATTTGTCCCTTTCATAGTTACGATTTAGGGCATTTTGAAAGAATAATTGAAATAAAACGTGAACACCCTTTCTTCCTCATGTTTTTGTCTTCATCCTTCTCCTGGCTTTCTTGTGCTCTCTCACTTGATACAACTTTCCTTTCAAGATAACAAACAAAGACTCCCCCAGAAATGATTAAAATACCTGTAGTGTGCATTTTTTCAAAATATCCATTTTTGTTATCTATCAAAAATAGATATTTTGACATTTGATAATTTACTCCTGTGATAATATCGGTAGTTGCCCTTCATGGAGGGAATGGAATTAAAATTTTATCATTGCACTTGATACACATTAATCGCTTACCAAACTTCGAATACGGTTGAATCTTACCTTCAACCTTAAACAGGAAAAAATCAATTCGAGAATAAACAGTTCCGTTTCATTGGAACCATCCTTTACCATACGGATGGTAAGTAAATATAATTAAAAATAACAGTGGTTGAATTATTTTAACATCCCATAGTAGAATTTGACAAGTCTTTTGGGCTCGTCGGCCAGCTTAAAAACGCATATGAGTATTTAAAATAAAAAATCAGGACTTTTTCACAAAATAAAAAATTTCAATGGACGACGACAGGCGTTTTCACTCACAGTCATCAAAAAATATAAGTACTTGATCTTTACCTGAAGATGACTCTGTTTGTTGAAACGTATTTTGTTTAATAAAACTTTTTTAATTTGCGGGTGAGTAATAAAATCTTTTGAGAACCGCTGAAAATGTGCGTGTTACATCATAATCTGAGAAACTAATGAGGGAACTCTATCAGAAATCGAACCAGAAGAAGAATTTCAATTAAAAAGGCATGGGAACCTCAAGTATTCTTCACTGCCAGATAAAAATCAGTACCACATAATATTAACATGGTAAAATATGAGAAATGGTCCCATCACTGATAGACTTAAATCCATGCTTTCCCCTTGCCAAAATTCCCAATTACAACGTGATCAAGATTAAACACTAGAATGTGTACGATGGTTAGACGTTTCAATCATGTTCATTTTAAGAACACATGCCGCAAACTCATTTGGCTGAGTAGGATTCAATGCCAATATTATTATTAAATTATGCCAATATTCTTGGGTGGCGATTGAACATGCCGAGAACTGAATTAAGGCTAATGGATATTCCCAGTGGATTACATATATATTCTCCTATATTTTCATCAATTAATTTTTTAGTTTACAAAAATCCCATTTCTTTCAAAAAACTTTTATTTAGAGGCCAATGAATTACTGTATGAATTAACCCATCGGCTTACATCTAGTTAGTATTTCATCGAAGTGAAGAAATCACACCTTGACTACGACTAAGTTGATTGAGTGATCTATCATTTTTCCGTAGGCATGCAAAATTATTCCTTTGGACCGTAACATATATTACTTACTACGTTAGGCAGATGTTCAACGCTTTAAAAAATGCATCAAACTCACTCCACACCATAAAACTCCTGAAATTATGTTCAATAATAACGCAGAGTAAAGGGCTGCTCAATGCAAGCTATCTCTCAGGCTTGTCGTAGAAGGGCGAAGTCGCATTTAGCAGCACACTCATGCGTCATAAAGTGCTTCAAAAGGGCCTCTTGGGCCGTACTTGGAGAGTACTTTATGCACGCTCTGTGGGTGACGGAATGGTGCGCTCCTGTCAGAACGCATGACTGACTGACTGGCGCGGCGGAGTAAGTCTAGACCGAAACGCTGGTAATCGCTGCTATATTAAAGCTGAGAACGCTTCCACCCTCGCACCCCCCCCCCCTTCGAAGTGAAATACTGGCGCTGGCGAAAAACAACAAAAAAACACTCTCCCGGGAAAAAAGGCAATCACCACGCAAGACTGCTTAAAAAAGGGATCTCGGCATGTTAAGACAAACGGCGAATACCCCCGGCTCTCGTCTGAGAACACGGAAATAGCCGTGAAAGTAGTGCGCGGATAAGCGACTGCGTGATCATTTATTCGCGTTCCAAGTTGGAATTCACGCCGAGAATCGATGCGTGTCCGCTGTTAAGACGCCGTTGATGAAATGGCAGCTCTGGGCATATGAGCACGGGAGCAGCGATTTCATTAACTCGGTGTGGAGCGCGGTGCTTCTATCTCCGGGAAGGGAAAGGGAGGGAGTGGCGGGGGGGGGGTAGAATCGAGCATTGGCCCCTGGAGGGGAGACCGTCTGACGCACGCACCACCACTTGATAGATCTGGGGGGGGGGGGGGGGGGAGGGTTGTGGTGACTTCTGCGGCCCGTATGGTACGCCGCGCATGTCGACGGGTACGCGACCGCGATTCGAACACAAAAGTCGAACTTAGCGAGTGGGCGATTTCACGGTTCACCAGGGTAAAAGGGGATAAAAGAAATTTTCTTCTTTCACTGCACGCGACTAGACTTGGAAATCTCGTTTGGACTGAAAAAAAAGATCGCAGAGCATTCCCAATGAATCCCTACTCTCGGTATTTCCGATATATGTTTAATTGAATACTTTTAGGTGCGCGTAAATACATTACCCACATCTACCTCTGCAGCGAAGGGGAGCGTTTGGACGACTATACAAGAGAAATGCTGATAGAGCAAAACATGTAGTTAGATAGGGATTGAAAGGAAACATTAATGAAACGAGACATTTAATGATAATTTGAAAGGACTGAATATTGCGTCTGATTTTAATTTTTTATGGAATGAACATGAAATGTGGAATAAAAAGAATGACATCGTGAATAACTTTCCAGGAATCTATTATCATTAATAATTAATAAAACGTGAAGTTAGGTTAAAATTTTTCCCCCGGTTATAGGAATGCGTTTGACGATTTTTAGGGATATCATTACTGAAGAGCATCCCCATGTCAATCCATATTTCAGCATAGGTCTCAATGAAGAGAAAAGCTCGTTGTAACAGGTTAAAATATTATAAAGCTCTTCCGCACTTAAAAATATCAATATACCACGAGCATGGTTTTATCGCAAAGCAATGTCGTGAACGATCGATAAGTGCAAAGCAAAAAATAATGAAATTTTTATGCCTTCCAACCACAAATATTCATCAAAACGATCCACCAGATGCAATGCTCAATAACTCAGTATTTGTCTAAATCTGAGCCGGAACAAAGAAATATGTGTCCCCTGAAGCACAAAGATAAAATGGAACGAAGAGAAAATAATAATAGCATCCCTATGATCGATGGAGATGAAGGATTGCAAACCTTCGTTTGGCATACTAACGGAACGAAAGCAAAAAAAACGTAAAAAATGACAATCGCGCAATTGAGAGAGATAAATTGGACGTTTAACGAGGAGAAATTGCAAAAGAATTCACGTCATATATTACACACCATACGAGAAGCTCGTATATGCTTCTCATTAATCTCCCTTTCGTTCCTTTACGATGCGCTTACAACTACTGAAATCCGGAATTCGCACGCACGACTTTCCCTCGAGAGAATCATAGGCCACGACTTCATTCCCACTTTTATCTCCAACCTTCAGACGGAGATAATTTACCCCTCCCATCTCCCCATTATCTAAAATAGCTACGTTTAACGCGTTGTCTGGACTATGGCATTAAAGCGGGGTTTGGGCCGTCATTTACTGGACCAGCCGGCAAACCAGTCCGAACCACGGCAACACGGACTGACACTCGTGAAAAGGTTGCCGACCTGTTATAGATAGATCATCAGTTTATCGAGATAACTACGCTCCCATGGTGATTGGGCGGGTGAGCCGGAAGAGGCTCCTGAGAGTTTTATTGATGCTTTTCGGCCCCTAAATCGTGCCGAATGGCCTTAAAAGGCGCGTTGGACCAATCTTCCAGGAACCGCGCGAGGCTATACAGACGTAAAAACGAAGGAAATTTGAATCGGAACTAAGAGCGGCGCAACAAACTACAGTATCTCCTCCTCCACGAGAATCTCGAGGAATAAAAAGATAGAATAAAGAGAGCGCCATAAAGGTTAACTCCCTTCGGGAAGGAAAAACGCGCGGACGACCAACATTAAAATAATAAAAAAAGATATAATACGAAAAAGGCCACACGGAAAAACTCGGGTATATTTTTCAACCCAAGGTCGTTTTTAACGGTAGCCAATCCTCCGCATATTGCAAAGGGACGTCCGGCGCCAGTTATTTACAAATTTAACACATTATCGAGCGCAAACGGCTGAAATTACCGTTTAGGGAGAGAAATGTCAATTCCGGCACAATGAGCCGCCGAAAAGACACCGAGAGACCGGCCTTTGAGGAGATCTTGAAATTCGAAGAAGCAGAAAAACATAAAGGAATGCTTGAGGATGTAGTTAGATTGCTCTAGCCTTCGGCCAGTTTCACTCACTTTGCTAAACACAACCGCGAGAAAATTAGCATCTGGAGCTTAATGCCATTGTCAAAATAAGTTATTAAATAGATAAAGCAGTTGGTTAGTCCACTTCATTGCAAAAACGCTTCCCTTTTAGCTTCCTTACGAGAGCTACTTCTACAAGCATTCACAACTCCCGGTCTTCTAATTTTTTCACAAACGATACATGATTATGAAACCCTGCTTACATTCGTAAAAAATAGATACAAAGGCACATTCACGTTACATTTCTACAAATGTAGGATAGAGAGTAGTCACACTCACACACAAAAGATAAAGAGAGAATTGTAAGCAAAGGAAAATTGGTGCTACATAAGAATGATGACGACCAATAGGAAGGGTACAGAAACCAATTAATGTGTCGCTAAGAAAGAAGTGTACGCTGAGAAGAAGGGATGACCATAGTGGAAGAATTTTAAGACGCGAATATTTTGAGACAGAATTGATGACTGTAACTGAAAGGATATGGAGAAATACGGAGGAAGGTGAGGATCGCAAATCAAATATAAACAGTGCACTAAAAGAGGCTAAAGCAAGTAACAGCAAATAAACACAATTCTTCATCCGGTGGAGAGTAGAATGATACTGATTTTACGACTGCAAATTGATGGTTTGCCCTTTCTCAAGTTTCCTTCATGTAATTAATAGGGTAATATCATCTTCAGAAAATGAAGTTAGCACTGCCATATCAAGGTACAGCCAGTCTTTCAGAACGAATATGAAGCACGTTCTTATATTTATCTTATTTAAAAATATCAGGAAATCCACAAGTAAAAAATGTAACAATTTAATTTAACCAACGAAATAAGGTGATCTGTGACACATAGTGTCAAATCCAGGGCAAGGGTTACATTATCAAAAGCTTACAAACAGAATTTCACAGATACACGTTACTAATAAATATACCTGCATAAACACTTCGATTTTTTAAATCATACCCAAAAGAGGATGATTTTTCACGGTAGTAAAATCCAATGAAGGCAGCGAAAACCGAGGTAACCCTTCAAAATAATAAAAAAACCGGTAAAGGCGTAAAGCATATTTCTATAAATAATTAATCCTTCGCACTAAAATTACACAGGATCACTGAAACTATTTACACAGATTCAGAATGATGCCAATTATTGGTCCCCAGCGAGTGTTAATAACAGCAGCGTAAAATCATTTCGACATAAAAATTTGCTCAGCAAGACATGCGGGCACATTTTTACGCTTGGACGTAACACGATAACTCGTTCCGAGAAAGAGGCACTTAAAATTATTAATGATACACCAATGTCGAGCCACAATGGTGGAATGAACAGGGGAAACGTCTCAAGTTGAATGACGGAGGACCACTGGATTACTCCACGTAATGCTTGGAGAGTCCTGTCACATATCGCAAAGTAGCGACTCACCGATAACCAAGCCACCATCATCTTATTGATAGCGTAAACGGAGTTGAATTACAGGTTTTGAAAAGAGATCTATAGCGAATAAGACAAGGCTAAAGAAAATTCGAACATCTGAAAGGCGAAGACCAAACAGTACTAACTTTCAAAATTTCATTACGATGATCATGGATCACAGTGGTGAGTAGTACAAAACAGACCGTGACCTGAAAAGAGGGGACACATTGACACTCTGATAACCGATATTAACGAAAAATATGGCAGCAAATTTTCAATTCGATAATAACTTCCAATGATCTGTCATGCCCAGAACATGCCGATGACTATGAGCATTCACGAAGAGGTTTAAAAATGTAATAAATGAAAAATAACTGCATTTATTAAGCCCTTTTCTCAATTTCCTTCGATTTAACGGATGGCGCAACGAAGATTACCTTTATATGCGGCCTACCGTAAGTGATAAGTCTTATATAATATTACATATTATCTTGGATTTTTTAAATTCTTCAAAAAAAACATACAAACCTCACTCCCTAAAACGTTTTATTCCTTAGTTCCTCTTTAGTTTCTGCCCCCTTTCGAGAAGGCGACCAAAATGCCTAGTTTAGTCCCCATTTCTCTTCCCTCATGGCCTTCAACAGTTCAACTGATCTCCTCTATCCACCAAGTCTACCTCGTTAAAATTTTCCCTGACAACCTCCCTCCCTCCCCAACCACATTTAACACTTGGTTTATTTTCTTATTTCTCTCTCCAGCCTATTCTCTCCATCCTTCTCTACACATGCACATCTTCAGAGCCTTCAATCCACATCCCCCTTCCCACCCTATGCTCCTGAACTATACCCACCAAGTTCTGCCTTCCTCCTTACCATGTTCCTGAATTATACACCTCGCCATAATAAAGCCTCCTACTGACCTTTTCATTACATTTCCACACGAAATTCCTCCCTTGTTTCTTCATTGATGCTCTCCTTTCCATACATTCCTATCTTAAAAAAAGGTAACTTAAACCGTGGGTGATAGCAATACTGCGACCATGTTTTTTGGCAAACGAAAACATTATTGCAAAATTATTACACCAATTAGTTAAACAACACTCCTCAAAACATACCGCAAATTAGAAATGTCCTCCACGTCGACATGATGCCTCGCAAGAAACCGCTAGGGGCGAGGAGTATGGGGTGATTATGCACTAGACATGATACATCCAAATTAAATCTTGTTTAAAAGATAGGTAATAAACTAAAAATTTAATAATTCAGAGAGTGGATGTAATTTTTAAGTACCCTAAACCGGACATTACTTCTTTATAGAACTCCAAGCTAAGCCTATCTACGGGTAAAAAAACTTAAATACTCCTCCAATATCTCTAAACATGCCTACCTAATTCTCTAACCTATGCCTACAAAGGAATGTAAAAATTAATCGAATGTAATTTAAAATTTTTACTGAATCTATCAAGCCCCGCGACGATTTATTTATTTCTCGTGACTAGTATGAACGTAAAAATGAAATCGTCTCACAAATTTTAAGCTACCAGATTTTTTTTCTGTCTAATAAGTTAAAACCGGGCTTTTATGATCTTTCTTACCTCGAAAGAGAATTGCGTGAAGTTTAAATACGCATAAGTGAATATTAGGGAAATCATCAGAGTACCTACTACAAACCCTTAACACGAATACGATCCGTTATGAAACTAAATTCAAAAATGTGAAGGTCCTAGCTCTTCAGAGTCCAACACTCCCAAACTAATTCACAGTTTGTAGTTCTCATTCAAGTTTTCAAAATCACCATTAACTACAAAATCCTGTAGCTTCTGATACTATAGGAAAACACTTCCAAGAAATTAAAGATAATTTACTAAATGAAAAGACATCCCCTACTCATGAAGTCATCTCCTGGTAAAGGATCTTTATTGGTTGAAACCAGTCAAATCACTTCATAAATTCTGAATCAAATCCTCTCCTTTTTAATTTATAACTAATCCGCAACTAATTTGTACTTTTCAAAGGAACCGCTACCTTTCGGTCCCTCGCTTAAGAGGTGGATAACGCAGGGGCGATCATGATTCCACGCTTCAAATTCCACAACGATAGTCCTTAAGCATTTATTAATCCTATCGGGTTCCAGAGATAGTGATGAAGAACAACTCTGCGGTCTAGCTCTTAATTTCACCACCGGGGCGGCTCGAGCCCTTGAAGACGAAAGACTTTATGAGTCTCCCCCCGGAGGCTCTCTATTATACCACACACGTCGTCGGACGAATCATCGGCGAACCTAAACGAAAAGCGTTTCCCCGAAGAGGGGCCCACTCACCTGCGCCGCGTAAGAATTCTAGCCTCGGAACCACAAAAGAGGTGGTCGGTCACTACGGATAAAACAAAAAATAATCAATGGGCGATCCATATCTCCACCCTGCCCCTGCCTTTGGCCGCAGGTATGATCGGCGAGAGAGAAATAACTCTCTTCTGCTACTAATTTCTCGTCGAAAATGACTGGCGCAAAGCGTTATACAAACTATTTAGAGGTAATAACGACTTTTTCCTTCGGAAGGCACACGGAGGAAGAGGAAGGAAACGCTATCTAAGTTTCTCAGTCGGATCACGCATTCGCCCAAAAACTTAGGCGTCCCAAAGTTCCCGACTCGAACGAAATTTACATAAAGGATAAGCCTGTGGAATTCAAAACACTGACCGACAAAAGGGGCCGATTATCATAACCCGTAAAACGGAGGGGAGCGTCGGTTACACTAACTTTTTGGTGGCATAACATCAACCGTAACCCTATTACTACGCACCGTTAACGGATATAGTGAACCTGAATTTTCCAAGCCCTGATGGGACCTGACGACGCATCCTTCCTAATTACAACGCTTTCACTGCACGTTGGTGCCTCCTTCGTATTCCGGAAGACTTGAGATTATATCGCGTCCGGTACCCTTAAATTTACCCGGGTCACTTTTAATGAACACTTTTTAATTCACAGTGACCCACGGATTTTGAGTAAGCATGATCAATCCATACAGCATGGATTCAGTACAGGGACTTTTCAAAACATTTCAAGAAAAAATAACTTTTCTTAGTAGTAGTCTACGGGTTAGGTTAGGATTTCGATGGACACTGGCAGTAGACACTATAGTACCCCTAAGCCATAATTAATATCACGTATTTTATCCTTAAGCCTCATACTAAATATTAAATTAACTTGTTATTAAGCCCTGCATACCTTCAACCTCGCCTAACTCCATTAAAATGCCTGGTTCTTTTCCTCCCTCTACCTCACTTTCACCGCATTCTCCCCTATGTTTATTAACGAATTCAAAACTCAGTTGTCCAGAATAAGTAAAATGTAATGTGTAACTCCATCGTGGCCAGACAAATAGAAATCATGCCCGGCTATTCTAAAGTTCTATTATCTAAATTTATTACAAGAAACCCGGCCCATTTGCTCCTAACACTTTATGCTCTATTTTCTGCGTCTTGAAGTATGGGGCCCTTGGATAACAGCCATGAGAAAGGAGATAAATTCTGTAATTGGAGACATGAATCATTGTATTGAATTCCTTCCTCATTATTGCTAAATATATTGCTATTCTTCCTTAACCAAACTTAATAACCGAATGGCACGTTCCACCTAAAATGAAAAACGGCGAAATTTAGAACGGCGATCTATGAATTACACCGGCCCGAAAGTATATTTCACAAGACATTAGATTTCAATCCTATTTCCTATCCTATCAATCCACCTACGAATAGAACTCGGCGTCGGAAACCATTTCCAATTTAATGACACCACGGCCATAATTATTCGGGGTAACTGGTTGGTGCGGTGGCTAGTGCAACGGCTTTCCACACCGAAGGTCCGGGTTCGAATGTCAGATGCGGTAGGATTTATTAATACTTTCTCGATCCCTACTTGGATGCCATGTGGAGATCACTTCAAGTGGAGTATTCCGCTCGTCGGAAGGGACGAGAATTGACTGTATGAACCCTTGACGCTCTTTCTCAAGAGTAGGCCTAATGCCAGTGCCCGGTTTCTCTCCACCCTTCTCCAATTGTAATCGACAAAAAGCAGTGAAATACGTGTCTCTCTTACACTGTAATAATAGGGACCCTTGTATGTAATACTTGAGTCACTGGTTTAAAAGAGACTCAAAGATTCAGGTCCTAATATAGACGTGAAACCAGAAACCACAGATGTACAAAATAGCCTTTGAAGAAACATCCTTGAGGGTCTCATTTATGAAACGATTATCCGAATTTATCCGAAAACGGGCGTGCCCCCAACGAATTACGAAATTATTGTGGAATTCACGAGAACGAAGATTTTTTTAAGTACGAGCCCACTCACTTCCATTCGATGAATGATTGCTCTGAATTAAATCGGTTTATGACTCAGGTTTCCACGGCCTAAACATACAAACGCTTTGCATGAGAAAACATTTATTTAAAGATCTCTTTACAACATCCCTCGCGACAATATTTAGTGGAGAGAGGTAGCAATAACGGCTACTGCGAACGCCAAACAGTTCAGAAACCAAGACGCTTAATTCGGAGCAAAAAATAATACAACGTTGAACTATCCACAGTTTCTTAAATACCGTATTTCGACTGAAGGCGAAAGAGGAATCACCCGAGCCGAACCCCGTTGTTGGGGAGGATACACGGTCAGGGAACCCACTCGTGAAAAGTGTCCCTCCGCGAATGACCACTATCTTTTAAAGGGCTCATTGGTTGTTTCCTAAAGATAAAGACCACGGGTAACCAGAAAATCACCACGAGACCTACCTATTATCTTCCGCAGACGCGACCAATTTTGGCGAAAGACAAGACCCTTAAAAGAAAAAAGCAAAAGTACACACGTCCCACCATCATCAACTAACCCAATCTTGGGTGTATGTTAATTCAGCCGACGGTCAAGACGACCACCGAAAGCTATTGGAGACGACGGGGAGGCAAGGAGGAGGGCGCCGGAGATGAAAAGGCAAAAAAAAAGAACCTGACGATAAGAGAGTAGAGGAATGCGCAAGGGAAGGAAAAATGAAGAAATCGACTGACGTAATAAAAAGATGAATCAACCGCAAAAAAATGCCCGACAAAATGGTGGTTTATACACACGAAAGGTAGACACGTTTAGTTTTGGATGGGTAGGCTGGTAGGTAGGCAGGCAGGCGGGCGGGCGGGCAGGTAGGTATGTAGGTAGCAGGGCGGACAGTCTCGGCGTACACCGTCCGTATTAGGAAGTGGGTTGAAGAGCGGAGTGGGAGAGACGGAGCAAAACGGGGAGGGGGCTGAAGAGGTGAAGAAGAGGCACATGGGGAGGGTTGGATGGGAGGGAGGTTGGGGAGAGGAAAGCGTTTTCACGACCAGACAAATCACACACCTCTGCGCTCCACGATATTCTTTCCTATTTTTTTTCCTACCCTCTCCCCTTCCCCTCAACGCCGGCCATGTGCCCTCCTCCTCCCTCTCCGGCAACGCCGGCCTGGAGAGAGCAGAGATCCCTCCCCCGTGGTATGCAATGTGGTGGAGGGCGAGAGGGAGGGAAGTTGAACCAGAGGGGGGGGGAGGGTTTCGGAGAGAGGAGATTCCAAGTGGGTGGGTGGCGATCCCAAGGACTGCCACCAAGGAATTCGGTTGCCGTGGAAGGGATGAGGAACGGGCCTGGCCGATGGAGGGGAGTGGAGGATGCGGAGAGAGGGCATGGGAGGGGGTTAGTGCGTGCGTGTGTGTGGGACGACGCGCACATACTAGCCGTGGGGTGGAGGGAGTGTTGGCCGGCGAGAGTGGAAGGGGGACGGGTTCTGGGATGGAATGGGAGGGAGAGGGGGGGAAGAGAGAAACAGCAGAGGGGAGGATGGGAAAGAGAGAGGTGGAGTCTCAGGGATGTCAGAGGTACAGAGGGGAGGGAGGATGGGGAGAGAGAGAGAGGGAGAGGAAGGAGGAATGGTTCTCCGTTGAGCGGGGGAGAAGGGAGAGAAAGAAGCATAGAGGGAAGGTTAAAGGAGAGAGAGAGCGCGGGAGTGCTCTCCCCTGATGGCAGAGAAAGGTACAGAGCAGGAGATAGAGAGAGAACCGGGAGTGGTTGAGGGGAGGGAGGGCCGGGCGGGCTCTGGAGGAGCGAACCATGGAAGGAGATGAGTAGGATGGCTGCCGGGGAGAGAGGGACGGCGAGGAGGAGGGAGAATAGATGAATAGAGACGGAGATGAACGTCTTCATTATCGGGGCGGGATAAAGACCGTGACATCCACGCTCAAATCTAATCCCGCGTTGAGAAGTGACCGGGTGCCATCGGAGGATCCGGCACGGACCAAACCAGCTCCGGAGGCACCGGGGGGGTGGGGGTGAAAATCCGGAAAATAACCGGGGGAAGGTCGAATTAACTGTGGATAATTAATTCCGCGTGCGATCCCTCCATGGATGTTCGCTTTTACCAAAAACGATCACCGACGAAAAACTCCCCCAAGATTACTAACAAGCCTCTCGTGAAGGTTGTTATCGGGAAGACGCGATCGTCGAAGGTGAAGCCCGTTAGTGATTCACCTTTTTTTTTAGTAAGGTCAGTTCCAGTCATGCGTTCAGTCGTTCGCACATTCGGCAGTGTAAAATTAATCAAATCAACTTTATGAACTCTAAACCATTAAGTTCTGCGTACATTTTCAAAATATTCATCCCCGCCCTTGAAAGAAAACAGTCACTGAAGACAACGGATACCCCACATCAAAGATGAGAAGACATCTTTTACAGACTCTTTGGGGGGTAGAGTGTTTTGTGGTGCATTTTCATGTGGTAGTGATGTTTCACACTCTTGCCTGTTGTGTCCTGGCTTGCGTGTTTTAGGATGGCTTTCGTGCTGCATCCTGGGGTGCAGTTTTTAGTTGTTTTGCGGTATATGTGTTTGCATGAGTGTTGGATGAAGGGATTTTTGCATGAGTGTGTGCGCTGATGTAGGTGTAATTTTCCGTGTTGTTCTTTTGCATGTGGTATTTTTCCTTTTTACGGTTGGTGACCTAACACACCCCGCCACACGCCCTTGCGGCGGCTTGCGGGGTATTATGTAGATGTAGATGAATGTCAAAGAGTGGCACACTTAACTTGCGTAAACAGGAGCATAAAAAAGTTAAAATACATTCATGCGGGCAAATTTATGAGAATACGGTCTACTATACTCCCGCCCGTGCAGAGTCACGAAATTGTTCGCCAGAAGATGAACCTTTCCAAATGGCCCTCTCCTTTTAAATTACTTACTGCCCCAGTATGACATACACGTATGGTATAGCACGCCTACTCCGATTTATTAACTCATATTTTGGCGCGTGAGTCCAAACTTTGACCCATTCCTGCTACAGATTAGCGTATTTTATGCATACCCTCCGAGAAAAAACGTAGCGCACTTGAGAGGTTGCCCAAAAATAATTCGCAAGACTAAAAAAAGAAAGTTCCACGTCAGGAGACATTACTGTTTCTGAGAAAGAGCCTTCGCGTGAACGAGAAGGGAGGGGGTGACAATCACGCCAGAAATATTAGGGAATGGAATATTTAACGAAAGAAAATGATCCACCGTCTGAGATAAACAAGGAAATAACTTACCAGTCACAGAACTGTCACGATAATAAGCATAAAAACATGAAGGGTAGGCGAGAGACGAAAGAATGGGGAGTCTGAGGGAAGGAATACAAACTAAGTTGGGTGTGAGAAGAGGAAAGTGTTCCCGGTGCCATTGGAGCGAGAGAAGGAGATGGGGGGCACATAAAAGCGTGGGCCGATGGGGTCGGTGGGAGGCAATAAATGGACCTAGTGGAGACGGGATGGAGATGCAGAGCGGGGAAACAAGACAGACGAAGGAACGACTTTTATTGGAGGGAGAAAGTGAAGTCGTTGGATCAGGGCCGGGCCAAGAGTGAACATTAATGGTCTAGGCAAGAAATCAACTCGCCCCTTGGTGTCTGCTTCTAGAGGATTCCAAGATATATATCTACGCAAGAGTAGTTTTAAACAACGATAAACTAGATCTTCCAAGAAGACGGACAAGTTTAAATATTTCCATGGACATTCCAATTTCATTTTAATTTCATCGAATGGCTTTACTTTCTATGACACGTAATACTCAAATAATTTCATGCGGATTCTGAAGAGGTTCATCCGCAAAACGCTGGTAGTATTTTCAAATCTCATTGTAAGCTTATGCAGTCTCTATACTAAAACTAAGGAAAAAATACCGAATTAGCCTCCGTTATTTTGGCACGAAGACGATAAGCATTTTAAAAACAAAGATGCATACAAATTTTATAACCTATGGAAGCGGTATTGAAGAAGCAATGTTTTCAGCAATCGGTCATATCACTAAGTTTGTCAGCCATATTACAGGGCGTGTTTTTCGTGGAAAAGGTTTGGGTTTTTGAGGAAAAAAATTTTGATGCGACCCTCACCAAAGTAACTTGTATTAGAATTTTCTGGGGCGCACTTCACAAATAGAAACGATCTTCTTTGTTTACCATCTGGATCTAGGAATGTCTTTCGCGCAACTGTTTAAATAATATACAGCTACGTGGGGGACGTTGGCCATTAAATGAAATTTTAACGCTTTGAGGGGAAGTGTGTACGTGAAAGAAAACAGTAATTTTCCCCACCTAGCCATTCACTCCCATGTTTGCCCTTCGTTTGCCATCGAAGGTCGGGAGTCCCATCGAAAAATGACTGGATATTTCGCGGAATGCAGGTAGGAAAAGCCTGCCTAGTACCTAACCTCCAATAGCCCGAAGGAGTCTAAGGTTGATGGTTCCGAACCCTCTTTGGAAGAGATTATTGTGCCCTCTACCGACACAAGGCGGACGTTTCGATACTTCAACAGCGAAACTGTCACAACTCAAAATCACTAGCCTCCAGCAACGTTAGGAAACGATTTTCTAAGGGTTCCGACTATTACTGGCCGTGACTTCCCTCCCGGGAGCCTTTCAATGTAATTTTATGCGTTTACATACGAAAATTGGCGAACATACCGATCTAATATCTACCAGCTGAAAATTTCGGTAAAAATTATTCGACACTGACATTATATTAGTACTCTCAGTGAAAAATATCACCAAACACAAGCACTACATTTCACGGATATACGAAATGACTGAAAGCCATTGGCGCATCCAAGGAGGTATTTCACTGAGCCAGGTTAGGCGAAGACACGATCTCGCCCCCCAAAATGAATTCTTTTGATCATCAGGCGGATCTCCTTGATCGATTAAGACAACGTCCTGCTGCCCATCATCATAATGAATATGTTACAGTGAATGATCTAACAGTGCTTAATGTCAGAAATCGCCAGTGGATCTAGAAATTCACCGGGAACATTGGTGTACGTTCGAAAAATAATACAGGTATTACACATTGTATTTCATCAAAATCGTACATTTAACGGTTAAACGGAGGGATCGCGACGAGGAGTTGATTATGGCCGAATCAAAAAAATATATGGCAGCTAAGAAGCATATTTAATACTACTAAATGGAGAAGAATTGAATTCAATACAATGTTTTCAAAACTAGACCGAAAATGCAACGCTCCAAGGCGGTACTCGACCAAAAACACGTCAACCATAGCCTCTATAGGTAGATATCCACGCTCACCTAAAAACGTCAGATTTTTTTATTTAAAACAATATTTACTTCTCTCGGATATTAACCAAAGTTCTCAGTTACCTGCGTTGGACTCGTGATTATCGGCATTAATGAATTTCCAGCCTCCATTTTAGGCGCACGCAGTCACTCAACAGAAGTTCACTCAATAATCTACCCCTAAACTCACAGCAAGATTTTCTAATAACAGACCATTTTCTAATAACAGGCCGTCTATGAACGTCTTCTATGAATTGTCGTTAACTGTTTAAACCAGACGCTTAACAAATTAGCTGAGTCTAACACTTTAAATGAGGGCCTGGGTTTTTATACTGGACCCTCTCTACATTTGGATCCTACCAGTTCCCACTGCACACCCTCAGTGCAACCGGACGAAATTGAGAACGCGGGAGTCCCCGCCAACCTCGTGTAAACAAGCGCGACGTGGAGGAAGATGTGAGAGGGACAGACAGATATAGTGAACCGGGATGGGAGAAGAGAAAGGGATAGCAGTGGTGGAGGCGTGAGGTATGGCGGGTTGGGTGGAGACGTCTGAGGGCAGAGGGAAGGGGCGAGACGGACAGGGGGGGGAAGAAAAAGGATGGGAGAGAGGGGGGAGGGCATGGGGAATGGGAATGGGCGAGGGAGGGGTTAAGGGAGGAGGACGTGGGAGCGTAGGAGGAGGAAATAGGAGAGTAGGCAAAGAGAGAAAAGGAAAACGGTCTTTATTGAGGCCGAGAGAATTTGAGACACTGGAATCCCTCTTTACATTTAAGTTGTTTGGGCGAGGGCAGGAAGGGATGGAACTTTTGGAAGGGAGAAAGGCTTAACGGGGGAGGGAGAGACAGAGATAGGGTGGGGAAATAGGAGGGTAAGAGGGAAGGCCTTCTCCTAGGGTGGGAAAACACGGCTAGATTAAGGGATGAAGGAGACGGGAGGAGGGGAGGGTGGCGGTCGTGGTGTGCGGGGAGGAGAATATAGCATGCGGTGTGGCACGCGGGGTATGAGGGCCGAGAGGGAGTACACGGAACGGACTGAGCGGGGGAAAAAAAAGGCTCGGGAATGCCGAACGCGAAAGTGACGGGCGCAAAGCTCTTGGTGGGGAATCTGCGGTCGGGGTGAAAGAAGGAAGGGAGATTGAAGGGAAAAAAAGAGGGCCGAAACAGAATACGCTTCACTAGTTGTGCCCAAGCCGCACGTCGCGACACGATGGGGAGTCGAAGAGAAAAATTGGAAAAGAAAAATTGAAAAATATAAACCTAAAATTTCTAAATGGTACGGCAGCCCAAAGACAGTACCTGACTGGGTCCATACTCAAAGCACGTACTCTTCCTCTCTAATGTTCCAAACAAGTACCAAAACGCGCCCATTACACCTGATTTTTCTTTTCCATATTAGCAGCCCGTACGGCCGGCCTTTCCTTCCTCGACTCTTCCAAGTCTTCATATATTTCAGTATTAAACTCAATCCTACGACGTTTCACAAAAACGGCTTGGGCTTAATGAGCATTGACCATAATAATTAGCAGTACCTACCGGGTTAAGGCTTCAAGTAAGTTTCCAATTGACAATGTAAAACCATAGTTGCATTCCTAAGTCCCGACTAACGTGACAGCATCCTTTAAACCCCATACTACGAGGGTCATCCGGAAAGTAGTACCCGTTCGTGAAATAAAGACACAAAAGTAAATATTAACAAACATAAAAAAATTTATTTGAAAGAGGATACTTTAAACTACTTCTCAACATAATCTCCAAGCAAATTAAGGCATTTGTCATAACGTGTGACAAGTTTCTGTATTCCTGCTGCATAGTCCTTCGCCGCCAGCTCATTGAGATACGCGAGGGACCCATCTTGCACAAATTTTTGCATCATGCAGATGGTGTTTAACAATTTCATGAACAATTGTTCGAGAAACATTGGGAAAATGCTCACAGATGTCATCAATTGTGACGCGCCGATCGTTCCTCACGAATTCGTCAACTGAGCTCACCAGTTGGTCTGTAATGACAGACGGTCTCTCCGAACGCTCATCGTCGTGTGTGTTCCCCCTCCCCATGTTGAAGTTGCGACACCACCGCCGAACAGACGACTCGTCCATTACATTGTCTCCATACACCTCCTTTAATTGGCGATGAATATCACATGGGCGAACGTTTCTTGCATTGAGGAATTTAATCACTGCCCTCACTTCACAACTGGCGGCGTTCTCAATTTTTTTAAACATTGTAAACAATCACAGAAACAACACAGGCAATGCTAGCGTCACGCAACTTGGCTCAGAGAAGGCAGACAAGCCACTGAAGCTATCTGACCTCGTCCAGCGGCTACTCGCGTCGTCAGCACTTCATGCGGCACGAACGGGTACTACTTTCCGGATGACCCTCGTACATATTACGATAACACGTTCTTTTGCTCTGCATATTTTCTACCTCCCTTTAATTCCATCCATAATATCTATTCTTCTCCTCCCTCTACATCGTTTCCCCAACTTTCTACTATCCATTAACATCTTCAGCATCCCATTGCCCCTTAGTATCTCCCCCATTAGCTTGTCCTGTCATTTTTTATGATTACAAGTTTAAAATCTCGGTGATTTCCGTGCATATGTTTACACCTAACTACCCTCACCCACAATTTAATAACTAACCTCACTGTCTCTCCCTAAAAAAATACAGCATGGATAAGTATTTAAAGAGCTTTCCATAGTCATAATTCTTCATTCTTTACGGATTACCAACAATTGTTTCCCTAATCCCGCAACGTCGGAAATAGTTTTTTTCGCGGCCAAGTGAGGAATTATTTAAAAAGAAATTCTTTCGGGGACCCCTAAAATAACGCCACCGGATAAAACCTGTGGGAGGGGGAGAGAGGGAAAGGAAATTTTGCGGGGCTGGTACTGCGGTGAGGGAAATGAATTGCGCTCGGCTGCTCACCCTCATGCTCTCTCTCTCCGTGAGCCATGATGAGTGTGGCCAACATAAAAAAAAGAAAGGAATGCCTGGAGAGACCTCTAACCCCTCCCGGCCCTCCTCCCGCACGCCCCTTCCGCACCGCTCTCCCGAAAGAGCGTCGGAGTCCGGTTCCGTTGCACCACCTGCTTCGTTCTTCCGGCGGGTCAGGTCGTGTAAAGGAAAGTGGTGGACATCTGCTTTGGAAAAACCTACCTCAGCAATTCCCCTCCTCGAGGGCAATGGTTAAATAATGACGGGCCCGGAAAATTCGAGGCCGTGGAAATAGAATAACGCGCCCGGGACTTGATGGCCATTAAGGCGTTTCTTTGTTTCTTATCCATCTTTCTTCACCTCTCTATTATTACACGGCAGGTCTACCGTGTAAGGGTGGATCTTGAGCAATCTCTTGAAAACTATTCACAAATTCCTGTGGGACTCTTTTGAGTCCTATGCATAACATAAACGTCTCTTGCTCTACACTAGTGCCTTACTCGGGAGGACTAGTGCGATGCTCGACTATGATCACCGCATTGCGATGGAAATTGAATATTGCAAAAATGTGACTGCAAAATCGAACCATTGTAAATAAGCGTAGTATCTCACATTGTAAATGTGATATACTACGTTTATAATTTCATATTACCTACCATTTATATCATCGCTGTAATGTTTGACGAAAGGTATGCGATACATGTATTTTAACATGGGTCTCTAGTGAATGACATCGCTAAGGGATATTGGAAATAAGGATACGGGCGATAACATTAGGGAATTAAAACAACCAAATTGTAATTAAAGGTGTGGTGGGTAGAGAACTCGACTTGACAATCGGTACGTATGATATCGCACGACGAGTACAAAGAAAGAGCTACGCCGCAACACCGCTAAATTCTACCTTAATCTCCCGACCCTCATACGTTCTACCCAAGGTTTGAATGAAATATGAAGTATGCGTTTTAAGGATACTTTGCGTCGTGTAAGTCAGAGTGGAGTGGAGAGTAGTTGGGTCCATCGAAAACCTACCCTAACCCGGTATTCTACTGCTAATAACAACAACATATGTTCTAACACACTTGAAGCCATCCAAATTGAATTCCATTTTAGCCTACTTCCCTGTTTACCGAACTTTTTCCTTTATATATCTGTTCACAACAAAACCTAACATTAATCGATAATTTTTGCCACAATCAATGTACAACTTCCTTCGAATATTTCCTACCCACTTTCTCGACAAAACATATATAACAGTTCATTTTCCTTCCGCTCCCAATTTCATTTTAACACCAATATCCAAACCGACATCCCAAAAGCTTCCAATCCAATCTCGTTCTCGAAGACTATATTCCTGATCCATACAAATTTAGGCCCACGGATATTAAATAAATCGACGAAAAAATAACATCTCGCTCCTCCAGACGTCGCATTCCATACGGACGCCGAATTAATGCGATTCCCGATTCCCTTATCAATGCTTTCTCACCGCCGATCGGACGGAGGTGGAAAATGTTTCCACGAATGGGACGCGATTCATAAGCAAATCAGCCGCGGACCGATGGCGATTTGCACTCTCATGGCGCCAATAAAATATATTCACGCATAATTTAGAGAAGACCGTGAAGCGCTGTGCTCACAAAGGATACACCATAAAACTTGGGGAAAATGGGGGAAGGAATAATCGGGAGAGAATCAAGGGACACTTTTATAAATTTTGAAAAGATGATCGAATAAAACTAGAAACGAATATAATTTTCTCGCGGGGAATGGTTAAGATTATCTCGACCGGACTCATATACTGCTCAACTTTGTATTACTGCAATGAGGACTGTGGGAAATGATTGTTTTTAAGGACTAATCTGAAGTCTCTCGCCGGACTCCTTTTATTTCTTTCTCTTTGAGTTATGGGTGGACTCAAGGACGGACGAAGGGTATAATTAAAACCCCATAGAATTTCCGAGCACTGAAAATTTTATCTCTGATTTTGAAGTTACTAAATAAATCATGCGTGGCAAATATTAAGTTCGGACATTTAACGTTATTACTATTCCGTGAAATGAATACAGTTCGTCTCACACTAAATTTAAGAACAACAGACGTAGCGAAGTCCAAAATCCTTTATCTTTCAAAACAACAGTGCTTCGGGTTTTTAATTTTATTTAGATCCCGTGAGCCACCGCTAGGGTGTTAGACCTTGTTAGCCCTCGCGATTGGGTATCTTAATAACTATAAGGAGAAAAAAATGAGCGTATTTGACTATGTTATAGCGCCGTATTGTTAACGCACCCGGTTATTTCTCCAATCAATTACCTTTAACATTTTGCTGAGGCAAAGGAAGTAACAACATTGCAGTTGCACAATAATTATCGGCTCTGCGCTCAAGTTCTTCAGTCAAGATCGTAAATTGAAAGTAAACCGGCTTGAAGAGAACGGATGACATACGAGTACCTGTCATAATGAAGGTAAGAAGTCTAGAATATCACTACAACGTCCTTTGCTAATAAGGCATCTTCTTTCCTTGCCATTCGGCTGCAAATGTTTGGAACTCGCATTTTGGCCATCAACTTAAAAATTTCTATTTTTTTTGTTAAAATATGAGTTGCATCACGAATGCGTCAAGTATTTTACTTCTCATTCAAGAGACGTACATGCCTTCCCTTGAGTAAAACCTAGGTACCCTAAACGTTTCGAATGGATTATATTTTTCAAAGGAATGCATCAGAGAACGCATAGCCTTACACTCTCGAGCGCGTTCATGTAAAGAAATACCGCGCATTCGATGTTTCACCACTTGCTTATCGCCAACGCAAAAAGAAAGACGAAGCCGAAGCACGAAGCGAGCTACCGCAACGGCACGAAGCGACGCGGTACGAGAAAGATTACACCCAAGCGAGCGAGGAATGCGGCCGGAAAGGATTCCCAGGCGACGGCGGGCCTCGAACCCCCAATCTAGAGATTTAAGGAGGCAGATAAAAACCCATCCCACGCAGGTTGCCAAGGACGGCCGGCCGAGGACGGGTTTCCTTCACGGACCCGGGATGCTGAATGCGGCGATCACCCAGAATTCGAACGACCCAGAGGAGCGCACGGGAAAGAGAGAGAGAGGGGAGGGGGGAGTGAGAGTGGAGTATTTTGGGAAACACCAGAAGTAGACGAAGAAGAGGAGATAGAGGAGGCGAGAATGAACGGATGAATGAACTAGTAGGGCCCCAGAAAGCGCCCTATGGAACGCGCCCAGTCGACGAGCAGCGATGATGTTTTATCATGCACCTCCTTTTCTCGCCGGAACCGTCTGGACTACGAGTTAAAAGATGGCTCTGGCCTCGGGGTCATTTACTCCATATGATCTGTAAAGTTACCATAGCAATAAAGTAAAGTATATGCTAGGCTGATATGATTTTAAATAAAGTTCTTTTGCGGCTATTTTTTCATATTTCTCCTTTAAAGTTGCGCCAAGTTTAGCACGGGATCTCATGGGCCAATCTCCATTAGCACCCAAAAAAAGTGTAATTGAATAAGCTTATATATTTCAGATGTTATTAGTATTTGCATGTCTCATTATTTAATAATTATTATCCATACATCAAATGAATCTTGCACCAACCGGCCTTAGTTTTAATGCTGCTGCGCTAAAAGAAACGAACATTTGAAATATTTAGCCGGCACCTGAAAGTGGTGTCATTTTTTACATTCAAACATCTAAAAGTGAACTATTTAAAATAAAATAATGCAAAACATTCTTGTAAACATAATTGATCATCATCTTAGAGATAAAATTTCACAGCAAAAATTTTCAACTGCATAAAGACGATTTCTTTCGAAGATTCGAAAAACTATGAGTGGAGCTCATTTTAAATTCACATCCATCATGATCTACCACATCGGCAGTATAATACTCTTTATACATGATCAGACGTAATTTATAACTGATGCACTAATATTCAGGAATTGAACGAAAATAGTAGATATATTTACGTAGTCAGGCCAGAGCTTTAAGAAATCTCTTTCGAATACCGCGATGCCTCAGCATCAGCTGCCCAACTTTCAACTTCCAAACGCCAGCTGCATGCTGAGGCGAGCGAAATATGACTCTCGCCATCATTCATTTGTTCATCACCCACAAATGTGATTTTCTTTTTCGCTTTTCTAAAGGATATTCCATTAGTGTTTTTATGAACACACAGTTTCGTGTTGCACCGCCGACAGAAGCTGTTTTCGTGCAGAACCGCAGTGAGGTAACCGAGGAGAAAACTATTCGGAAGAAGACTCTGATCCGTGCGTGGTGAATACTGCAATATTCACCGAATTCGACCGTCTTTAGCTAAGGTACCACACAACAAAAATACCTGAGCAACGTGCTTTGAAGTTCGGGGGAAGTGAAAGACAAACAAGCCTATGAATCCACAATGACGAGCAATCGGCGTCGGTTTTCGGAACAGTGCCTGTGTCTCATCTACCATAAGAAATTACTGAATGTGAACTCACCATGAGGCAATGCAAAATTGACGCATGAAAACATCATTTAAAAATTTTGTGCATGACATTATACCGAAATTGGCCCTGCCATCGGAAGATGTTGGAAAAGTCTCCCGAGTACGGTCTCCGTCCTATCTCCGTCGACTTTTATGCCCGCAGTTGCGAAAGTAACATAACGTGAAATCGCATGGCATGTGGAAAGTTAGTTTTAGAACGATGTATTCTCACGCGAGGGACAGGGGACACTGTGAAGGAGAGGGGCGGATTTGGAAGTTTCCTTGCATTATTTTATTAATGTTTTTTTTTTTTTGAGGTTCGGACGATCCCGCCTTCGGAGACTGCTAGCTCTTTTACATTCCCCATGTAGGGTTGGCTCCCAGTGTCCTCTCGTATGTCTCCCTTTTGTCCCTATATGTATATGTCTCAAGATGAGCAGGACCGGGCACAACCCCCCTTCCTCCTCCCCCAGGTCTCTCTCCCTTTTGTGCGTGCTCTTGTGTCAGCGATCGGCTTCATCTTTTTTTCTTTCTTCTACCTCCATCTCCGCCTCTCGAGACAACCTACGACTGTTGAGGGAGTAAAGCGACCTTACCTCGCGTCCGTCCCCGTATAATACCCACGCAATCCCACGAACACAAACCACACTAAAAAATAAAGAAGAGCCACCTCTCCTTTCCCCGGCCCGAACCCCCACTACCACCTCCGTCCCAGATACGGGCTTCGGGAGAGAGAGAGGGAGGAAAGAACACTTTCGCAGAAATTTTGGGACCACCGAAAACAATAAAAATGGAGGTGGGCTTTTCATTTAACGAGTGGTGTCCGGATGCAAAAGAGGTAAAATAAAAAAAAATAGATTCTTATCTTAACACTGGTTAGACCACGTGTTGCGTGCGGGCCGCGCATTAAGGACTCCGGGATAATAATAGCAGTGTGTTTTACAGGAAATAATGCTATGGATTTCCCCGCACAAAAAGGTCTTCTATTAACTTATTTGCCAAAAAAGTTCCCCTTACTCACTCTTGAAATGTATTGGATGGCTTCCCGCCAAGTTACCCAGCGATTACGTGACTATCGATTCACATAGGTAACCATTGATCAATTTCGAAGCTTTCTTTTAACGTCCCTCCCGTAATCATTCGTTCGCAACCATGAATGGCTGCGTCGTCCTCATGCGTTCACAAAGAGAGAAAATATTACGGTTTGTGCCTCGATAGTGAGAGCAGAGAGGAGATTCTGAATGACACGGGTCACAATATTTTGAGAGATACATAGTGACTTTTCGCCATCCTAACTCACCCCATGATAAATGATTATCAATCAGGATATAACCCACAGACCATACCATTGAAGCATTTAAATCATAAAAAAGCAAAACCTAATTGTAAATTAAGGCTTCAACTGTTGAGGGGTGCATGTGCTTTGCATGCCATTCACTAAGGCTTGAATAATCATTCGAAATAACTATTACTTGTGTTTGACAAAGGAATTACATTAAAAAATTAAACTATTAATTTAAAAAATTAATACAATCCGACACTTCTACGTTCTTTTAGAAATCACATCCCGGTAAGTTACGTGCTCGACGTGGCCTGAGACTGTTAGGATATTATGATATAGACATTTCTGAGTGTCATTACAAATGTGATACGGCCTAATTCGTTGGAGTACAATAAATCCAGCTACTACCAATCAGAAATCACCCGGCAATAGTAATTATCACCGTATAAAAGACGGAAATGTCCTTTTCAGAGCGGTCTTCGCCGTAATGTCGACGAAGGAGTTGCGTGAATTCATAACAAGCAAAACCTCAGCCTCAAACCTGGATTTCACACGTTCACCTATCCTATCGAGTGAAAATACTTTAATTGACGATTTTGCATTCAATCTTAATCTCATATTACAATAGCTATTTCGATGTCTTCATCAGTGAGGCCACGCTTACCTAACACAGGAAAATAATTTATTAGTTTTCCATCCGTCAAGGGACACAAACTTAAGTGCCGAGCTCACATGATGGGGTTGACCAAACCGTATTTTCCCCAGCTGTGACATACGCGTTCAACACTCGTAAAACCTCGCCGGCAGACTTGATAATTCTTGGTAATATTTTCTTCCGCGACGGATCCCAAGAAGAGACAAGCTTTTACTGTCAATCATTCATAACGGGAGACAGCGGGGATTTAAAGTATCTTAGTGCTTCCTAAGAATGGAATTTATAGATCACATTTTACAATATGCCAAAAAAATCATAAAATTTTAAGTTGATAATTATGGATTTTAATCGCCCATATCTGACCCGATTTAGTTTAACATTCCTAACTTGCATTCTGTACCATATTATTTATCCAATACTAACGTCGGAAGTGAAATTGATCTTCTACAGTTTTTCCCGTCCGCTCGAAGATGCATAAACGAGGACTCATTTGAGGGAGGCTAACTGTACCGTTCAAAATGAATGCATACAAACATTTTTCCGATTTATCAATCGAAACTTGGAATTACGTGAGAATCACCAACTGAACACTTCAAAATTCAAACGCATAAAAATGTTCCAACTTGATAGTCGAAACTTTGACCAAATCCCTGATGCCGATCCGTGAAATTAATATAACTAATCAGGCATACACGGCATAAAATGGGCGCATTTTCCATTTCCCTGAGTTCAGCACAATCGAGTTGTGAAATTCACCCTCGGGTAAACGAGTTTTCTTCCATCTTCGCCAGCTCTGTATTTCTATTCCTCATCTTCAACAGCCTATTATTTAATCTCTCACCAAATATAAGTACGCTCGACCCGAACTAAAAAATTCATGGCCATTCAACAGCTCCGAAGACTCGAGACTTTCAGCTTGCTCCCCTCTCCTGGGCCTTTTTTTCCACCACTCTAAGCCCACGAGTGCTCCTCCCTCCGCTCTCCATTAGTAATTTTACGTGGGAAGAACACGTCCGGTCATATTGGTCGGCCGTCCCCCTCTCTCGACTGCTGTTCCCAGCCCGGGGGGGGGGGGCGGGGGGTGACTGAGACTTAAATGTGTCAAGTGCACCCCCTTACGGGCGCTCGAGTACTCGCGAGCAGCGGTGCGCGATGGCGGCGTCGGAAGAGGCGCTAATAATTTTCGGTCCACAGGACTCCGCGGAAAAGACCCCGAGTAGGAAGGAGGGGGTTAAATATTCTAGGGGGGTGGAAACTCATTTTACGGATTCCCATTCCCGACTTCCTCCCGATGTTTTTTCCCGGCGAGTGCGCAGCCTCCCGATTTTTCTCCCCAGTGTTTAGAATCCCTATTAGGATTTCCTTTAAAACGGCTTCTTCCCGCTTCGTGAGGTGTCACCGAAGTCAGTCGTACTATTTGCTGTGGGCTGCACGCGCGACAGAATAAATAAGCACTGATCCTACAACTAAAGGGTGCGTCGTTCTCGGCGTGAATTCCTGAATCCCACATCGCACTCCCCATTTTCATATCAAAATGCCGACGCTTCAAAACAATCGGCCTTTTTCAAAATATTTTTTCCAAAAATCTGAAGAAATTGAGTTCTTTCCGGATTTTTCCCGATTTTCCACACTGAGTGGCCACCCTGAAAAAAAATATCGCCCTAATCGACTAGTCCTACTTTTCGTATGATATTCACGATTGAATTATCGATTTCCTGACTTTTAAAAAAAGGAAAATCGGCCATTTTACATATTTTTTTCAGCATCTTCTTGTTGGAGAATGAACGTTTCTTGAATTTTTCTCGATTTTCCCGACTGAGTGACCACTGTGTAAAAGAAACATCGCCTTCGTAGGAGATTTCCGATATTTCACGTTCGAATAACAAATTAAAAAAAAAAGAAATCGGCCATTTTCCCTTAATTTCCCCGAATTGCTTTTTAATAAATCGTTCGATACAGAACTTTTTCGCCATTTTCCCGACTGGATGACCACTCTATAGTGGAGGGGGGGGTCGTGCGTGCTTAGCCACTCGCCACCCAAGAAATCACCGGTGGCCGGAAATTATCCGGTCGCCACCTTATGACGTAAGCCTGCAAAAACCTTACGGGAAAGAAATAGTGAGTAGGGAAAGATCGCCGGATTCATTTCGTTCGAGGGACTCTTTTCGTTCGAGGGACTCTTTTCGTTCGAGGGAAGGCTTTTCTCTCTCAGGCGGGACGAGGACGTGAGACGAAATTAAGAAAATGTCTTGCTCTCGCAGAAGAAAATGGATGACGGTCACCATGGGACGACCGAAGATACAAAAGGCCGGCACGGACACGTACCACGAGGTCGCTTGATGACGTGCCCGATAAAAAACAGAAGAGTGACGAAGATGCTGCGGGCGCTGTGAATCACCGATGAAAAATTCCTACCTTCTGTATATGAGAGGAGGGTCTCGCCGAAAGAGGGATCCCTGGGAAAGGAAAAGACTCACTCTACGCATTCTGAGGCAAAACAGGTAGTAGCAGAAGTGAAGGGAAAAAATGGGCGAGAAGATTTACAGAGGAAGACCCGAGTATGGAACGTGAGGATTAGACACCGAAAGATGAAAAAGCAAGGATTCAAGGCAGGCAGATACCTGCCCAAGTTTCCCGTAGGGTAATCCAAGACGATTCCATAGTTTTTTCGTCATCGGTGAGATCTCACGGTTACCCTCACCACACCCTTTAAGTTCCCGATAGAATGCGTTATAAGCGGTGTTAAGATACCAGTCCTAAATAATGCTGGGGTATGGAATTAAGAAAATTCTCGAGGTATATCTAGCACGAATCTAATGTGAAAAACATAGAAATGAATGGTTATGTGGAAAGATCAACGGGGTATTACGAAAGGCAAGTTATGGTTAGATTCAGTACAAGAAAGGACGAAGGAACGAGAAATTTGCAAGAAAAGGAATAACTGATGGGACTGCTTCAAACCAATCTTAACATTTAGGAGCCTGTGATGATGTGTAGGAATATTAAGGGGAAATAATTATTAGGGGGTAATGAGAACGTGTAACGACAAGGTCCCTAGGTAACGAGAAGATACCTCGTATGGTGGGCGAGGAGAGGGGATTGTTGGGAGAAATCTTAAGGAGGCATGAAAAATGGATGAAGGGCGTATTCATCGACAGTGGGATGTTGAAAACTGTAATAGAAGGGAGAATGTTAGGCAAACGAGGAAAGGGCAGGAACAGGATATGGATGTTGGACGGGATGAAGGGAGGAAGGAAGTACAAAGAGATGAAGAGGGACCTGATGTAGAATAGGTTGCTGGATTGTGTTTTGTTAGGAGTCACAAAACATGCATTTGGTAGTTTTGTCCATCCAAAACCTACCTTAACCGGTAGATTACTTAATAATAATCATAATAATACTGTCCCAAAATAATACTTAAATCTTTATCACTATTATGTTTATTATTATTATATTCTCCAAATACTAGCAACGTAAATCACATATGTACATTTGAATCAGAATACAGCTTACCACAAGCACAATATGGCGTCCCTAAAGACATTTATAGTGTTGTGATGCAATGGTGGGAAGTGAATCCTCTCGACTAGTGGCTCTACCATATAACCCTTTGGGCGGATTTACAATGAAGTGAGTGATTGGTAATCACTCTTCGGTCCGAAAAATGGCCAAGCGGCGCATGACGTTTAGTCACCGAAAGTTTACAGTGGAGGCACTTCCTTCCTCAATCCCGACCTAATCGACTCTTCAGCAAGACTGCCTACCTGAAACGACTTCACCCTAGCATTGCAATAAAGTGTGTTGTCGACACTCGGAATAATCATTTCCCCAAATCCCACGACAGCAATTGGTACAGAAACACTTTCTGGACCTACGATGCTCTCTATAATGCTCCCACAATATCAAATAGTGGGTCACTTCACGGGGAGTACCTCATAGTATCATATTTATAACCAATACCTTAGTATTGAAATATAGCACTTGGATAACGGGAAAAAATATAGCCGAACGCCAGGAGACACGATTAAATGCACCGCCGCCACTGGAGTGTAGCCAAAGTTATGTCAATATCAATCATGGAGATAAGTAGAATGGCAATGAGCCTTGAACACGCGCTCCCATAAATAATTCCATCTCGGGGCAAGGGGCTATGAATAGTTTGGTACGGCTCGCTCGAGCTGATTCCTTTAAATGAAATTAGTACAGCAAAATGAGTTATTAATGAGGTAATTTCCTTAAAAAATGAGACAATATGGCGACCAGAGAGAGTTATGAAGGCGAAAAACAGTACCTGCATCTACTTTCACACATGTTTTCATAAAACGTCAACTATAAGGGATTTAAATGTTCAGATCTTTTATTTAAAAAATAGAAATAGTCCTTTGAGTCAGAAAGGTCTGTAATTATCACCATTACGACTTTACGAAACGTCAGTATATACATGTTTTCGTAACAAATTTAAAATTTTCTTAGAATAAGCGCTATTCATTCCAACAGTGTTGAGAGAACTATCACGTTTTCATTCAAAATTCCATTCACTAACAGTTCGTCAATTCCCATAATCACATAATTGAAGAACCTAGCTCCGTTCGTTTCGCATGCATTTTTAAACCCATATTTAGTTACGTTTTATTGCATCAACAAATTTTAGATCACAATTTGACCCATTTCCTTGGTCGACTGGCAAGCCTGGTGCCCTAACATCTACTGCCACACGCACACATGGCAGCCCACAGGAGTAAATGTATTAAACATTGAGAATAATCTTCGCAAAAATCATTACTACTCCTAAAATGGCTACTCCCATTACTACGATTTTGTATTATTTTCTTTATTTCTGATTTAAGGGTTAGCATCGACCAAGGTACCGCTTTACTATATATACAAGGGATGCTGCTCCCGACAGGACAGTACAGCCTCTGGAGTGTACACATTATTCTGGAATCGTATAGCGTAAGAAAACTTGTACCCACGACTCTGTGTACGCGTTATTTCCCTTGGATTGCTCGAACCGCAGTGGAAATTTTGTCAGCTGCGAAATCACTCACTCGAGAGAGTCATGGGACGAAACAAAATTACGTTCACACACGAGGACTGCTTCGACAAAAGATTCACGATAGGGACTTGCACGATTCCGATTCGGACAATGGCCTCGTACAACACCCCCACAAGCGCTTAACCACATTTCGCTCTCCCACTCTGGGGCACCGAGACAAAAGCCAAACGAAATTGAGCCTATTTCGAGTTTACACGCCCGCACTTAAAAAGAGTCCCTCCAACAAGCGGGTGATTCCGTGTGGAATTGTTTTAACCCACACCAAAGAGGGACCGAGAGAGCTCCCGATTAAACCACAACGTCCATTTTAAGAAAAAACAAAATATTCTCCGGGGCGAAGAGTTCCATAAATTGAAGGGCTTCCCCAAACGGGCACACGCACACACACACGCACATATCATCATCACTAGCATCATCATCGTCGCCATTACGATCCCTTCCACCCACACCTCCGAGGGATGTCTATGGAGGAGGATAGAGAGACTGGGGGGGGGGGGGGCACCCTCACTCTCCCTTACCACCCCCAACAACCCCATCGAAACATCACCGCATCCACCGGCTTTTATCATCAATGACCATCATCGCACAAAGCATGTCCTACGAGTGCTCCCTAACGTCGCATTTGCATATACGCCCCGCTTCCCCGACCTTTTAAGAAACAAAAATCCAGTCAACACACACACACGCACGCAATCGTCCCGCATCCCCCGCTCGGGGCTTCAGACAGACATATTTTAACTCGCACACTCCACGCTGGGGCTCTCGCTGCCTCCCACCGCGCGTGGGAACAATGGGGGGAGGATTAGACTCCATTGCGGCAAGGCCCGAACACCTATCAATCCTCGCCATGTTGAATTGAATGCCTGGGAGAGCGCCCCATTGTTCGCCCACTCCTCCTTCCCCTCACCGCTGCCTCCTCGTTGGTAGGGACATTTTCGTTCGCCCAGAGAACGCGCCGGTGTTTTCCCGCGACGGCATTCCGTGAGGTCGCGGGGCGCTCGCGGAGCGTGCATGTTTTATGGGCGAAATCGGGAGCACGGGGAAGAACCAGCGAACCGACCCCTTGGGTTCCTCAGAAATTCTTCGGGCTCGAATTTGTTCGAATGGATCTGAGAAGTTTTTTGGAATGAGTCTATTCGGTATGAATGTCGTACCTGTATGAATCCTAGTTGTCTCAATATAGTATTGTAAAATATGTAATTTTCTGCAGCCATTTATTCTGCAAAACGTGTTTCCATTCATATGCATTATCATTAGTGCAATACAATATTTTTAATCCGGAGAGGGTTACATAATTTACAAGTTTGTAAATCCTACTCTGAACTTCCAACCTTGTAATGTAGTGGGCACCTATGATATTACATAAGCATTGAAGCGCGCTGAATACGGTAGGTAATAGAGGGGAAAATACGGGGAGCGCGAGGAAGTGCGAGGAAAGGAATATGCATTTTGGATGGAAGTAAGGGAGGTAGAGATTATGCAGAACTAAAGAAAATGTTATTTTAATGTGTACTATGGAGTTGAAGAATGTTTTATAACAGATTACTCAGGGCTTATGGGCACTCGTGCAGTGGCAGGGTCTATCGAAAACCTATACCAACGCGATAGACTTGTGATAATAATAACTCACAATACCTGTTCATATTTTTCCCTTAGATGCTTTAATAAAACCATTCCTTCCGTAGTCATACAGTGGACCAACAAGGACTGTTGTATTTGTCGGTAAACACAGACAGGCAAAGTCAACCATTTAAGAAATTTGACATGGATAGAAACTATTTCACTCCAAATACGTAGATGGAAAATTTCCATCGGAGAGACACTGGACTCCTCCATTCTTCCCTATTTTACTGCCTTTATGAGACTTCTACTTCACAGTATGCCCAAAAACACATTAGTTTTATTATTGGAGTTACTCTTGGAATTACCAAAACAGCTGAGGCCTAACCGCATCTTTCCTTCCCGCCCTTCGTAGGTGATTTCAACCAACTTGTACTCTCAAACAACTTTTCATTTCACCATTCAACCAACCAACCAACCAACGCATAATTTTCTACATACTTTTGATTAGTTTGATGTGTCGCTGCTCAACTATACGACAGAATGGCCTAATAAAATAGTGCTATAAACAGCCATTGGGCGACGAGTAATCGTGTTAGTTTTACGAAGCCATTACTACCAGGCATCATAACCCTTAACCCCCAATGGGAAACTACACGGTTATCGCACGAAGGGAACGAGCTGTGGGTTTATCGATGCTCCAAAAATCACCGCTTTTGTGAATGTTCGCGAGTAATAAGTACAGCTTATTTGCACATAAGAACTTCTCGGACGGTACAACGCTCGCAAGACACTCGGAGAAGTCATGCCACTCATTTTCCTAGGAGATTTTTCAAACACGTATAGCATCCAATAGCTGTAGCAGTACCTTCCACGGACGGAAGATATTATATAAGGAGAGGGACATTTACGAGAAGTCACATAAGGAAAAGAACACCATAGCGTACGGTTTTCTATAATGCCTCCAGCAGTCAGAGAGGCAGACAGACGTCTCTGAATGCCACTTTCTAAATAAGTGTCGCCACAAGCAATTGGCTTGGGCACCATAGCGTCAAGCGAGGGTCTCCGCGTAAGGGCAATTAGCGAATATCTGCAAGGCTCCGGTCACTAAGGTGAGATGTTTTGTAAACCCCACATGGCATACACAAACATATAGCAGGAATATCAAACGACGCCACTTTGGCGAGAAAATTATTCTACTCATTAGCGGAAATTTCCTTCTTATTCGGAAACCCTAAAGAATTTTCTAAAAGAATAATACCAGAAATTGAAAAAAAAACGCAGGCTAAATAATTAGATATCTTTGGCCACCAGTGAATGACTGCCTAGTTGCACTCACACAACGTTAAAAAAAATCGAGAAAAAGTGTTCCAAAATTTGGAGTCGAGTGAAATTTATGTTTGTTATGAGAAGTTATTTGCTATAAAAAAAATCGTTAACTGTTAAACACTTGTTTGTTATTTTTTCTATACTAATTTGTTAAATATTTACTGCGAAAGTGTATCTGCAAAACAACCACTGTAATCAACTCGAATTTTGAAGGTGATGAGAAGCCCTACGGCGTGAAATTCTCACATCAGAGTTGGAGAGGAAAGGGGGTTTCCTATCCCCAGGCCGACTGCGGTTTCCCAGGAAGGTAACTGGAGTATCCCGGAGCTTAATGAACTATGGGTCTGAATAGCTAAGAATTGAACATATACCCTCCCAATCAGTAGTCGAGCTCTCAACTCATTCGGCTACCATAAACTTGGATTTTCTGATATCAATACTTGTAAAAAGATTCCCTGCCCAAAAGACCCCTGCCTGCACAATGCATCAATATGAAATAAAAACTATCACATCGGATCCAGCTATTTTCTAAAAATTTACGGTCATTAGTGTGGGTTGGAGGGAATATTTTCAATGCCCTAGACCTCTTGCTCTTTTCAAAGAGTCATTGCCTGATCTATCAAATCAGAAAATTTGATTTTTAAGATACTCGATGAGGCCATTTACATGGGACTGGAATAAGGAGTAATAGAAAAATTAGAATTCATAATTTACCACTACTTTAGAAATATTTCGCAAGAATTACTACTGTCTATTTTATTAATCGAAGAAATATTGGAAATTCCTGGAGCAATGTATAAATCTTATGTCTTAGTAACCAATTTTAACATTCTAGGATAAAAATGAGCTCTTATAAATATCTTAATCAATTTAGGTAGCTGAGAAAAGAAGAAAAACCCTAAAATTGCTCACAACTTCTTCCAATAATTCCCATGAAGGGTTCAATGTCCTTCGAAGTCCATAATAACTTTCAACGCTTACACATAGCTGATTGGAAATATATTTAGTCAAATTGATAAATACATCTGATTGGAAAATCACCACAAGTTAATAATAACCACAAGAAATAACTTATGAATAGTCAGTTTTTACACGATTCACGCTCAAATGCCGAACGAATATCAGCAATTACTCTCGAATATAGACGCAACGATTTAGCATGCCACCGACTGTATGACGTAGACATGAATGGAGATGGGTATGGATAGAATTATTAATAGCAATACAATTACGCCTTTATCATGCAATAAAATATAAACAATGATATCATGAATAAAAATCTTGGCCTGTTCGGCGCAAAATATGCCAATCTAAATCTAAAATTAATAATGGATAAACGTACAATCCAGTTCCTTAAGTTTGGTCACCATTTGGTCGATATTAAATCAAATATTAATATATTCAGTACACGAAACCTCATCATCGCCGTGTTTTGCATAAGGGTAAGCCATGGCATGATTATTCTTGAACCTTCGGTTTCATACTAGTAGAGCATTCAATTGAATTTGACGAAATCCTCATCACAATACGTATATCGAACGGCCAACATTACTGAAAACGCACCGGAGCAAAAATTTTAACAAAACAATGACATTCGATGAATTATATAAATACGCCAACATTCAATTTCCCAAAGCGTTCCCATTAAATGTATACAAACACAGGGACAGAATTTTGGGTACATTGGGAAGGATGGGGGGACACCCTACACACGCCCATCAATTTCATAATAAACGGTAATCCGCAGGAGCTATAATGTGCCATCCCATTGTTCCAACAAATTGTCTAACAGGACAAAAAAAAATCCCTGGTTCTGTAATCGCAGGTCTCCCTAGTCGTAAACGTTCACTTTTCTTCTCCTCCGCATCCCTACTATATCCATTTGGCTCCTTCGATGTTCCTTCGCTCGTCTCCAACCCCCCTCCCCCCAATCTCTCACGCTCGTCAACCCTCCACTCCCCCCAAGCGGCCGACCTAGGAACCAAAAACGACGAATCCCGGGAGGGGAGAAAGAGGTGTGAATTGAGATTCGTCTCTTTACCATTCACCGGACATATTCCAATGCTCTTCCCCCTCTTTCTCTCCCTCCCCTGTCACCCCTCTTCATCCGTTCTACCCGCACGCCGAGGAGAACGACTGCAGGGCTGCCACTTACGCCCGACTGCAGATTTCCCCACGCTGACGAAGAGAAAAAATCACGTATTGCAAAACCTACCCAACCTTTAAATTTAAGGCGCATTTAATGCATTGCTTCCAAGTATTACCGTCTTAAACACCTACAACCGCCTAAAATATACATGCATACTCATCCAGTTTACTGACCTAAAATCAAAATATTAATACGACCAAGTTTGTTTAATTAAGGATGGCAACAAATATTAAGTGCAAAATTTACGAAAAGAAGCAATAAATTGCATTTCCTGTTTCCAGAAAAATTACCACCCCAGTCTTTCTTCATAAAGCAACGGACACATTCTTAACTGTATCCTGACAAAGCACCTTGAAGAAATTTTTTCCACTGATTTTTGTCGTATTATCTGACTTTCCACGGAATCCCATACCCAAACAACAATTCCCGACTTCCCCACGATTTCCCGATCGGTGGCAGCCCTGGACTGTCTGGCGACACTTCGGGCTATCCGGACCACGGGGGCCTGGTCCCATCTTCCGAATCTCACCCCTACTCATCCCCCTCCCCCATCCCATGCCAAAAAGCAGCGATCTCTCGCCCGGAAACGCACAACGAGGGGCTACTACAAGCTACCCTGAGCCACTTGGGATTGGCCCTTCTATTGCTCGTTCGAGACACACTCTTTACTCCCAACCCATCCCCTTCATACACCCCATTTTCAACCCTCCCCTGTGAAACCCTGTCTCGTTCAATGCAACCCCCTTCGACGACCAAACGAACTCACGATTAGATGAACGAGTGAGTGAGGGGAGGGGGCGTTGACGTCACGCTTCGTATTAGAACGAGTGGAGAGGGGGCTGAGTTTTCTCCCTTCCGAGCACACATGAGGGGGTAGGGGAGGGATGTTGGAGCGGGAGGAGCCCTCCTCTCGCTAGGAGAGCCATTTCCTCCCTCTCTCTCTCTTTTCTCTCCCCCCCACAATCCAACCCTTCCCGTCCTCCGCCCGCGTTTCCTCCTCTTCGCGTCGAAGTGTGAAAATGCGCGTGGAGTGGTCCTCGATGGACAAGTCAATAAAGTGAATTACAAAACCTAATAGGCGTAACAATGGAATAATGAGAGTCTCCCCCTCCCATCCTCTATCCTTCCCCGCATCTCTCCACCGGTTCCATCCTTCGGAGCAAGAATATGAATTGACGGCTGGTGATAATTTGGGTTGCGAGGGGGTTTTTGGCGCACGCCCTCCCTTCCTTCGCCGAAAAAAGGGCTTTCCCTGCTCGGCGCAACAGACGGACGGATGAGAGGGGTACCCCTCGGCCTCGCTGTTTGCTCAACCCGTTTCCTGTCTATCGTCCGGTCGATCGGTGTCCCCGTTTCAACGTACGTTCTTTTCCTTTATTCCCTCGTTATCAGCGTTTTATCCCTCGGGGGAGCGATTAATGGGTTCCACGTCACCTTCTCCTCTCACGCGAAAAAACGAGCGAACGCGCGACTTTCCAAGGATTGCGTCGGTGCGGTGGCTAATGCACTTTCTTCCCATTCTGACGGTCCCTGGTTCGAATCCATACCTCAGCATGAATTTTCGATCTTATTCTGATCCCTACTAGGAGTGTTACAAGGAAAGCACTTCAAGTAGAAAATGTCTTCCGTCGATCGGGGCTTTAAATTACTAACTGGCGCCTATCATTTACCCATACAGTAGTCTAAGGCCGACGCGGGGTTTATTTCCACCCATTCCACTCTAATCCCTGAAAATCCTACCACCACCAAATGACCCAACTATTCCTAATGGAGCAATTACGTCTACTGTCGTTCACCTTTCTAATAACTATTATCTACTACTCGTTTGTCTTCACAGTTCAATGGGGGAGGACATTTTCCGGACGTGAGCGGAGAGGTAGGTACACGGGGCAAAATGATGGCGCCCACCGTGTGGGGTGACCGACTTGCATGGGATGGCAAAATCGTTCCAACGCCCAAGGGCTGGGCTCTCTTTGGGCGGTAGCCCATTTTCGAGGGAACAAGCCGTTTTCGCCGTTACGAGGGTGTTGGGTTACTTCGGTCGCTCACCCCTTGTGCCGAAGTTGGAAGGGAAATTAAGGTCCCGAGGCAGAATCGTATTCCAAAAGACAAGGGTTTCCCAAGTTATACTTCCCGGGTGCCTTCGCATAACAACCTTTAACCCCTCCCCCTCCCCAAGTAAGAAGGCGGATCTCACAAATAACTTCTGGTTCACGGGAATCGCATTGTTGTCATCTAACTTGCCTGACATAAAAGATCAAAGGGTTTTGAATCGAAGACTCACGCCTCCTCTCCGTTTTCCATCCGCGATTTAACTTAACCCTCCTTCCTCGTCGTATTCTAGTGGGAATCAAAGCTGTCTGACCGGACGGTCTAGGGATCGAGTCCTGGAGGTGTACCATCAATAAACCGAGGTTATTTTAATTTTGGGGTAAAATAGCATTTCCGTTAAGCCGAGGAGGAGAGCAGAAGATAACTGGCCTTCTAACCCGAGTTCACGAAATTCGTATACTTAGGCTACAGAAGAGCACGAACTCTTATTTCAACTACTAAGCTACGCTTGGAGATGGATCCATGCTATGATTGGACGATCCGGACGAAAAAAATACGCCATCAAAAATCCTGGAGAAGATAAAATTTCGCCTTCGGAAAACGAAACTCAATTTACTACAGCATTAATGAGTCTTTAGCTTTTGCAACAGCTGTGTGAGCGATAAGTGATCGTTTAATACCACTCCTAACGTTTTTTTGACCGTCACCAAATGATTAAGCACAAAAACGAGAGTGGGATCCTATCCTATTCCTGAGCATAGAGATCCTCCACAATCACCTTAAGAACATTCACAACGGATGACTTTGAAAGGGCGCAACAGCCTTTCGGATAACGCCGTCGCATGCCAACCCACGAAAAGAGGTGTGCGATCCTACCAGAGTGTTTTGTACCGGAGGACTGGAGGCTTCAATGGAACGGAAAAAAGGGGGAAGGCATTTTCTCCCCTGAGACGGTGGACCACACAACAGTCGTCCCCGGGGCAAGTCGAAGCACTCGGCAGAAGCTCCCTCCCCCCCTTTTTTCCATTCTCAATGAAAGTCCCCTTGTGCGTCGCCTCTCCCGACTTCGGAATATCCACTGCACTTTCAACCGTATGAAAAGCGTTGTTTTCTTCTCAAGTGAGCCGTGGAAGGCGAGGCGACTGGAGGAGGGAAGGAAGCGAGAGAACGAGACCTCGTTTCCGCATCGACTGCGTGGGTGTATTTGCCTTGGGAGCCTGAGTGGGGGCGGGGTAGTATTCCCTCCTACCCACACTCCTCAAAAACCACCCTCTTTTTCCTCCGTCGGGGACGGCTGGGCAAGACCCCTGGGTGGCGGCCGCCCCTGTGCTCCCCTGAATGAGTCGGAGGAGGAGGAGGAGTGAAAGGCGGGGCGGCGGCGAAGACGACGGATGATGATGCTCCGACGGCCACTGGCTAAAGGAAGCGTTCAGTGCCAGACCGCCCTTGATTCCCATCCGGGACGGGAGAGGGCCCCGTTGAGAGGTATTCCCTTTTTCGTGTCCAACCTGTGTGACAAATTGTACTTCGGTCGAGGGTCCGCAAAAACAACTACGCCGCGAAAAAGGGCCTCCCTCTCTCTCTCCCCTCTCCGTGCGCTCGATTGCGAACCTGAGGACCTCGGCGCCGCGCTCCGATCACATTTTCTGCAGCCGACGACCGCGGGCGAATTTGCGCACTCTAATAAAAATGGCACGGTCCACTAGCGTTCGAAAACAAACAGCAACGCAGCAGCTGTTTGGTTATAATGGGTAACTCCGGAAGGTGGCTTCTCGATGCTTGGGCCACAGCGATCGCTCCACTCTGGATAGCTTTACTGGCCTTTTAAAATGAGCGAAGTAAGGCGGTTAGTGACCACTCATCCCTGGAAAATATTACAAAATAATATACACTACTTCCACCATCTCTCCGATAACAATTACCAATTACAAATGAAATAAACACATATGATAGCGGGCAGAAAATAATATGCAGACAGTCTCCAATGTCCACTGATTTTCACATATCTGTTAATTCCCATGAATTAAAATATACTTTAACCTCATATCTTTGGCAAAGAATGATTTTCTTTTCGCGCGAATCAATTCAATAGAAGGATTTATTTAATGAACTTGATTAAGGAATGTCGTAGTAGTTAAGAAGTTGTTTCGTAGTTTAAAAAGGCTCGAAAAAATCACTGGTTTAACGAACCGGAATTACAAACGGAATTACGATCGAAAAACTTAATATTCGTACACGCTAGGCTAGCCGTCCAATACAGCGACAGTTAGTATAGCGTCATTGTTTGAAGATGAAAGACACCTTCCTATTCCATAAAGAGTATTTTTATTACGACGTAGTTTTCGTTATAGCGTAACATCTTCAGGGGAAGATGTTACACTTTCACGAAGCCTAGGTCGTAATTAGAGTATTCTTGTGGAAAAGCAAAGCGTCAGCGTCTTTCATCGCGAAGGAATTCCACCATGTTACGCCTGAAACTGTGTAATTTATTGTCATTGCTTAAAAATTAATTACACAAGGCTGCGCAAAGGGCACCAGGACTGGGATACGCAATATCTGGGAGGCCTACATTTTCACCGGGTGTGCTAGGGAATAGAACATATCCACAAGGATTTCCGATTATATGCTCACATTTGGTTTTCAATGAAAACGGCCACATTTCACACCGAAGACTACGAACATTCACTACTCCCAATGGCAAACCCCACGGAGGGAAAATGGAAGTTCACGGTATGGATCAATGCTTCCAACAAGGGAAACTTAACGTTGAGTGCCCCGAGGGTATCAAGCGGCAAATGTTCGTATATTCAGGAAGGCGGTAGGGCATATGAACCTAACCATAAGAGTATTCGAGGTAATTTGGAAAAATGCTCTTTGAAAAAACTGTGACTGTTGAAAATATTAGCCATAAAACACGACTCAATTCAATGCAATCACTGTAGGAGAAAAATAATGTTTCCTAAGCGCAAATTCCATTTCAAAATAGGTTTCATCACCACATATTTATAAAAAAATGACAATTAATTATTACTGCAGTCAATTTCATCATTTTAAGTGCATCTTCTGGGCCGGCCGCTTCTCTAGTTGTGCTAACAAGGGCGGTAGCTTCGCGATAAGTGGACAGTGTATGTACTTCGTTTCATTTGTTACGTCGGCAGGAGGTAATAAAGTATCTCTTGTCGCCATACCATGTGGTAGGTTTCCTTGGCAAAAGGCAACACTTGTGACACATACAAGTGGTGACGTAATGGCAGCCTTTTACTACGATTAGGCGTCGTCGATTCGTACTTACATGCAGTGTTGCCACATTACGTTTGATTAAATCAATTTACAGTGAGGATTAAAAATTTGATCAAGATATTTTTTCGCCGTGAAATATGGTAAGAATGCCAGGGGTTAGGTACAGATTATATGGGACTAGGATACTTGGTACGAGAGTACGTAGAACTGAAAGGCAATCAATAATGACTTCAAAGGTAATATTCACACGCAAAAAATCCAAACGCAGTTATTAAAATTTAAGGGAAATGGCCTTGAAAAGAAATCAGGAAACAGGAAATATTTTCCCTGAAGTGTTTCTATGGCAATACAAAGAACTACTGCAATTATATATTGGCTACATTATAATATATTACATTAAACGACAGAACAAAAATCTTGGATGGAGTGCCACACAAAATTGGACAGTGCCTTTATTTGACTACTTCCCTACACCACGTTAAATTTAGTTTTGATGAAAGTACTTGAGAAACTTAAAAAACAATTACCACTTTCCAATAGGATTAACTTAAATGAATTGCCTACTCTTATAGATAAGTCGATGTAGAGTAGGTTGCTGGATTGTGTTTTGTTAGGAGTCAAAAAATATTTATTTGGTAGTTTTGTCCATCCAAAAACCTACCTTAACCGGTAGATTACCTCATAATAATAATAGATAAGTCATTATCTCTTATCATAAAATCCTGGTTAAGCCTACTTACGACGAATAGACATATTATATCATTTTTAAGAATGCTAACAACATTTAAATGCAGTTCGTTCACTAAGTAAGTGTCCACAATCAAAAGTGAACACAAGTAATCCGATTGGATAATGATGTGCTGTTGTCCTTAATGAATAAGAAAACTAAATGGTCAGAATGGTCTGGATCATCATCCATTTTCTTTAGTTTCCCGGCAATATACAGGTATATGTTTTCCCCAGACGACACCAAATGCGTGCCGAAGTGTTCGGAATGACACCAACCCCAGGAATCGAGAGCAAGCCTGGGATCTGAATGAGAGGTCAGTGCGCTGGCCAACGCAGCGACCATGTTCACTCACTGGTGCTCATCCAAAGGAAAATAATTTTGCTTACCTTTCAACGGCATTAACCACAAAATACTAATTTAAAAACTTCACATTGCACTCTGTGATTATTTTTTATTTCAACCGAGGCAAACAATCGCAACTAATAACAGGCCAGCTCTGTCTTCACACACGTCTTCATCCACCTTAGAATCAGTTGCCTTCGAGCGCTTCGTTTTATGAAGTTATCGCTCGGTGTGAGATTTTAATCAAGATTGAGATTGATAATTCTAAACAAGCCTTTTAAATTCCAAAAAATTAATTTGTTAATACTGATAAAGCATTTTCAGATTAAGGGCACATTATAACGGGATGCCGGGGTGCCAAGGCTAATGATCTAAATGGCCGCGTGGCGAATGTACGCAAATAACGATCACCATCTAGAAACACTGCCGAGGCTAGGGCATAGATGTTTACCTCGTCCTCACGCACATGTTAGGCGTAGGAGTGGCTCGGGGGGTATTTACGATGGTGCGCTGTTTTTTTAATCTGGAATCGGTCACGTTCTCAAGGCTAACAGTACTAAAACCATCCTAACCTCTATAACGGAACGTCAACCATCCCACGATCGACACCATAAAATGATCAGGATTACTTGGAGATACACAGATTAAAAAGAACATGATAAAAGAGTAATGAATAAGACACAAAATACCATAGCGTGTGATCTCTACGTCGGGATCCCAACATCATAATGCGCATTGACTCTTGTTTAATAATTCTATCAAGTAATTACAGTCTAATTGCCGCTAGAAAAATCATAGAAATTACAAGAGAGATATTTTCAAATTAAGATAAGAATATCGACGCGTGTGTTTGTATTTATATTTAAAATGTATTTCCATATGTAAGAATAAACATGATCATACTTAAGATTTCGGTGGCTACGATGAGAATTCTGTGTAGATTTTAAAATCAAAAAAATATCCGAATAAGAAAAATATTTCATTCTCCGAAAATTTAGAAATGATATAAATAACACATTCACATTATTTTATTTTTGTGAAACAGCCAACTCAAAAAATAAGTATGACTGAGTTAGCAAAAAATTCATTTTTTCAAATACCGAATGAACTTCCACGGCGAATTTCCGCACGCTCAATACAACAATTTCAGATTGTAAAAATCATTAGCCTTGACCGGGATACGAACTCTGATCCCGATCAAGGCGAATGATTTTTACACTCTGAAATTGTTTCATTGAAATCCATATTAGCAGATGACTCCGTTAAAAGTTACTGTTGCGGCATCTCCCGCAGTTTCTTGGAATTTCCACACGCAATTGAAAAAAATACATTGCGTGCGTTAAGCATAAAACTGCGCACAATCAAACCATTCCCCAGGCGCATATTTTACCAGTGAATTGAGATATCACTTAGCCTTATCAATTTAATTATGTAGAAAGTTCTCCTCGCTGTAAACGGCTTTGAAAAGAAGTAGACATCGAAAATCTATTAGAAATGATCAAAGCTAGGACGGTAATATACGCTACACTAGTATACTATAACTAATACACTAATATCCTAATACTATAGGCTAGGACGGTAATGTACACTAAATCAAGGGTTGGAGGGGGTGGGGGAAAGTAGGCTCTGAATAAGCTTGCACAGTCACTTTCATTTCTTCCCCTCGAGAAGTACAATCCGCCATTTTCATCAAGTTAGAATCTCCAGCGATCGAAACGAACAAATAAACACGGCAAAACGATTTACATTGTCACTTTTTACTCGCACAACTGCCTACGTGAGAGGCAACCTCAACATGAATAACTCCATGCCGAGAGCTTAAGTGAGCTTAAATCACACCCCAACTAAGTGAAAGGGATGCCGTATTACGCTTGGGTAAATGGAAACGCGGCATGTGTTTCCAACGATCGCTGGCAGCGAACGAACGGAAAACAATCCTCGACTAAGATCGCGACTAAGGCACTCGAAGAAAGAAAGTTAACGGTCACGCGCTCGGGCTGTCTCTTACTTAACCGAGTATTATATTTCAGAAAGCACTGGTGCACGTGATTCTGCTCGGAGCACATTCGCTTCCCTTGAGGGCCTCCCTTAAGCAGTTTTTTTTGTTTTCAGTGGGGTTACGCCCCTTGTGGTTCATAAATAAAGAGAACAGTCGGATATTTACACAAGGGCACGGTCGCAGCCCACCGCGGCGGTCGGGATTGCTCTTCCAAACGAGCGTCGCCGTGTGGACGTTCGTTTTAAAAAGGACAATATGTTAATTCACGGCGGAGGGTGGAGAGCGAAAGGGTGAATCATTAGCAGAGTCGTCTAAAAATTACAACTCTTCCTTCCCATTCCCTTCTCCCCAACTCTCCCTCCCTTAAATATGCTGCCAATAAATACTTCAATTATCACGCGCACACTAAACATCCAAGCCGTTCTATTCCGGGTCGGGAAAAGTCAAAAAAGACCACATCTGAATTTATTTCTGTAAACTTGCTCCATTTTAATAATTTCTCCCACATTGCCCTTATCCTTACGTTTTCCTCCGCCAGCATTCACATTAATTGTTTCGCACGTACTTTGTTAATCGCGAGACTTTCAATATTCCTCGTCTTGAGCTACACCGATCACATTCTCAGCCTCGGCCTCTCACTTCCTCTTAAACCATTTAATTTCGTTTTCGTTAAACTGTTCGGTAATTCCATAACCCATGCATGTAATACACATTCTTTCATAATTTATTCTTGACTCAACCTTTCTCTCCTATTTTTATTTTGCGTTTAACCCTAGAAATCCAGACCGCCCGACGACGGGTCTTGACATTCACGATTACATCCCCGAGGCGAGAAAGCCACAAGAGATCAAACAACCCATACTGCAAACCTAAATCAATAACACTATCAGTTATGAGGAATCATCGGACGGATTGAAGAAAATTGTAAAGAAAGCATAAGAGAGAGAGGTGCAACTCCGCTTCAATTAGGCCACATTTGGGATTCGCGGCCAATATTAAAGAACAAGGAATAAAAACTTCAATTGAGAAATCAGCTGAAATTCAGAGAAAATCTGCTAGATTGTTAAGAACGAGAAGGGAGCAAGCGTGGCGTGATGTTGGGAAGAATAAGGTCGGGAGCCCTTTTATTCCCTAAGAAAATAGGCAAGAATTGAAGAAAGGTACGTGACACCGAGTTTGCTGTGAAATTTTAATGGCCTCAAATTGTAATTTTAGATACGATAACCAGGAGAGGAGAGATATCAGTCATTGACGAATTCAAGCACTCGTTCATTCCTCGGACAATATGGAATCATGACAAAATCGAACCCACACACCCGAATATTTTCATTTCAAAACAAAAATGTAACGATTCATTTAAACACACCGACTACCACATGATGTATACAGTGTGTGTGTAAGCATGACCAATTATCCATTCCGTTAAATGAATGCTTACATATTTGTAAAATAGTGCACGTTTGCCTAAGCCTCCAGCCACAGGCCTTCGCGGCAGCTTATGGGTTACTGAGTAGATGGAGATGTTAGTATACCATGGCTTACCGATGTGAGAGTCCTATCCGCATCGAGGAAATGGGTGGTCAGTTATGCTGATGACCAGCAAATTATCATGATGCAAAGATGTGAAAACGATTTGTATTGCTGAATATTAAAATACGCTCATTTCGAACTGATAAATGAACCTTAATCGTACCAATTTGGGAAGTTCCTGACTCCACCCCCGGATGAATTGCTCGTAATTAGTCTGGCGAGGAAATTAGCATAAAATTTCCTGCCCACTTTACATACGCAAATCGCGAATATGGGCATGCGTTAGTTCAAATTAATTTTTCGAGCCTGTAAATTACACATGACTAACACCGATAACTAGGCCCTAAATGATATTATTCCAAGCGAACCCTTGATTTACTTGCACCTCACCTCGCCACATTTTACCCTTCAATTCTAAGGCATCTAGAATTTGGGTCGGCAATAATTAACGACCAAAGCAATAAAATATTTCGAAGTTATACAGCCACCATTAACCGTGGCAAAGGTATTGGGATAACCAACCAAACTTTTACCACCACAATCGCTCTAATATTCGATTGATGTGGAGTAACCATTGCCTGGATCCATTAACCGGGCACAATCACAGAAGTAGATAATAAGTCAACATTTGAGATGATCGAATAGCCAAAAACAAATCACCCTTTGGGACCGAAACCCAACCCACAAAACGTTTTTTGAATGAGACGGAATCAATTAGACTAATCACGCCCTAAAATAGTATCCGAAATATAATCGCCGGAAAAACAGAATGAGATGAGAGCCGGGGGAACGTTCGCTTTTATGGACTCGTCCCGATCAGGAATGCGACGATGGAAGCACATTATGGACGTGCGCCTTCCCTACTTTTCACAGTGGTATGCGACACCCTTTTAACAATAATCACCCATTCCCTCACCTAACCTACGACATTTTCTTCAACCCCCCTCCACCCCAACTCTTCCCCAAACCCCTTACATCCACTGCACCAGCAGCTGCTTGGTGTCCGGCGAAGGCAAGGAGGTTAGACTGGCACCTGCCCGGCGGCCGAAGAAAAGGAGCGGAGTTGGGGGATGGAAGCCCTCAAGAATGCCACTGCACGTCTTGAAAGCCCGTGCCAAATCTCCGAGGGATGAATGGGCATTTGGACCGCCACACACAAACTTCCTTCCCTTCTCCTTCAAACCCTCCCACCGCGCCCACCCACGCCCCCTCTCTCGCGAAAAAAAAATTCCTCAGGAGTGAGTGGACTGCGGGGCAGCCGAAAATCGTGCCCGGACGGACGTGACGCATGCGGACCAGGAGAAGAAAAAAACACACACACGATTGGGCGTACTTGGTGAGCACAATAGGGACAGCATTTTTCGGTCATTTTCACACGGCATGGTGCGCGACACTTAAAAAGAAACTGCATTCCACGTCGGTGCGGAGTATCGGGTGGAGAGTGCGCCCACCGACGGTGGCGTCGGCACCATTACGCGCAATGCTCCAAGTGGTTTCAAGTTCGACATCAAATCCGCGAGAGAACTCCTCGTGAGCAAGGACAGAATAATGAGTAAGGCTATTCTGTACAACAATGTCTCGACACTATGCCGACATTTTCGTCACATCGACCAAATCGATGTGAATAATTTGAAGGAACTGAAATGTCGACAGTCGATAATTACCAAAGATATGAACGATTTATCAATAAAAGAAAAGGATGATATAAATCGTGCGCACGATCTGGGAAATGCTCTGGATTATACGCATACAAGAGTTCCATAAATCAATATAACCTATGAAGACAATCTACCCTTACTGTATTCGCCCATTTTCCCATAATTACTTTTGCGATAATAGATATGGATAATGGAGCCAATATGGTGGACTAATATACCACAATCCTATACATTCAGATGACGTTTGAAGAAAGTTGAGATGCTATCTCTTCTGTATGAGCTCATGTTTCCATAAACGATATTTTCATATGACTACTGCCACGTCAATATACCGTCGACGCATAAATACTTAATTGATATATATCGTCAAATATGGAAAACGAATATCTCAAAGCCGCCATCGCGGGCAAAGGTTTTTTAATACACGTATATGCATTCTGGCAGGTTGCGAATTTCACAAATGTAATGAGACAAGGTTCAAATTGGAGAAAATAGGGGGCGAAATATTTACTCCAAGGAAACTTGCCGATTTCACGCATCTATTCGATGACATTTAGTTACGATCTTTGCAGCGGAAATATCCGGGTAAAGGGATTGGATGGCATTTTTCTATCGAGCTACAAGGGCGCACACCGTATGTCCCCTACCTGGAGAAGTGACTTCTCAATAATTTCAGTTGGCGCATTTCTGAGATGTAATCAACAAAAATAGGTTGCCATGAATATCGAAATGATCCTTTTTGATAATATACTTATTTCCCACAACGATCAGGATATCAATGATTTTTCCAATTCTGATCATAGCACTACGTATAAATGTAAGTATCTACTGGAGGCAGTTTATAGTACTTCGGTGCAAACGTTTGTTTGGTACGATTTATTGAAACTACTTACATTGAACCATTAAAAATTTAATTAAATAGGGCATTTTTTCTCTAAAAAAATTACGAAAAACAATGCTCTAACTGCCTTGTGGAGCCGCTAGGCTCTGTCGATGTTTACCCCAATTGACACGAAAAAGTGGAAAACGATGGGTGCGACTATTCAAACAACTCTACAAGAGGATATTATCGCATTCTAAATTTCGACGAAACCACTTCCCGAAATGATAAATCATTAATCAACAACAATTTTAAAGGCGGTTGACCTAACGCCCCCTCGTGTTGGCTTGCAGGGTCAGATATGTAGAATTTCTGGCGATCTAACATCGCCTGACGAAGGCGCTTATGGCGTATTACATGGTAATTGTAGATTTTCACGCCAATATCCGCACTTTTATGAACCCACGAGCAAAAAATAAAGGGAAGAAAACGATTCTCACACTCATTGAAATTTGGCGGAAGTTAACTACGCACAACGGATACCAAGGAGACCTCTCTAGTCGAGTCCCTTTCACTTCCGCTGAGAAATAAAATCAATTCCCAGGGTTCAAACAGGTAGGCGTTCAGATGGGTGAGGTGAAAGACTTTTACTAATACCCTGGCCTCACGATCTCCGTAAATCATGGTTCCCTGAGTTTCTGCCGCCCCCGGCAAGAAAGAATTAACTCCCCCCGTCATTACTACAGCAATTTGGAGACCCTTCTGTCAAACACGGGCGCAGAGAGAGAGTGTGAGTGAGGGAAGGTAATGGCTGCCTGAAGGTAGGAGTCGACCGTCGCGGTGGGCCCATGGTTTTGACTACGATGACCACAGGTGTAGCACTGCACATCCTTGTGCGCACGGCGGTCCTTTATTGAAACACGCTGTTTAAAATTCCGAATCGTAGTAACGCAAGTAAAGACGTGAAAGCAACGAATGAACTGAACGGATTTGTGCGTGCCAACATTTTCCAATATCCTCCTCCCGAAAAGTGAAAGAAGCACATCGCTCCCAGATGCGAAATCATTAACAATATTTGAATTTTGAAATAAAGTATGTGTCAGCGCTATAGGGTGCAATTTTTAAATTATATTCTATTTGAAAAACCAATTCCAATAAATAGTCTCATTTCAATTCTGAATTCATCTGGAACAGATATTTAAGATACATAAACAAAATCTCGTACATTTATGGGAAGAGAAACAATAATTAAAGGATTCTTTGATGATGGGTTGGGATGGGGTATTGGGATATTTTACCACGAGTAATACTGGAGCCTTTGAAAACGTTAAGTCTTCTCAGGAAAACATTAGACTACTCGAGAGGAAATTATAGATGTTAATGTTCATATAATTGATATTATCGTTAACATAATTTCATTTTAATGTACACAGTAAGGGTGTTTAGAACTGAAAAGTGAGAATTTCGATATGAAGAATAGTTTAGTTTGACTGTAAACTTGATCTTTAAGACCAGAGGACAGGCGTAAATTGGAGCCCATTGAGATGTGGATGTGGGGAAGAATAGAAAAAATTGAATAGACGGATAGGAAAATAAACAGATGACTAATTGGGGAGAAGAGAACATTGCTTGGAGAAATACAAAGGAGGAAAGAAAAGTGAACAGAGAGCATTTAAATTGGCGAAGGAACGTTGAATGCTGTCACGGAAGGAGACTAATGGGCAGGCGTAAATGGAAGAAAAGAATTTGCATTCTGAACAGAATATAGGGAGACGGAAAGTATGCGAAATTGAGGAAGAGTTTAGTGAGGTGTAATTACGTCATGCCGAAGTGAACTTGGAAGTGCAGTGGTGGTCACTCCGCGTGTTCACAAAAAACCTACATTAAACGGTAAACTGCCATTAATAATAATTATTATTTATATTTAGTTCTAGTATCACTGGCGAATAAGATAATACTTAACCTCATAGCGCAATAAAATTAATAATATCTCCACCTCATGCATAGACGTTATATTTAATTCACACAAAGAAAGACATAACCCGGATCTGTAAATCTAGCACAATTCAACAATTTTAATCGTAAAAAAAACCAATCAAAAGGAGACTTTGAATAATGAAATTATCGAAAAACTCCAAATATTTATGCTGCATCAGCAGCGAACACGAATCACAAAAAATGACCCCAGAACCATGTCCCGTTCATACATCCCATTGTAACAGTGAAATGACAAACGTTTGCACGAGCGTGTTTTACCCGAATATTTAAAAACCGTTGCCCAACATAAATTCCTGCCATATCCTGAGTTTTAAGAAATTACAATAAATTCACCGGTAGACCCCCAAAAAAATATTATCGGGCAAGGCGAGTGATTCGGAATGAATTCCCTTGCTGTTATCCCCGAATTTTCAGGAAAAAAGGGAATGCGATATCTTTCCCGTTATTTATTTCGCTCTGGGATTCGAATTCAGATTTCCCAATTTAATTTGGACGATGTAAATCAGACCGCGCAATTAACTAGATTTATCCTTGAAATTCAAATGCCAGATGGGAGGTCGCGGAAATGGGACTGGAAAATTTCCTGATTTTTCCAGGTTTTACCGGGAGTGCCAATTTTCCAGGGGGCATGCCAGTGGGAAAATGACGTAATTTTTCTCCACTCCAGTTCCTAGAGTTCAAAATGACTGCTAATGGTAGGTTTCATTTAGGACGGAAGCCCCTTCTCCATTGTCCCCCATACATCTACGTCTACGTACGTCATATCCAGAAAACCTCCAGGTGTATTCGTGGCAGACGGTGTCTAATGGGCCTTTAATTACGTGATTCTGGGGATTTACGAAGTGTTTCTGAAAGTGATGGCGGATAACAAGGTCTTCTCATCAAAACTGTTCGGAGTGTTTAAGCATGGGTTTTGTAGTAGCCAAATTTTTCGCGAGGGAAGTAGTACTACTTAAATCTACAGGTACATTAACCAATTCCACTTTATTCACACGAGGGGTACTGCAAAATAAACCACGACAGTGGTGTCGGAGATGAACTCGAGTGACCCGTAGCTTCCCATGAGCCTCAGCCTGGTTTGTACCCTTCGTGACTGGCGCAGTAAAAAATTAGCTACAAAACGTATAGCATTAAGAGCGAACGATGGGAGAAAGCCCCGAATTCCGCGGGAAAGAAAAGTTAATGCTTGATAAAAAAAATATTTTCAAAACTGTAGCGATAAAGTTATCCAAAAACTCCCCATTGACAAAACAGAGACACCCCGTTGATAAAACAGAGGAGAGATGCAAATTATTAATTTACATTTTAACAACTTACTCAAGCGCAGAGTGGACCACCAGATGGATTCGGAGTAAAGTCGTCTGCTAATATTAAGGCCGCGAATACTATTCCCACCCGGTTTTCTTTTGCCAAGAGCTCGGTTGTTGATGATGATTTCGTCGAAGTAACACGGAAGTGTTTAATAACAATCTTTAACAGCAACAAACAATATAAGAACACATAAAAAGATCAAACACACGTTATTTCTTGATAATTTCGATGGAATTCAACTCCGTCGAAATGATCAAGAAATAACGTGCGAGTGATCTTTTAACGTGTTTTTATATTGTTTGTTGCTGTTAGAGCTTGTTTATATATATATATATATATATATATATATATATATATATATATATATATATATATATAATGTATAACACTTAGCACTAGTGGACACAGACAAAAACACAGAAACACACAAAAAAAGAGACTCACTATTTTTCGAATTTTCGGTGGTCGTTGCCACCTTTATCAAGGAGGAGAGGGACAGAACTCCCTCTCCTCCTTGATAAAGGTGGCAACGACCACCGAAAATTCGAAAAATAGTGAGTCTCTTTTTTTGTGTGTTTCTGTGTTTTTGTCTGTGTCCACTAGTGCTAAGTGTTATACATTATTATTCACGTCCGTGAGTCTTTCAAAAAGTGTTATATATATATATATATATATATATATATATATATATTCCCGAACACCCACCGCCACACATCCTTTCGGTGGCGTTGGGAAATTAGGATGATGTGGACGAACTAAAATGTGGAATTGAGGAGACAGCCACAGTTCTAATTCACCACTGGCCAAGTCCCAATCTAGATCAATGCATTGAATTTTCTTCGCGTGATTTCGGAACCTATGTAAGACCTACGACCTCCCAGCTTTTACCAAAAAAAGTGATGCCCGTCTCCACCATTTCTGTTAATATATCATTAAAGATATGATGCCTGCCGTGCTGCAATAAGCCAAGTGCCTCCTCTTTTTCCTCTTCTACAGTAAGGTTGTTCTGCTCCGGCTCTTTTTCGACAAACACCGAGCTGAGGAAGGAAGCAGCATTTTCCCGCTCGCATCGAACTGCTCTCAACAGCATTATCACCTTTTATCCGACACCACTCTCTTCTTTCGCTCGAAATGTCTACCTTCCTCCCCACTTACCTTTCCTATTGCATCCCTAAAAACACCCAACTCCCTCGAAATACATTTACTCACTTCTCCCAACTTCCTTTTATGTACACCACCGGCTTCCTCTCTTTCTTCACTTATAGCTTCAAAAACTTCTTCGTTTGTCTTCCTAACTCCGCAGCTTTTTTGTATCCTTCTCCGTACCCACAGCTCGAAAGCTTTCAATCTAAGCTAACACACTTTCCTCAAAGAACAGGTTCCTCGACCTATCCCGCCACATGCGGTCTTCTGCGGTTTTTTTTTTGCTTTACGTCTTCATTCGTAATTCACCGCTTTTCATTTAAATCCACATCATCTGCATCTACATGATACCCTTCAAGCAACCTGCAAGGTCCGTGGCAGGCTGTGCATTCACAACAAGTGTACACGGTCAGGAGTTTTAGTCACGTACCATAAAATTTATCTCAGGGTCACCGTTTGCATTAATTCCGATCCTCTATCTGTCGCGGGGGAAATTATATCTTAAATGTGTCGATTTTACAGATGATCTCTATATTCTTATTTTCAAAAACCTTTCCACTATAATGCGATGGGGCTAATGATACATCGTTGGCATCGACGCAAAGAAGACTCATTTCAACTTACGACAGAGATTTCATCTGCACTCAGGTGCTTGATTACCAATCTAATTCCATCAATAACCTGGATAAGACATACCATATCTCGGTTATTGATGTGATTGCCATATCATTATGATTTATAAATCTAGTTCCTCTTCGCTGGAGGATGTTTTTCGACAATCAAACTGATTCCGTCGGTACAAGCATATCACCAGCATATTCTAAATGAGACCTTACTAATGATGGCCATCTCCCTTTTATCCTATTGTCACATTTCCCCGCACACTTGCACTAAATACAACATTTCTGCTAGCTTGTCCACATACTCCTAATATATTTACCCAAACTGAAGTCGTGAATATGATGAATACCCAGGTATTTTATCGCGTCTAGACTAGTTCTTTCGGAAATTTTGATGCAACGACGAGAAGTTCCAGAAACATTTCTATATTACGCGTCTTCGGTGATTTTCCTTTTACATCATCTTTTGTGATTCCCGGGGTTTTATATAAATCTGCGCAATACTTTGTACTAAATAGCAAAAAATGGTGCGCGAGGCGTGCTGGGATGCTGGCGTTAACAGCCTTGAAAGCATCGAAGCTTGTGATGTCGAGATATGTATTAATTTTTTACAGTTTCCATTTAGTTCTGCTTTGCTCGTGACTTGCGACAGAGAAAGGTGAATACTCCCTAAGTTTCTTATTACTATCAATCTGCCGATGCTTGAATTTTGTCCTCTTCGTCGTGGGCCCTAATTGCACGAAGCCTTTGAAATATGTTTTTTTCAGTAGCCGAATCTTCCGAGCCTCCACTCTGGACGCGCTCTGTGACCTCTTCTCTGTGACTTTTCGATTGAGAATCCTGTTCGATTCTGAGTATCCTCTTTTTCTGTCCCAAGCGCTGGTTAGAACTTCGATTCTGGGTCGAGCCGACGACAAAAGCCACACGCTTTCCTCACTTTTCAACTATGGGATTCATGAGTGTGAGGCTGGGGTAGTACAGCTAAGTTTGTCCGACGCAGAGGCACCGGGAGGATTAATTACCTCGCAGCTTCTTGGGAACGCGGAGGGGGAGAGGTGAGATGCATAAGTGTGGGTGAAAGCCGAAAACAAAAAACGTCGGACGGAACTCGGATGCTTATACATGCTACCAGGTTTGTTTTGGGCCGCCGCGTGACGGCTGGGGAGTTATTTCCGCTGGGCTGCCATGCATACTCTGAACGGACTACATGAAGTGAGAGTAACCCCGCTCCGTTGAGCGCCTCCGGCCCATTACGGAAGGGAGGACGCAGATCAAAGAGAAATGGCAAAATCCCGATAAAACTTCCCAAAGGGGATAAACAATCACGCCGACTTACCCCCCAGTCTGGGTAGAGTAGCATTTTCCCCAGCAAAGGCCTCATCATTACGCCCTCCGTATAAAGTAAACAAATGGTCACTAAGAAACCAGAACCATTCCAACATTTGAGTTTTACGCAGTTTGGGCACATTATTTTGACTTTTCTTTTTCATCTACATAGAAGAGTATGCGACATTACAGTGCAAGAGGTATGGCATTTATATTAACCACCAGAAAACGAAAGTAATGAGACTATCGAGAAGTAGGAAAACTAAGAAAAACATAAAACGATTACGGAATAAACTCATGTAGGAGGAGGCGTTAATGCATTTGGAAAATATTTTAGAGGAAAATTGTTATGGTAAAGGGGACAATAGGAAAAGAAATGCTTTAACAAAGTAAGAATTTATAAGGAGAAAGGAATTAGAAAGTACAAAGCACACTACGTGAAGATTTGCAAAAAAAACATTGCGAAGACCTTAAATATTGAGCACTGTAAGGATCTATCTGAAACCTAATCTTTGAGGCAAGAGGATGAACGTAGACTGGAGGCTTTTGAGACGTAGGTTGGGCGGAAAATGGAAAAGGCTAGGAAGACTACGCTAGTCACAGAGGAAATCCGCAAAAACATTCTAAGTAAAATGTAAACAGGGCAGACTAAGTGAACGGAGGCAATATTGATATGTGGTGGGGTGTTAAAGGACGTGAAAGAAAGGGGAATGTTGAGTACGCAGAGTGGAGGAAGAACAGACTATCTAGACAACATGAAGGCAGGCGAAGGTTACGAAGACATGAAGAAGGAAATAACACAGGACAAGCAATAGGAATATCTCGTAATGCGTAGATAATAGTCCACAAAGATCGCCCAAAACCTACCTTTAACAGGTAGCATGCCTAGAATGTATTGAAAATTATAAACTCCTAGAACGCAGTGCTACTATATTTTAAATTACTTTCTGCGAATGCCTTGAGGACTGAATAAAACACAGTATATATTTTTCTCCCTTAAACAATTGAAAATTGCATTACGGTAAATTTCCAGAGCTATACTAATATTTACGCGCTACCTCTGGTTAAAATCAATTGCTGGTATCCTGTTCTTTGTCCATCTTCACTAATATTGACCATTGGTGTGTTAGGGAAACACTATTACCAGCTAATCCAAAGATCGCAAGCTCAGATTCCACCGAAGTTATGGATACGCAGCAATTCAAATGTGCTGAATGTTCGATAGGTGTGCCCGCTTTAGCTTCGTTAATTGATGCTCCATAACCAAAATTATAAATGTTTAAAGAGTCGTTAAACTCTGGAACTATTAAAATCATGAGAGAGAAGTTGCGGTTTTGTTTAACGAAGGGATTATCAAATTTTTTAAAACGAATAAATATGATTCCGGAAGTATTTAACACGAAATGGCGCCGAAATTCAATAATATACATTAAAAGAGAAGCAACAAGACTTTCCTTGAAAAACACGGAGGAAAGAACATTTTAACACTGCCGGGATTACTTCAAGCGTGGCTTAAAAAATATAAGTCAAGATATCTTAATCACAACTTTCAACACCGAGTCAATCCACCTTCCCGATGCAAAGTGCTGTTTCCCTCATCAAACAGAAAAGGACTCCAGAAAAACTATTACCGCAATGACACACGACACCTTCCCTTCACGCTGCGTAAATACGTACAATGCACTTGGCGCCCGCGTCTCGAGAAAAAGAACAAATCCACATCACAATGAAACGGAGTGCTGTGCATACGGAAAGCACGAAAACCTGCGAAAAAGGAATGGCTTTTTTTTGTGCCCTGCTGGATGGAATGGCTCATTTCGGTCGCTCGATATTCGTTGAGCGCTCGAAACAAAAACGGCTAAAATACTCCTTCTTTCCCAAGTTCCACAAAAGCTTTCCAAGAAAATGACACCCCCAGTGACCGAGAGGAGTCTCAAAAAGTTACGAGGAACTCTGCAAAAGCATTGTTTTTAAATGCAACCGAGTCTCAGACTTTAATTAAATTTTATGCACCTCCAGCTTCAGGATCGCGGTTTTTATCTTTGCAAAGACTAAAGGTATTCCCATTAGTTTTGTAGTTTTGAATGACTTTAGTTACGATGCCAAGTATAAAGAATAAACACGATAAACGGGACCTGTTTTACAAGCAACAACCTATTTAAAATTTATATCAACTTATGGGCCATTGATGGAAGAAACACTACGGAGCGCATCTATAACAGTATGAATACAGAAGAGAAATAAATCCAGAGACAAGGTGAAATTCCTTTTTTCGCCAAATTTTGCCACATTTGAATGCAAGAAGGATGCAAAAGCATCCAATTACCAAAATGTATCCGTTCTCTTAAACATTTTAGAAGAAATTATGTCGAGAGGAAAGTTTAATCCAAGGCTCGTTTCGATAACTCTTGTTTCGTCGATGGCCATAAGCTAACACACTTGTATTTCAATCGCCCAATGTTTATTAATTACAATTAACGTATGCCAGAATTTGCAACAACTATTATTAAAATCCTATGTCCATTAGAATACTTTAACATATGCATTTCAAATGTTTAAGGGAACTTGACACTTATAGCTTTTAAATACGGACCCCTAATACTTCTACGGGTCGAAAGCACGGGCGCAAAAGAAAATATGTAAAGTGAATTCAGGAAGTTTTTTTCAAGAATACATAACGGTAAATTTCCAAAACGTATAGCCAGACAGTGGCCGTTTTTATTGAAAGAAACTAAATTAATATATCTATTAATACCATGTGCTAGCAGTCCTTCCGTGCTAGGGAGTATTTTTGAGTGATTTCCAGGTCTTCTGAGACCCAAAGAATGGATGACTTAATTTAAGTCTCCAGTAAACCAAAAAATACAAGAAAAAGCCCCATAGTTCAAACTCTAGAACAATTTAGAACGACTGCTTTTTTCAAGAAAAGTGAGGCGATGTTAACAGGGTCCAAAAGTAAGGCAGAAACATTATCTAAAAGCAACATAACGGTCACATCAACAAATAAAAATCAAATCGATTGAACATGCAACGTCGCATAGATTAATTCGAACAAAGAATAGAGTTGAGCAAAAATATTAATACACGATTACATATTTGGCAAATGACATAACTTAGGAAATATAAATCGCCTTTTACAAATATGCTTACAAAATCTACTGCGGATTTCCTTTACGCCGACTACTCTCTGATCAATAGCTTCACATGTCCAGCAAAAAGATTTCAAAATGAAAAAGGAAAACGAGATACCAAATTCGAAATGTGGGGAATCGTTGTTGCACACTGGTAGTTCCACGGAAACGCGACTTTGGAATCAAATATTTCCACCGCAACTTCCGTGCATTGTATGTCGCCATAAGATACGTAGAAAGATGAATTATGTCAAAATGAACAATAACCTACAGCCTTAACATAATAGTGCCGGGACCGAAATGGGGAATCACCCAATCGGGTACACGATTTAAGGCAAGATTATTGCAAGGTACAACAATCAAATTTCATTTTAGGTTGAAAATTTTCCTCCAGTCTAACACAACTGAACGATAGCCGACTTAATAAGTTGAGGAGTCACTTCAGGATCCTAGAGCCTAGGACGATATCGCGGGCGTTTACCTGTGTCGAAGAAGTTCTAATTAGTTTAGCCATGATCGGTATACCTAATCAAACGTACAACTCTAAAAGGCTGTGCTAAACTATTTTTTCTCCATTCAGGGAAAATAACGGCTCACATCAATCAAAAACGCTTCAACCCGAGGAGATGCAGGTAATGAAAGTGAACCCAAAAGCATTCAAAATAAGTGTCAGATTACGAGGGCATTCATAACTACGAAACAAGGAAATGTTTGGAGAAAGTTCCAAATGGCTGAATACCAAATAACTAAAAACGAATTTCCGATGCCCATAACGCATTCATATCACTTTCCTATTATTCACTTTCGATTCCCGTCCACACCACCAAAGGTCAACAACATCTGAACAGCATTCATCATTTCGCAAGTTACCGAATACATTATCAAGTTTCACAACATTAAATTCTGATGGTACAGAGTTATAATTAATCGAGCGCTTACGTACGTTCAACGTGAACGGCTACTACTTAAAAATTCTTTTCCACGCGCATCAAACTGTTGCATTTAATCTTGTGGGTCACCATTTCAAATTCGCAAGAAATAATTTCGTGTTTCAGCGGTTCAACATAATATCTTACACTTCTTCCGTGGCTCACGAAAATAAATAATGCTCGCCAATGATGTAAAAATGGTTAAGTATATAATTAATTTCTTCAGGAAGACGAATTAATCTTCACTAATATCAAGTATTGGAGCACCATGTTCCTAGTCAGTTCTAAATCATTTACAGTCCCAAATTATTATACTCAATTCCACAACTGGGCGAACTTGTAGGACGTCGTCCATCTGACGGTAAGAAGTCGTTCGCAGCTCCTAAGGGGCAATGACTGTTAGCATATGCATCACTGCTACTCTCACAAAGGAATATCAACATTCTCGTAACTAACATAAAAATGGAACCCAATTAAAACAACCCGAGGGTACCAAGCTGAGGATCCCGTCCACTCAGAGACGGTCGGAACCTGCCAAAGGGCTCCCAGTCCTCGAAAGTTTTCGAGTCCCTAAGTAAAATTTTCAAAATCAATTTAAAAAATTATCTTACAATCCTGCGAGCAAATATATTCATTGTGAGACCTCTAAGGAATTTGGGCAACGCCAATGTTTTAATGGAAACATTCGTGAATTCACGTCACGGCAAGGAGCCAACTGTTAGAGGGACACTACTCGTAATGGTTTAGGTGGTTGTTTCGAAAATCAACAGCGGAAAAAATAATTAGCCAATCTTCGACGGGAGATGATTCATTTTACGGAAGGGACATTTTCAAACGGTGATAGCCGACGGATTCTACAGATAAGACATTCACAGGTATCCAAAACATTACACGTACCTGTAACTGGATCACCCGAAACTTCCGGGGGCGCGATTCCGATTTCCTGGTAGATGTACTTCATCCCATCGCAGCCTCCGGTGACTCCAACACCGGTGATTGAAGCGGCTTCAATCGCCCCCCATATATCCAACACGACGAGCACCAAAATCCACAACAGCCAGTGCCGTCGGCATCCCTTGGTGCCGCCGATGGCGATGAGCGAAGGGACTGCAACGACGGTCGGATCCATGTCAATATTTTTGCCGCCTCGCCACTGCACCTTGGCCGCAAGCAGCAGGGAAGTCTGTTACGCCTACACGGAACCTACAGCACTCCAGCTAACAAAAATCCAAACTGGCAAGGTCGCCCCCGAATAACAGCGACAGCTCCAAAAATTGTTCAACACGGTCATTTATCGCCGCACATCTGGTAACCTCGGATATCGACTCGAAAAATGATAGGAAGGGGACTACAAGGTAAGTGCGACGGCCCACGGATCTAGTTGGTGGTCTCCGCAGCAGTCAGGGAGGTATCACTACCTCGAGTCCTTAATGTGAAGTGTAAATACCACAGCCTCCATCATACCTTCCTCCAGCGCGTGATCTTACCTCAAGCGCTTCGGGCACTGTAGCAGTCAGCGCATGCGCGACACCTAGCGATTCGTACGACACGGGAGGGGAAGGGAGAGAACTCGACCCTCTGTGTACGGAACTGAAAGCATTGGTTCAGCTGGGAAACAGCAGCGTTATCTATAGGGCGTTTGAATAACTTGTTGATACTCCTTTATGCGGAAATTGGGAAAGGAGCAAACGCTGCCTCCACCGGTGCCTTTATTGGTGATTGATTTTTAATCTAGCAATTTACTCGGCACCGCACGTGGTAGTTAAGTCTCCAGTTATGCCACCTGGTTGTTTTCGGTACAACAAATTGCTCTCTCACTCAGGAGAGAGAACCCTTCGGAATGAAAATTTGTTCATCATTGTTCCGTATTAAAAATTATACCGTGTTTATGGATGCGACTTCAAATTTTACTCCAAAGTAAGACGCGTTTAATTACACACATCGCTCCATATACGGGGATCGAGATGGTGCGGGGGCTAACGTACTGGCTTCCCACCCTGAGGGCGCGGGTTCAAATCCCGGCGGTGTTAAATATTTTTCAGAGGTATCTCGATCCCTAATTGAGGTGCTTCGTGGAGGGCACTTTGAGTGAGTACGCCGTCCGTCGGATGGGACGTTAAGCCGCGGACCCCTTGGCGCCTTTCGTAAAGAGTAGGCTAATGCCAACGCCGGGTTTCTCTCCACCCTTCATCCTTTCCTGTCCTTCCCCTATGGCGCAAATGACCTTAGCTGTCGGTCGCCTCCCCTCAAAACTACTACTACTACTTCGCTCCATTTACTTCTTTCGATAAGTTTAAGGTCCTGCTCTTGAGGGAAATCAGAGGACATTTACGGCGACCAAATATCCGCCGTTTACCAGTAACAATTTGCCTGCGCCCGAAGTAAGGAAATTCTCGTTTGGAATGTTTTAATAATAGTGAGAGATAAAATTCATATTTATTGAAGAGATTAGCACTCGGGGAGTGTCTTGACTACAAATTAAAAGACAAAAGCAAAGTAAGTACGAGTGCAAGTCTGCGAAAGGGCAAAAATTTTTGAGAGAGCTAAGCAAAAGGACTATGAAAAGGAGCCTATCTATGCTGTTGCTTAACAACTACATTCACGTAATTGCTATTACATCGCCTTGTGGGCAGCGGGGGCTTAACTTTTCCCAAGCACAAAGAAATCCTAATTAACCATTGCATTCAAATAAAAAACGACGCAAAAAACTGCGGCAAAAGTTTTAAACGACCGTATTTCAACTTAGAGCTCTAAATACGAAGATATCGGAGAAAAGTTAGGTCGTTGTCCTCGGTAGTAAAGAACAGAAGGCATAAACGCTACCAGAGCAAATCCCAGCACTATATTAACCTACGTGAAAATTTTATCATATGACGTAATCACAGACATAGACCTCTAAAGTTAATATAGGTGAATGCACTTCCGGCGTTCCCATTCTGGATGCATGCAGAACACAGTCAGGTGGAGGGTTTACTAGGATACTTTATTGGCCAGTGCGATACGAAAATAATTTTTATTTTTGGATTGATCGTTGAATATCGTTGCACCTAATAGTCTTTCCTGTGTCGAGTTTAAACTTCAGATTTCATTAACTGAACCAATTACTACAATTAAAATATTCTTAGATTTACTTCGCCTTATGCCAAGTTCCTTTTTATCTCGTTCCAAAATACCTACTAATACCTTGGAAGTGATAAGAAACCAACATGAAATCCTAAATCTGCATTTCTAATCCTGAAATACGCCAAACAAAAGTTTTTATTGGGAAAGGGGTTGAATTTAGTATGTCCTGTCCATCAATCCATGCATGTCTTACGATCTCAGGAATAGTCCGAAAAGCGCATAAATTTCGAATCCTCTAAAATTATTAAACCGTATTTAGGGAGAGTATGTGTATTTACGGCACATGTTTCGTCATATTTTATCAATAAATTAATATAGTTTATTAAATTATTTCGTGGAAAAGATTGTAATGATTTCGCGGTGGTACCCGAATCGATTTATGAATAATGAATAAAAATAATTTTTCCGTGAGAAATTCGTATTACATGAGCCAAGTCACGGAATCAAATATCAAAATTCATTAATTGTATTATAAACAAAAAAATATTTGCAACTACCTTCAGGGTCAGTATTTTCCATTTGTATACTCTATATTATAGCTTCTAAAAAATCCTTTCCTAATAAAGAATGCATCGAGTTCTCTGTAAACACAGTATCTACCATCTATAGGTGAATTTACAAAAGAGGCAATGTCTTAACATTCAATATCAAATTTCATTGACTAAAAGAAAAAGCAACATTGGGGGATTTTCGTAAAACATTAATCCTTGAAGTATACATGTGTTCAGTCAATATACTCAGCAGTCTGCACCCATCACATGGAAAGGGAGGAAAAACATTGTATTTTTATGATCAATGCAGACACATATGCTCGCGTGATCTAACTATGGTATTACTCATTTACTTACTACTGTAGTATCGTTAATGTGACATAAAAGAACTGGCGATTAATTCCATTTATTGTAGATAGACGGTATAATAACTATAAAGTCGATTCAGCATATCATTAACATATATAACTTATGTACATAACATACACAATAGTTAATTTTCATGATTATTTAGTTTTGCATATATTTATTTTATTTATACAATTGACCAACTTTCTGCACACGTGAGAACCGTATAGTTCGGGTTTTACGCAGTCAAACGTTTAAATATGAGACATTTCATATACATATGCCTTTTCCTGGTATTGTGCTAGTGTAACATCCTGATTTCTAATTTTAAACTGACTTAATTTCACTACGTGCGAAATTACTTAAATACATATTATGCATACACAATTCATTTAAGCGTATATCGCTTTCCCCAGTTTAACGTATTAAATCATTTATTAGTTGACTATCAATTTTTCATAAATGGATATTTTTACCCATTCCTCTGCGTCATATTCTAGGCGTCTCGAGTTCAATATCGCTGTGGCGAATAACGTCGGTTCAAAGATACAAAGGTAGAAACCAAAGGAAATTTGAGGGAGGTACTTAATGCAAGTACGATTTCATCACTTTTTTCACCATTGATCGATAGATATTACAGTGAATAAGGAAGCAAATCTCATGCAGTTTTTTTTCAGAAATTCGCGCAAAATATATCAATTCATTTGAATATTTGAACTTTTTCTAAATGCAAGGGTTATGATTGACTATGACCGAGAGTATTTTCAGGATATGATGTGTGCAGAATTGCCTATTTCTTTGGATTAAGATTGACCGCAGCAGGGATATGAACTAAGCCACATACCAATTTTCAAGTCAACCACTGGCGGAAAAATCAGAAATGTACGTAGACTGTTGTCGAATAAACATGTAGTTTTTTTGGATTAGTGTTACCCCCACAAAATTCCTAGAGGGGAGCGCTTTACATATTAAAATGCATCTCTCTCTTCCCTTCCGCCGCTGTCCCTGCTCTCCTTGACGTACGCCCTAGCGAAGTACCATGGAGACGTGTCAGTGCAAGATTCGCGATATTTTAATGAATTCAATGAATGAAATTGGCCAAGGGTATATTATATAAAGATATTTCATAGGGATTGATTTATCCTCGCTTTGAAATTGTAGAATAAGTGCAGTTTTTGATGACTTGTGCATTGTACCTAATACCAAATTATTAAATAGTACATAATTTACATGGTTATAATTGTAGGTCTTAAGGAGTTCTGGAACTGCTAAATAAATAGTTGGAATGTTTCTGATTTCAGCATTAAACACACATAAATACGCATTTATATAAAGTTCAAATGGAAATTTAGTTCTGTAAAGTTCGACCCGCTTCTTTTTTAACAAAACGCTGTATTTACAGGCATCCTGGCGCGTCACCAAGTCCATAGTATTCCAGCAATTACCAAAGTGGATAATGAGTTTATGCATTTCCTCTGACTAATTCCTATACCAAGCTAATACCAAATGCATCACGCATGGACTAATTGAATTCAGGAGCGAATGCATAGGTAGAGTTCGTTGGTCGTCTAAATAGTGGCACTCCCCGCCAAACGCAAATACTTCATTGATTCCTTTTCGATTAAATCCAGCTTTCCATAAATTATATTGGCCATTGATCACACAGCACTTAATCTATGAATTTTTAATTTGATTTATCAGCTTCGCATCTGCGCTCCTACGCAGAATGGAGCCCTGGCGAAAACGTGCATAAATGCGCTTCTAGTTTTTTCTATTTGTAATTGTGAATGAGCGGATTGTACATCTTCTATTCCTCCTTCTAGGACATTTAATCCTTTTGAAATGTGCTATTTTATATTCATAGTAAACAAAGATGTGAAATCACTTTTGCGACGAAGATTTGAATTTGGATTCTCGATATTGTAAATTCAAATATTATAAAATACACAATTTGCACATTTCAAAAATGTTACCTTAGGGAAACTCAAAGAATTTCGATTCAATGAAAGCATTTCAACATCCCCAATTGAGACATACGTGTCCAAGTCCAACTCACGCATGGAAATGAGTTTCAATGCAAACATAATAATCCTACTTTATAGGCATTAAATAATGACCATGTGGATCTTCTTCTATTGGGGTCATTTCATACTGCGTTCCGTCTGTTTCTAAAGGCGACTTGATGATGATGAATGATCAATACTGAAGAAATATCATACGCATTTTTAGGAGTTTACATACCTATTGTGCCGTGGGAGCTCAATACCAAATACTTTCAATTTGGCCACTATGAGGGAGCATTGAGGATGAAATGTTGACGGCTGTGTTTGTCAGGTGAGTTATTGACCAGATGGTCGCCGGTTCTGCTCCTGACTCGCGAAGTGCAGCATACGTAAACACAAAAAAACATGCAGCACAACTGAGACAGCTGGACCTTTTTCTGAAATCCGCGAGTCATTTTACAAATCCTCATAGAAAGCCATGGATGCGATACAATCTCTATAATCCCAGCCTGTGCAATGCATGAACGCAAATTTTAAACGTCATTAAAAATACGCTTTTGATTTTTTTTAACAGAGCAAAGAAAAATACAAGAAAAGAAAACTGTAGCTGTTGTTTGCACAAAACTTTGCAAACTGCTTGGCGGGGGGCAGAGGGGAGCCCGAAAAGAAAGAACCGTCTTTGCGATAACGTTTTTTTTTTGTTTTTACTATCTTTATTTGGATAATAAAAACAAGTTTAGTATGTAGAAAAATTGGGACCATATTTCATCTGATGACACGATTGAGACATAGAGAAACCGTTGATGCGTGAACAACTTTGCAAATGCAAATATTTTCCGTTTTTTATGAGTCCATTTTACTACACTGGATTTATTTTTAAATCTTTAGGTCAACCCCGAAAATGCAATTACTCACATAATTGTCACGAGGTGTACGCTCTTCAGCCAAATTATTCGTGCTTCCAATTACTTGTTAGATATTGAAAGATATAATCTAAGAGATGATGCCAGCTAATTTATCCTTCAATTGTTTACCTTAAAATAATAGGCAATTTGGTAAAGAATGCTAAAAAATCAACGAATACACCTTCGTGTCAATCGAAGGACAAACACACGCACCCCCATCGATATATCGAGAGCCAAGATAAAAAGGTTAAGAATGTAAGCAAAAAAAAGGTAGGTCATTATCTTGTCCTCTAACATATTTTCCAAGATAGATAGCTGTTAAGTTACATATTATTTTCTTGAGACTAAAAATATCGCTTTTATTTTTTCTTCGTCTGGGTGATAAAATACAAGTTTTATCTTATATTCATCTCGATAGGAGTCCATAATGGCAAGGAGAGATGTGGTGAATACGAGGAAATGAATTAGAGAATAGAGTACGGGTAAAGATTCTTATATTGTTGAGAAAATATTTGATAGGCCACAGAGAGGCTTGGAAATATTCAGAAATATTTATAAAATCAAAATCTACAACATAAGGAACCTGAAACAATGATAAACCTCAATACTTATTAACATTGCCTCGTGCTACTACGGAACCAGCGGGGCGGAGTGTCTGTTAATTTTTTAAGAAAGATTACTCGGGAAATGGAACTTGTTTTTTTAAAAAACCTTTTATAGATTACCATTTCCATTTTGAATTAATGACGAAAGATGATGCAACTCAACGAAACCTGGTGAGTAGTAAAACGTTTAAACAGTGGAAAATTGCTATTACATGGTCATTAATATGTTCCAATTCCACTATATTACATCTGAAACTACGCAATTCGAACTATTTTCACTTTATTCTATAAAAGTATTGGCATTATTGCAATTCACCCGATGATGAAGCTATATCGTTGAAACCAGGTTATTTATTTATTTCAGCAGTTGTATGGATTTTTGTAAAAGTTAAAAAGATTTTCTTGTTGTTCGACTGTTTCTTAATCGATTTCTAGTCTGTAACGCCACATGGTAAATAAAGAAATTAATTGTTCGGCAATTTACATGTTCAAGGACGAAGTGAACGGGAGATGCCGGACGGGATGACTGCTGCCCTAGAGTAATGAAATGGAGTGTTATGTTTTACTCTATGGTTTTTACCTGACCTCAGTCACTACATTTTATGAGACCGAAACTAAATAATAAAAATAAATATAGGGATAATAATAGCGAAGGAATACGTTGCACTATGGAAGTGATCTAAGGATGGAGTTATTCGAATGTGGGAGATAACGTAAAACGTGCTATTCGTATTGCACACAAACGCACACAAGAGCACAAATACACACATTTTTTTATACACACATACATATATAAACACACACACGTATATACACACACACATTAATGGCACTGTATTTTGAACCAATCAAATATTTTCCGGCAGCCAACGCCGCAAGAAGGGTGTGTGCTAATGAGGCAAACAAGGAACATAAAAACTGCACGCACTGTTCTGTTGCTATTTTCAGCATTCATGCCAAAAAGCAGACATTGCAAATAATTATTGTGATATTTTGGCAATCCACCGAATTTGAGCGGGGTTTAGGGACACGTTCCCTCTCTGCTTTCCTCAAGTTACCATCCATAAGGGCCACTCGCGTCAATGGATAATTTTCGAATACTTTATTGCGTCGAATGCCTGCAGTGGATGGTGGACATCCATTTTCAAATAAGACCACGGAAAGACACATTAGAATAAGATGAAGAGTTTGGATGCATAGGCAACAAGATCATTAGTCACGGAAGAAACGAGAGACAACATTAAACGACGCAGCTTTCTACTGCATGAAACTTACGGCAAATGGTATTAGCATCGTCCATCGACATAAAAACGTGGCTCGTAAAACTTATTCCCAGAGTATACCTCCTCATTTACGTCTGTGATCCATGGGAGAGGTACCTAGAAGAATGGGTGAAAATGTAAGTTAATGGCAGACCGGAAGAAGAGGGGAACTAATTGAATGTGTCTTGAAAGGGGATGGTTTATCTAAGACCATATTTGAATGAAACATCATACAAAGAAATTATAAAGGAAGACCGACGATGACACGACAAGAAGCAGGTAACGGAAGAATGTTAAACCAAGGAATTTTGAAAGAATGCATAAATTGCCAGAGAGATTACCAATGATGATAATTATGCAAATATTGAGGAAAGCGCCAGATCAAACGTTCCTGTAGGTGACTCCCCGAATCGAAATGGGTTTAGCGACAATCCCTGAAAAATATTTGATTTCTTCGAGTTTGAAAATACATTGTAATTACTTCTATTCGATAAAAATTTGTTGTATCTTTATTTACTTCCTCAGCTCGTCATACATTTTTTACTCCTTCATTCCTATGAAAACACTTGTATCACTGTTCCTTCCACTATAACTGTTAATATTTCATGATCTCTTTATGTTTACGATTTTTCTATGACTTTTCTTCTTTTCGTTTGTCTAATATCAATACATCAACAAATGAGAAGTTGCATGGAAGTATAGTGTGGGATTGAGCATCTCGTAAAATAAAATATTTAAGATGTAAGTATAAATATATAGTAAGGATATAAAAATCACAATATTTGGCTTCATTTCTGTCAAAATAACACAAAGGAACAAGTTTTCGTATATAATGTATAAACGACAAAAAATCATAAGCACTGCAATACAACGAAGACTCGTAATTACACGTGATAGCGACCCGGAAATCTTATATCATTTACTAAAAATATTATTTGCGCAACGGCATTCACTAAATATTAAGTAGGAAGAAAACTTCAATGGCCGTAACAGTAGGATTGCGACTGTTTGAGTTTTCTCTCTCATCTCATGAAGCATAAATTAAGTATATGAAAGGCAGCGGCCAGATTGATGACCTGAGATAAATATGCAGTTTTAACACAAAACGTATCTCTCTCTGCCTAAATTAATTAGGTAATAAATACACACACATAATCAGCTCTAACGGATCAATGCGTACACATATTACAAATCTGCAACACAGTTACACCAGATTAATGGCAATTGGTCAACAAGCATTTAGATTTTGAAGTTTGAAATAAACCCACCTTCATTGGATTCGCCATCATTCACGCCACAGGCTCTAAAGATTTGTACTACTCCTGCCATCTTACGGCAAAAGATAAACGTGCAATTCCTACACCACCATTACCGATTTCAAATACTCAACTCTTTAAAAACAAAATTATCCTTGTAATTTAACCTTATAATAATTGGAATTTTCTTTAGTTTCAACTATTATTTATCCAGTACTATAAATGATCGGAGAAATTGTTATGCCTCGGAATGACTCGTTTTGCAAACGTTAGAAATCCAACTTTACGGCGGTCTAAGACAGCGAATAATGACAACATAAACAAAGAGGCAGAGGAATATTCATTTTGATACTTTAAAAACTATTAATATTTAAATGCAATAACGAAGGGCTGTATAAAGTTCTCCTGAAGTACGGTTGCCCATCATGTGTAGAAATTCAGTAGATAGGTTGACCTGTTTTTGAAAATTTTCTTTTTCAGTCTTAGATATACAATAAAAATCCTGGAAAAAAGAAAGTTATTCGAAGTCCAGGAATAAGTTTAAAATAAAATTCAAACAACACATGTTCTAATTTACGGATAGCGTATTGCAGAAAGCCTTAAAGTCATTTAAAAGTGAGTATAACTAATTATATCGTGATCAATAGTAAACATAATTACATAGATACAGCCGCAGGCTACTCGTTTCTTGTATTCCCCTGATTTCTTCAATAATCTTTACAACTTCTATTTGAAAGAGATCTACACAATTCAATGACAATCATCTAGAGAAGGATCTTCACTGTAACTATTGTACTGGTTACATCTCGTTTGCGCTCTGGAGGTTTTGAAAGGTGCGCTCGCTGATGCTTACGATGCGCTTTCCTGCAAATAGTAGCGGAAATGAACAATTTTATCAAAGTTACTTAGTGGTCATCGATTATTTTGGAGTTTGGCCCATGGTTATAAAATGAATTTATTGCTTTCTTAAAATACTGTTGAGAAATGGATCGCATACTGAGAGGAATAATGAAATACCGTGTGACTGATCGGAAAACGATGGTCGAACAATTTGAAAGGGTTCGAGACCAACCTGAGGTAATCTGTTGCATATTAAATTTATTGTAATTTGAAAGTAATGTGGTGTTGACATACTAACGTTTATATCGTAGCCCAAAGCGGTGTTTTTCACATGCATGGACAGCCGTATGATACCCACCCGATTTACGGAAACAAATGTTGGAGACATGTTCGTTGGTGAGCGCTGTTGAACAAAATTTTGCCTGAAAAATTATTGTGGTATTTTATGCGATTAACCATCATGACACGTTTTCAGTTCGAAATGCTGGAAACGTCATACCCCACTCCCAACATTTCGTCAATGAAATGACCACGACCGAGCCTGCAGCCTTGGAGCTGGGATGCATTGTGAATAACATAAAACACATCATAGTTTGTGGACATTCGGATTGCAAAGTTAGTTTGGAAACAGTAGATTAACTAAACATATACCTGTAACTGGGCAGCTTTGTCATCTGTCCGGTAGGATTGTTTAATAGGAATAACGCAGTAAATGTAATTGATTCACACTGCAGTCGAACACTTAGGTGTGATGATAATACAATTTCCTTAATTCTTAGGCCATGAATCTCCTACATGATTTGCGAGATGAAGAATTCTCCTCCGTTGAAAACCGCAGACGTTCTCCTCTTCGAGGATGGCTGTGTACACATGCACAATCTTCCCTAGCTAAATTTCAACAACTTCAAGCGACAGGTTATGGCAGTCCGATGCTCTTTCAGGCCGAAACTCCAATGCGGAAATTCGTAGCCTACATTGATCCAGATAATCGGTTCGCAATTACTGACAAGTTGTCTCAGGTGTGTACCTTGGTAAAAAATGCCCTACCATGATAAAAGTTTAAATATCATTGTATTATGTCATATTTTTGCCATTTAAATAAGCAAATGAGATAATCGTCTTAGCTCATTTACTTGGGATCTAGAACACTAACATGTTGACTAAGGAATTCGTGCTAAAGAATATGTAAATAAGAATTGGTATATTTGCCATTGTGTGTAAAAGGTGGATAATCATGTGTAGATATCATCCAAAACATGCACAATTAAATATCTCACATTACTAGGCACAGACATATGTGGATCGGGATGAAATAATGAATTTATTTTTGTTTGTTAAAATTCATTTATTCTCTGAATGTTTCACTTTGTTTCTCAATAGTTTTTAATGATTGTGGCAAAACATATTTCATGTGCTTAGCCTGATATACATAGAGGCAGGCAAATGGATGTCATGTGAGGGTTACTGATAGATGAGCTTTTACTGCTGAAATCTGTTTCGTTATTGCCATGCATAGCAGGATCTCTGAAATGGAATTGATTCTGTAGTGGCACAGTTGTAGGTGGTAAAATGTTGTAGGTTTTATTTGATACTTAGTTTGCCATGATGTTTTAATTAAGAAATGTATGCCCTTAGCATCAGTCTTAAAAGAGGAAAATATATATAATGCTAGAGATAAACTTATTATACTGAAATGAACACAAAGATGGTCTTTACCCATGACACTTAGCCGGAATTTTGCTGCCAAAGACAAGCTGACATCCTTCTCTAATGCCTTGCAGGTTATTATATGAGGGGAAATATTAATCATATTTTTAAGCAGTGGTGACTAGCCCATAAACGTTTTAGCAGTCTGGTGTATTTCCACAAGAAACATTTTATTGGGAGAGGTTAAATTTTGTCATGGTGAAAGCAGTAAATACAATTATTCTTAAATTTTAGATGCATTTTTACCAGTGAGAATATCATATGTAAATGTCTGTGGCATTGGCAGACTACTCTTGTTCCAGTGGAGTTTGTCAAGAGGGTAGAATGAAGTTTAAACCAGAAATCAAGGTTCTGTAGTGCTTGATTCCAAATTGACCAAAGACTATTATCAGCTCAGCTGAGCTGGAAGGACTTGTGAGGGATGTAGGGTAGGAATGAGTCAAGACAGGTTTTGGGCGGTTAGAGGACATGTGACCCGAACAAAATTATGGAATTTTAGACAATGTGAACAAATATAAAGCAGGGGGTTTCTGAGGACGAGTGGGTAACAGTAGCTTCTGAAACTCCAGATTACAGTCAGTAGTGACCACCTGAGTAGAGCACCTGCCATTGAAAATTCTCAAAATCATATATCATTTGAAAATATGAATCATACATCAAAACATCAACATATATCAATGTCATTTGAAATAATTAAAATTTTCTAATATTTCATTGCAAAGAAATGGTGAAATTAGAAGCAAAGGATGATCCCTTCTAAAGTTAGACAGTAGAAATTACATCCAGTGGAAGAGAAATATACAAAATTTAACTTTGACCCATAGTTTTATTTCTGGTTGTGCAGCTGCAGCATGGAAATGCATTGATGAACTTTCCATGCCTTCATTTTGAGGATGATGCTCCATGAAATGTGAAGTGTAAAAGACTAAGGGCATCTATTTTTTAAATAAAGCAGTTAGAGGGTTCTGAAAACACACAGAATGCAGTAATCTTGGAAATTCTTGGACGATAATTTATCTCCTCAGCCAAGTGAAAAATGTGAATAAGGACTGCAAAAAAAGTGAAAATAATTAAGGAAAAACTTCTAGAAATAATTAAGGAAAAAATCAAGAAATTAAGGAAGATGGTAAATTTGTGAACATAAAGTTTATTGGCAAAGTAAATGTTTGAGAGAAAACTGGAGGTACTATGGTAGAGGTCCACTCTGAGAATATAGGCACAGAGAAGAGTAATAATTTCAGAGTTCAAAAATTATTTGCCTTGATTTTTACCCTCTGAAATTGTTGCATTAAAATGCATATTAACGGATGATTCTGTTAAAAGTTACTGTTGCGGCATCTCCCACAGTTTCTTGGAATAGTAAAAGAGAGTGGTTCCAGAGGTTTTGAAATCCCAGAGTACTAGGTTGCCAGAAATTTGTTTTGGCCAAAAAAAATATTTCTCAATATTTTTCTTTTATTATAGGTTAACTGCTTACAACAACTGCAGAATATAGCAAGTTATGGTTTCCTGAAGCATCGTCTCGAGAGGCATTCTCTTCACATTCATGCAATTTGGTTTGATATATATACTGGAGATATATTTTATTTTAGTCGCCAGCAGAAACGATTTGTTGAAATCAATGAACAAACGTATGATGCCTTGAGAAAGGAAATTGTTCGGTATTATTCGTAAAGGAACATATGATTTATCATTTCATGGGTAATCACAGACTTGATACATATGTCACCAAATTATGTACAACTAAGTATTTAGTAGTTATTGATGTATGTTATTGATGATTTTTGGAACATTTTTTAAAAATATTTACACATTTGGATAGTTGAAATAGGCACTACTGACAAGTTACTTTTATATTATGTGTGAAGAATATAATATAGCATATTTTTTTATTCAAAACAATTTATATTTCCAGAATTGTATTTACACAAGTTCCCTTCAAAGTGCTTTTATGACTAAAATACCTCAATGGGAACAGTTTTATCCACAAATGTTAATTGTGATAATCAACTTTTACCGCAAAAATATTGCAAATGAAATATATATACTGAGGGATATATATATTGGATTGATATGAATGTTGAAGTAACTGTTTGCATTTATTGTACAGGAATAAGTAACGTTTTTGGTTGTTTTATTAATTAATTCTTTTAAAACATGTTCAGTGGATTTTTTAATCTTTCATTTTCTTAAGTATTGTTAGCTCTCTAAGACTGTTATTCTTCTGTTGATTTTATACACACAAAGATTTTTCTTTTATCCTATCATCAATATCCTTTTCTGCATTTTCATTAACAAGGAAGATGAAGGGTTCTTCCCAGGGTGTTTTATAATGGATGTGTATGGATTGTATCAAGTAATTTTATACTCCAAATAAATGCACCTCCTTTTTACCACTTTTCTTACAAAACTTGGGGTACATGCAGAATTATCCCTTAGCATCTAGCTGCTTGTGAATTCAGTACACTGCTGTCAGTTTGACCCAGTATGTAAGCCACTTTCTAATGGTATTATTTGACCATTGCAAAGCACATTACATTGTTAGTTGATGGGAAAACAAAATGAAGAGATAGTCCAGGGGGTAGGGCAATGTGCCAATGACTGCTCAGCATGGGTTCGATTCCTAGTAACATCTCTGGGCACCCTCAGTTTTGTCTAAGGTGTAGCCACAGGTAGCAGAGTGAAAAGAACTGGGCCCTATGTCCCAATGTGTAGATTTCACATGCCATATGAAGCTTACAATTATTATTACATGACCTATACCTATCAAATCAACCTTCATGTTGGATAATGTGGTGTTATGTAGTCTGGCAGACTTACTCTCCCTCAATTAAAGTTTGGGACTTGTACAAATAAAAGGGATAAAATTTGAAGAATTGTATGTTACCTGATTAAGTTTTGAAATTGTGGAAATGAAAACAATATTACCTACAAAATTCATTGTATGCATACTGCACATTTAAGAGAACTGATTTCATCAAATAAATGGTGAGTGTATTCAATGGAATAAATAAAGACTTGTGACTGTGTATTGATTAGATATTAAATGATATGCATTTGAAACCAATTAGTAAAGGTGTTTATACATAAAGATTAAGACATGTGCAAGAAATGTTAGTTTATTTCAAGCACACAAGGAATTATGAAACACCACGCAACTACTTCTGCTAGGTTTAAATACAGATTTTAGATTGTAATAAGTGGTCTTTGAATGCATTAATATGTTTCCTTCATAAACACTTCAAAATATATCTTTCACATTCCCAGGATCATGTCGCAAGTTTGCCACATGGTACTCCTTTCCTGGCTCCTCCGAATACCCCAAGCGATCAAAGAGACAATGTTGCAAGTATGCAACAGAATATTCCTTCCCTGGCTCCTCCGAATATCCCACGTGACCAAAGACAATGCTTCAAGAGTATTCCTCCCCTGGTTCCTAAATTGGGTGTAAAAGCCCTGGTCGCGGGGCGAAAAGCGGTCAATTGGTTATCTGGCAGTGACCAGTAGGGCACGATGCTTCGGCTATGCTGCGCTCATCGCGACAGCGTGTCCTATTGCTGACTCAACTTCAGACGAGGGCTCTGCTTAGGTTACGTTCATCGTGACCGCATCCACCCTGCCATACTCCCTTTCTTTCCAAAGGACGAGGGCTCTGCCTAGGTTATGTGTGTCGTGACCGCGTCCACCCTGCCATACTCCCTTCCTTTCCAAAGGACGAGGGCTCTGCCTAGGTTGTGTTTCGTGACCGTGTCCGCCCTGCCTTTACCCTGTCCCAGGTAATGTTCTGCCATTTTAATGCTGTCCGTACTCGCGTTGGTTTACCGAGGGTCTAGCCATCCATAATTTGCTTATACCTATGTAAATGGTGCATTATGACTGATGTTGTATAATATACGATTGTTCGGGTAAGACTCGGTGTAGTTATTCTGACTTTCCCAGATACTCTTTGTGTCGCACCATAGAAACGCCCATTGTGACAATCAGTCCACTGGTGTCCTTAATCCCACTTCCATATACCCTTTTGGGGATTAGAAGGAATTATCTAGTAGAGTTGGTACTCCAAAGCCCAAGATCCTATCATGACCACTATTTTATGAGTTGTAAAGGTTGATGCTAATCAAACTGCATTCACTTTAAAAAATTATTGACAGTTACAAATATGACAGGGTTGCTGCATACTCCAAAATCATGTCTAAAATTATAAAGGTTGATAGTTTGCTTAAGTTATTAGTCCTTGGTCGACTGACTATTAAACCAGCTGGCAAAATAAACTCTGCAAAACATTTGAATATATCTCAGGGGCTAGTGTCTTAAGGAGAGCCATGCCCAACTGGGATCTTTTCAGGACTGAGAAAAATATTTAATACACTTACAAAGAATTATATGAAAAATCTTCCCTAAAACAATGAAACAAAATACTCCCAACTATTGAGGGCAGATATATTACCATTACAATAAAACTATAGATCTTGTTCATTACTTTGGGTTATAAAAAATCTAGTAGTTTTCATACATATTATTAATCATAATAAAAATGCATCTGGGATGGTATCAATCCAATTATTGCACATTAATGAGATATTAAAATGAAACCCATTTGAAGCACAAAAATTTATGCAACGTACAAAAATATTTTGACTTCTCTACATAGGCCATATAAAAATATGGTGAGATCATTTACCATTTTCAGGAACCTGGAGGTTTCCACTTTAGTACACAATATCAGATAATGCGAACACCTGTAGAAGTGATATACACCAGGAAACGTCAGTGATAACCAATAATTTTTTCTAATTTTAATGAAAAATTTAAAATAAAAGATAAATATTTTTATAAAGTCGGTATATTTCTTAAGATCTCATCATTTTATCTTTTAAAAAACCTATTTTTAAAAAAGGGGTTCCATGATGTCACAAGGAAGTGCACAGAGAAAATTTCAAGAACCTTGGTAAGACATGATAAAAATATGGCTAGTCTCAGGAAAGCACATAGTCAACAAATTAAAGCATTCAATACATTTACTAAATTATGTATCACAATAATATTATTGAAATACATAATATTCATTCAATCACATTTGCTTTTCTTAGAAACCTATGACAATTTCTATTATGAGACTTGATAATGATTTTTGTGTATCATAATTATAAGAAAAACATACAGAAACTGACTTTACAAAAGTATTGTGTAAAATACATTATACTAAAATAATTCAGTCCATTTCAAAAGAATGTAATATACAAGACATTTTACTGCAGAGTATCTGTAAAGCAACTTCAAGACATTAAAATAGCATATGATTACAATCAATATATATGCAACTTTCCAAGTTACTCTGAAATGATACAGTCGAACTTCCATGATCCAAAACTATTTATAATAAGACATTGCAAACATTGAAGGATTCATTAAATATTTATATCAAGATTTAACTTTAAACATTACTGTAATATTCAATTATCATTCTGTAAGATCTTATGCTGCATTTAGAGTATTCATACATTTCATTTAACTGCGTCCAATGCAAAACATAACTTATCTATGCCAAAGAATGGAAATATTTAGCCCAAAACGTATCCTGAGGTGATCAAAAAAGAAACTTCCATTTATCCATAAAATCATAACATAAATGAAACTTGGAGACTGGATCACCAAACAGAACACAATTTAAAAATTTTATTACACGCAGACCAATTATTACCATATTTGACAGCATATTAAATGCACCCTCATTTCATTTCCAATAGGGCACAATATATATATATACATATGAGGCTGCATGTAAGCATGACACCCTCCACCAACTTAAATTGCAGTTCCTTGTTTTTTCCATGGTATTTTATTATGATCAGCTGAGATAAAATATGAAAGTTTGTTTGATATCTCGTTTGCACCTCTTTGACATCATAAAGCAAGCAACACAATATTCAAATCACATAATAGTGATGCCCTTAATATAAACAATCCCAGCTACAAAAATTTTTCAATCCAATTATAAAATAAATTAAATATTATAAGTAAACATAATTGAGTCAAATAGGTCGTTAAGACCACATGGGGTAAAAATAACATTCAGTATTGAACGTTAATCCATGGAGTTTGAACCTTTATTTATAAGATGCAGGTATTTTTTCAACCATAATTTTGAGAAAATAAGGTGCATCCTACATGCCATTAAATATGGTATTTCATTATAAGGTGAGCATGGTAAACAATATAGGTACTGCGTGATTCTATTGGAAGTGTTCAAAAGTTTAAGCCTTTTCTCAGTTAAAACACACACCCACCAATGAAAATGACCTTGAAATGTACATAAATCATATATATACACATGTATTTTTCCAAGCAACTATTGTTTTTAGCAGATAAATTTTGGCTAGAGCCGGGTATAATCAGATGAAAATGGAGTCATACACAATGAGAAAATCAATATTTCATCTTTATATGCACTAGCCATTGTGTGTTACATTAAAACGAGGGGACATATAACCATATGGAGCACATATATTGGGGTAATATAAGAGGGTCATCCGGAAAGTAGTACCCGTTCGTGCCGCATGAAGTGCTGACGACGCGAGTAGCCGCTGGACGAGGTCAGATAGCTTCAGTGGCTTGTCTGCCTTCTCTGAGCCAAGTTGCGTGACGCTAGCATTGCCTGTGTTGTTTCTGTGATTGTTTACAATGTTTAAAAAAATTGAGAACGCCGCCAGTTGTGAAGTGAGGGCAGTGATTAAATTCCTCAATGCAAGAAACGTTCGCCCATGTGATATTCATCGCCAATTAAAGGAGGTGTATGGAGACAATGTAATGGACGAGTCGTCTGTTCGGCGGTGGTGTCGCAACTTCAACATGGGGAGGGGGAACACACACGACGATGAGCGTTCGGGGAGACCGTCTGTCATTACAGACCAACTGGTGAGCTCAGTTGACGAATTCGTGAGGAACGATCGGCGCGTCACAATTGATGACATCTGTGAGCATTTTCCCAATGTTTCTCGAACAATTGTTCATGAAATTGTTAAACACCATCTGCATTATGCAAAAATTTGTGCAAGATGGGTCCCTCGCGTATCTCAATGAGCTGGCGGCGAAGGACTATGCAGCAGGAATACAGAAACTTGTCACACGTTATGACAAATGCCTTAATTTGCTTGGAGATTATGTTGAGAAGTAGTTTAAAGTATCCTCTTTCAAATAAAATTTTTTATGTTTGTTAATATTTACTTTTGTGTCTTTATTTCACGAACGGGTACTACTTTCCGGATGACCCTCGTACATTCAGTAAAATAGTCTGACCACTGAAGTTCGACTGGATTCAATAATGCAGGTGAACTAGGCACAAATACCAGGAGAGAACATAATCCACCCTTTGCATCAAAAGTGAAAGGTCTAGGCTAAGAATAATATTCCTTACCTACATAGGAAAATTATGCGTACCTATGAAACCTCTCAGTCAGAAAATTTCTAGATATGTTACAGAGGTGAAGCAAATAAAACTGAACAATTATATACTATATAACATTCTAAGTATTTAATTTGCACTTTGAACTAATATAATATTTAAATATGTATAAATAAAATGTAAACATTTTAAAAAGTCTTCACTTTGCCATGGCAATACTGACCTTTAATAATGCTTACTCATCTGCAATAAAAAAATCAGTTTTCAATGGCAATACTTTATAATCACATTATGAGAACATATTAACTCCTTTAGAGTTCCCACTTTCTTAGGATATTCACGACAGCAACAGCTTGCTGGTGTATTTACTCACAAATATTCTAGTTGCGAAAAATGTCATTACAGCACAAATAATTAGCATTTCCATTTATTTAATTGCAAGTCTAACCATGCGGAAAATATTCGTTGCATTGTAAATGGAAAGTTCAAGGTACTCAACTGCAGAGCAGAGAGCATAAATACTTCAGTTTTCATAGGATTCAAATGGTGGCACTTCCCATGAAAAGTAAGCATTTACCTAAATGCTCTACCTGCCATGCAAATTCCATTACCAATAGCATTTCACAAGGTGGTTAGGCTTGAACAATTAGTTTGGTTCCAATTAGTTAATGGTTCCCTATCAGTGGACTTATCTATTTTCCTTAATTATTAGTGGTCATGCAGTAGATATAAAATATACTCCAGTCTAATTGATCCAGTCAGCTTATATTCAAACTTTGAAATTCCAAGTAGGAAAAAAGTGTAAAATGTACACACAGCATGGCGAGTAATTGTAAATAATCCACTCAAACAGCAAAGGCATAGGTTGGGGTAGCTAGACATTTTAGTAATTTCTTCCTTTCTTTAACATGTAATGATCAAAAAAAGAAAACAGTGAAATTCTTCCAACTTTAACCCTTATGTCTTTAGAAAATATCTTAACTGGTCTCAATTTAAATATGTCGAACTGTACAGGGATATGACTTGCAAATATATGTTTTTTTGATGCACATATAATTTCAGGTTTTGCAATAGAGCAGCAGCCTAGTGGGTAGAGTACATTTGTACTGACCAAGCGTTCCTAGGTTCAAACCTGAATGAGGCCTTTGGACACTCCTGGCTAAACCCATTCAAAAATTCACTTGACGATTGGTTTGATTGGTAAGGGTAGAGCTCAGTTTTTATATCCTCATGAAAGTCACAAATCAGGGAAATCCATTGATCTGCAGGTTCTCAGGAGATCTGACATCCAAAACTCTTTAACTTGGATAAAGCTTTCAGGGTTCAGAGCAACTAATATTTGAGCCCAGACCCTCTCGTAAGTAGCCATATGCTCTAATTGCTAGGCTACCACACCCTCTCCAGCTAAACACAAGCTCTTGAATTTCCAGGCAGCCAGGGCCTTCTATGAAACAGCATGATCCCAGGGAAATGACCCAGCTCTCCTAATCTGTGTGTCATCTACAAGCACTAGGTGCTAGCGCAAGGTAAGATCTACATTTAGTTTCCAAAATGCACGAGGAAATTAAGTGTTTTAACTAGCACCCAAAGGAACTTAGTTGTTGAAATGAAGTTCAATTAGAAAATTTAAACATCCTTTTTAATTTTGATCCTTCACAGGATCAAAATTAAAAAGATTTTTTACGGTAATCCATGTTTATTATTACCAATGCTTTACATATTTCATGAGATAAAACTTACACGGACACCATGCAGTTCCCATGAGAGAAGATAATGATTACTTTATAAACGAATATGATATGTGTAAGGAGGTTCATTCAAATTATCAAATCATAGTTTCAACGGAGAGTATGGATTCAATTACCAACTTCTAATAATATTTTTAATGCATTGTGATTTTATGAAATGAGAATTATTGCCTCAATTGAAGGTGCATAAATATAACCACATACTGCCATTCCTTTGCCTCAGGTAAGATAGTAGCCTATATTACAATGTTATTTATAACATTTGCACATATTTTCTGGCTAATACCTCATCAAGGATGATGTATTTTGATCAACCAAAAATAAAAGTTTCTAATTCACATCCTGCATCAATTATGCCATTGCACTGGTGTACAAGGGATTTTCTTTTACTCTCTTTATTACGTGAAATGGGAAAAAGAGTACCAGACAACTCAATAAATTCTACCACAGCAAAAGGCAGCTATTTATAAAAATTTACTTGACTTTTCCTGGAGGCCAGTTAATTGTTGACACCACTCTTCAGCCATTCTGCCATGGCTTCTGAGAAATTAATTGAATATAATGATTATTTGTACAAAACTAAGCATTTATATAAAAAACATAATTAAATTAAAAGTAAGTGATAATGACCATGATGTTAAAATATACCTTGTTGAATCATTTGTCTGAAAACACCAGAGTTAAACATTTTGTAACTGTTAATAACTTCGCCACTGATGAGGGAACCACTACAAGAAATTATCACACATTCAAACCATTTGTCACACCTCTGCAAGTTTTGAATTTGATGCGACTCATGGCAAAGAACGAACAGATTTTCAGTTACCATTGACGCTAGTCAATGTTAACCATTGCATAGCCTTGGCCATCAACTAGACCTCGACCTTCACCAGAGACACCTACATGTTTTGTCCGCTTGTGACGATACATGTTTGACTGCTGAGAGAAGGTGAGGCCACATACATCACAGCGATAGGGTCTTTCACCAGTGTGCGTTCGCAAATGGTAAGTCAAGTGGTGTTTGGCATTGCACATCTTCCCGCACACTGGACACTGATACGCACCTGTCCCACTACCATTGCCACTCACACTTACACAGCCGGGTCCACCACTGAATGGGATCCCACCAGCCACCATCGCCCTCATTGGCTGATGGCCAGTTCCTGGGATCCCACCATCTCCAGGCTCAAGAGTCCAGTGAGAGAGCAACCTTGCATTCGATGCCTCCTGCAGAGAATTGACATAAAGTTAAATTGAGACCAAGGGGAAGTGCTTGGCGATTATACTCTCAATATTGAAACTCATGGAATGCCTCACAGGTGGAAAAGCAATCAACAAGTGGGTCAGTATGCAGTGTGAAATGACAGTGCACATAGCCCTGTTTCTATGAATTACTTTCGGATACAAAAAAAGAAACTGCAATGGCATTCCCAATAATTATTTTATTAGAATTCTATTAATTGACTTAATGAGGTCTTCTGTTACTCCAATATGATAGAGAGTAAAATCAAATTAATCTTATTACTTTGGCATGCCATTATGTTACATGGTACATGGACATTATTATTATTATTAAAACGCAGATAGAATGTCAGGTGATACAAAAGTCCCAAGTATTACAATCAAACTTGCCTTGAAAAAATAACATGACATCTCAAATTCAATCGATATCCAAAAAGATAATAAATAAAATCAGTCAGAAAAAAAACAATACACTTAAAGGAAACTTCCAAACACCTATCTCTAACACAAAAAAAAAAGGAAATCCCCATCTCATTAACATCAGTTCCTCAATAAACAAGAAAAAAATCAAAACTTTGCTGTTACATACAATTTTACACAACACCATCAATCAAATTATTATACAAATAGTTTACATGCTTTCTAAAAAGTATTTACCCTGTTGGGAAATGACTCGGATAGTTTCGCAGGTAAACTGCTCCAATCAACAATTGTTTCGTTAAGAAATTAATTTTTTTAAATTTGTTCTTTGTGCCCGGCATTTTACCTTGAATTTGTGATAATTCCTCCCTATAAAATTTGGATTTCCCACCTCTTTCTTAATTTCTACCCAAGTTTTCTTTCTCTTCAGAATGCGAAACATTCCACCAAGTCTGCTTATTTTTCTTCTACTTTGTAAAGGTTCCCAGCCCAGCATTTTTAACATTTCAGCCACACTCTCCATCCTCCTATACTTCCCCAGTACCTATCTGGCCGCCTTTCCTTGAACTTACTCCAGTTTTGTAATATGTCCTTCTTCGTGCAGGTCCCATAAAAGTGATGAGTAATCTATATGGTCTTAGGCATTCCTCTAATTTTATCACATTCAAACAGTTGGGGAGAAAGTGTATTGGAACAAAAGTCTATGATAAAATTTATTAGGATTTGGGAAATATTTATCTCGGCAAAGTTCCAATCAGGGAGTAAAAATTTAAGACTTACATTGCAGTATGAATATCATATACACAAAAAAAATTAAATACAGTATGTGCCAGTTTATTAAGCAGTTCCAAATGTGTCATAAATAATGGTCATTATGTTAGTTTTATTCACAAAATATATTAAGCTTTTTGAAATGTTGGGTGCAAGAACTACCCCAGGTAGGGCCATCATACAGAAAAAGGGAAATAATACTTCTAAAGTATTTTGAAACAAAGGAAAATAGAAAAATTTCACCAGATGAAGGAGCCATCACTATCTTAAAGCAATATAAAGTGATGCAGACATTTGAGAAAGTTGGAGGGATAACTATGGAGTAATTTAAAGAGGAGGAAAGAAGATTCAATGTGGTGGGGTGATAGTGAAACTGAAAAGAAACTATAGGGTAGGTGAGGGACGAAAAAGTGGTAGAATTTGGAATTAGTACAGATAAAATATTAACTGAAAAATTACTGATAAACTAAGTGCAAATTGTGATAAGCCTCCTCCTTGGGACGAGACCCTAGATAGGACAGGTCTCTGGATGAAATAAAAATTGAAGGAGAGAAGGGCAGTCAATAAAGAACTTAATTTGTGTAAAACATAATAGCATTACTTCAATACCATTCAGAGAGAGAGAGCATCAATGAATCAGATTTAAAATATACACAATGAGCATGAACTGTATTCACCCTATTTGTATCCAAGCTTATATGCACAGGGATGGGAATATTTGTATTGAACATATTAAATTCTTGTCTTTTAAGTATTGTAGTGCAGTGAATATACTTAGGTGGAGTATTTCAACATGGTCTAATTATAAAACAATATACTATTTTGAAAGTTTCAACATTTTTAAACATGAATAATATTTACTTATAGATCCAAGAATTCGGAGTTCTATTGAAAAGATTTGTACAATATGATCCTTAAAATCAATGTTTGAGTTTAATAATACTCCAAAATGTTTTATGTTACTGACCCGGTCCACTTTATAAGATTCTTCATCTTTACAAGAAATATATATGAGATTCTTATTTTCGAGAAAGGTAAACATTGGGTCATGCTGCAAGGATGGATATGAAATTCATACATGATAGTAAACATCCAACTTACTAGTGGGATGCAAATGTTCAGTTTATCTGGCTGAATTCTTCCTGGAAACAATTAAGTTTAATATTTTAATTGATGTTTAGGCTTGTTATTGATTTGGGGGAGCTCTAAAAAGTCATTGCTTATAAATGTACCTTTTGGGACAATTCAAAGAGAAATTTATCACAAATATTGAACTGGTAATTTAGCGAAGTCTGGGAATTGCAGTCATGTCAAAATAGAACATCGTCATATTAGTCACCCATAATAAAAGATTCAAAGATTAATTAACTCACAGTGGTTCAAGTGATTTATTAACTCACAGTGATTAAAAAGATATAGTTTTTTGAATTGGAGAGGTTTTTTGAATAAATGGTATCCATTAATAACTTGAATGATTTATAGGAAAGGCTATTCCAAAGAACTACACCATAATGTAAACAACTGCTTAACTTGCTGAATGTATCAAAATCAATAACACCTTTATTTTAACTCTAGTTTCTTGTTTCCATCTTTCCTGAACGTGTTGTAGTTTTCTAACCAAAGTTCATGGATGCTTATTCCTGGCAACAGCCAGGTTACTGTTAGTGCTACACTGCATGACAGTGTTCTGATGCCACTTTTAATTGGGACAGTTTTTTCTTGAGACCTCAAACTTTTTTGTTATAAATATTTAAACTGACATATGAGATCTTTTTAATTTTTCACTACAGCTCCCATTCAAATGTTTAATTATTTGACCTAGGTATTCATGCTCATGCTAAGTTTTTGTCATTCTGAAGGAACTTTTGAACTACCTGTTGTTTTTTCAGAAGAAGTATGGCATCATATGATTCTTTCAATGAAATCTGAATAGACCCCTGATTACATTAAAAGTTTTTACCAAGGTAGTAGATCATCAGTGGAAATACAAGGCACTAGGTTTATTGCTGCAATCACTTATTTATAATCATTATTGTTCCTGTCATACTTACTTTTAGATATGGACCCCAGGATGTTAAAAATTAATCACATTCAATGATAGTCTTAGCCTTTCATGGGATTTACTGATTATCTCAAATTTTTCATTGGAAATTGTATCCATTTGGCTAGGGCCTGTAAAGATTGAACTGAATTTTTGAATCTATATAATCAGTAGACTGTGTCTCTAATTTTGACATTATTGCCCAACCTCAAATTATATAGATGAAAATCAGCATAGAAGCATTGGCATAAGCTCTAGAAGATCATTGTGCTTACAAAAGAAGTATTTACTAATCAAAGGGTACTGATAGCCAGGACACTGAATAATACGGAGAGAAGGTTAGTGTAATGGAGCATAGCATCACTTGGTTCTGAAAATAGGACTTTGATAAAAATAATGAGTGTATGTTGGAGGCTATCAAGATATGGGTACGGAGCAGGATAGAGGAAAGGAGCTCGAGTGACAGGAACACAAATGGCTTGTGTGGTTGAGGGACAGAAGAAATTTATTATAGGAAATTTGAGGCCTATCACAAAGTTAACTATGTAGAGGTAGCAAGACGTTGAACATTATTACAGAAGGTAATATGATAGGAGGGCGAGAATTACGGATGGCATGATATGATGAAGGTGGACCAAATGAGGAGTTGAGGAACGAAATGAAGGAAAAGTGTGTATTTTATTTACTTCAGGTGTGAGTTATTCACGACCATTTATAAGGATCAGGTTCAACCTACTGTTACAAGTCGGTAGTATGAAAACTGCTTTTGATAATGATAATTTGGTAAAACAAAGGTAATACATAAATATGGAATTACAACATCCAGTTATCAGTGAAAATACTTATCCATGTCCAAGTTTTAAACTCTGGTATTACTGAATCATAAATACAAATTAAATTAGAGGTACTCACCTGTCTTTGATCAGAATTAGAGTGCACCTTAGAGGCAACAACTGGCTCTCTACTGAGTAACACATCAACTGATGGCACACATGGTCTTGAAGTTTCCTTTTTCACTGGCGAGGTATTATCAGGTGATTCAATTTCTTCTTTGATATCCTGAAGGTAAGTGACATTTTAGCATTCAAAAAGAAACTAAATTGCTTATAATATTCCCAACGCAAAATGAACTAACCGTTTCAATAACTCTTGATTTACTGAATTGTTGTTCACGACTGATTTCTAAATTGTCCAGCATTAGTTCATCATTTTCCTTCACCTTATGATTTGGGATTATTTTTACACTGGGGTAACTATCTTTCGTTTCTTTATCAATAAGAACTTCAATGCTATCACCAGTATGATTCAAATCAAGATGAGGTAAAATTTCGTTGAGTTCCTGTTGCGATGGCTCATCGTCTGTATCTTCAGTAGTGTGAGGCACCTTCCTTTTGCTGTCCTCGAGGGAGTCTGAACTAGATAAATGCCTCTTCTTTTCATTTTGCTTATCCAAGCTACTCTCATTTATGGCAGCTTCTTCTCCACAATATTCATTTTGCAATCCTTTAGTGAGCCCATTCACAGATAGCTCGTCGGCAATTTGTAAAAATGAGGCCAGTTGGGTATGTGAAATTGTAACTTCTCCATTGTACATGAAATCCAGAATATCAATCATTTCCGATTTTTTCACCCCTTTCATAAATATCACAGGATGTTTGTCTGGAATAGTCATAAAGAGTGTCCGGAAATATGGACTACATGCCGAAAGAACTAGTCGATGTGCACCAAAATAATGGCCCTCACAGAGAAGAGTAACATCAGTTAACGACGCTGAATCATAAAGTTCTCTTAGCACACTAAATACTTGCTTAGAATGGGACTTCATCTGTAGAAAAAACTTGTCCACCGACATTGTTGCAATGTAATGGCCAAGTATCTATTGAGGTTGTTAGGATATTCAAAAGTGAATATATTTGACAGAATCTCACCGAAATACTTAAACGCGCTGAATGATTATTTTCTTTCACTCTGAATTACCTTTTAAAAGCGATCATTTGGCTTCCATCACCAAATAACAGTCATTTAAGTGTTCTGAACATCACGGCTACATGTCTGAGTAGGGGGACCTCAGGACATTTATTCTATTAAATTGGTTAATTTATAAACGATTTAGCTTTGAAATAAATAAATTAATATTAGTTAACCAATATGCTTATGATGTACTCAAAACATCGACTAAAATCTAAATATTCAGAGAAAAATATCAACGTTACGCAAACTTCATTCACTTCACTTTCCCAACAATAACAATCACGCATACCGATAGTGCTTTTTTAGTGCGGAAAATCTGACTACCACCAGTCAAAAATTGAAGAAAAAAGATTCCTATTCGAGTAGAATTGTTAATTGACAGATTTTGTCGACGAAAGGCCTGCTGCATTGTTGGCTTCGCTTCAACTTTTACTAAAAATTTGTTATAAATATAGTGGCTACGAGTTTATCATATATCATGGTTTTCTGTCGGAACAAAAATATGACCTATGCCAGCGTTTATTGTAGTCACATAATCAAATGTAGCTCATAAAATTAGCCACCAATATTACCAACTAATGATTCACTGACTAAATATGCATATATCTCAGGAATTGGTACTAATTATGTTGGTAACATTAGTATATCCCAAGCATAATAAAAATCAAGACGTTGCCATAGCAACCACAAGGCCGCCTTTCAAACAAAATAAACGACAAGTTATTTCTGACGTTTTGACGAAGTATGCGGCTTTCTGCTAATAGATACATCGTTATGCTTACATTTCAGCTTACTTTGATTGCAGTGGATCTTTTCATTAATGCCTTTTCCGATTTTCTCAGGAAAGATAATATAGTGACACTCGTTGTTTACATGTAAGGAACTCTTAGAAGAAAAAAGTCATCAAATGTCAATATATTGCTGTAAATGATATTAAATGATTCTATTTCAGAATTCAAGACTTTTGCTTGGTATTTTCTATCATATCGATATTCCTGAATTTCTTCTCGACTTTCATTTTTCAAGTGAGTTCCTATCTAATATTAGTTGGAAAAGTGTGATTCCAGATAAATTTCGTTTATTTACTTAATTATTTTAGGCTGGTCTCATTGGTCTACTCTTGGTGCGCTTTAAAGCTACGATAACTATATGCATTCTATATTTGATGTTGACACTTTCACTACACATATGGAGCCTCACATTGCGCTGGAATCACTCACTGAAACCACTGTGGACAGATGCCTTACTTTCGTTATTTGTCGCCCAGAGGTTTAGTAAGTCTATGGAAATATTTGGACCTATATTCTTGTTATTAGCACAGCCATAATCTAAATTGTGTCATTCTTTAGCTGCAGCGATATATTATTTCTACTACAAGCGCACGGTCCTTAAGATATCAGATCCCCGTTACTATGAAGATTTCAGCTGGATAAAGCAAGGCACAGATAGTGACAGCTGATCATGTAAGTTAACATTATTTTTTAAATTTAATTATAGCCCCGATATTCTATTAAATCATTCATTGCTCATTCATCATATTGCTACTGTACCTGTCGTTCGGTAGGTGGGGGAAATTTATTAGATAATTGCTACAACTAAGCATAATCTCCAGTGATGGAGTATAGATGATTTTGAAATTAAATATTTTAATTTAAAAACAAAGTCAACTCCCTAAGAGGGAAATAAAGAAGACACTTTGCATTGCAGCACAGCATTGGATCAAATGGTAGGTACTGGGATGTGCCAAAATGGATCAATATTTTTTCGCACAGAAACTTAAATACAGGACCAGGGTCTAGTCATGTTGGCACACTGGTTCATTTTTGATCTTAATAATCAATTTTAGGCTCAGATGGAAGCTGTATGGGTGTCCTCTAAGCCTCTCATCCTGTCTGAATGTGGCAGGTAGGCACAATTAACCAAGAGGTGCAGGTATCAGGGGCCCTTTTAAAACTCCACCACACCAACTCCTTTGATGCAAATGTAATGCTGAAAAACTAAGTGATCTCACTTACATCTCATCTGATTACACTAAGCGCCTCCCTGTTTGATTATTTGCCATTGCACTGCAGTTGCATCCATCAAATTAGTAGTCATATTTGGCAATATATTTTCAGAGCTTTCTGTGAAATGTAGTTGTTTGGGTCCAATGAAAAACTTTGGGACTATACTATTTCAGTTTTTTATTTTGACACAGCAAATAACCTACTTGATATTGAAAAATATTTTTGATTGGATAGGGTAACTACCATAATAAGGAAAGGACATTCAATTCAATGATTTATTTTACATTACATAATATAATTTAGAATCATGCTGTTCAAATTCTGTATTTGTCAGAGAATTAAAAAAAAAAATCACTGGAAAAATGTTTACGTAAGTGTGCAATTCTTGAAGTTTTATTTCAAAGCCATGTTTACAAGAAAAAAACTTGTTCAACTGATCATTACAAAGCATTCCTAGCAGTCGAAAACTTTTTATTGCTATTTGAGATGGGCATTGTAGTTAGTCTGTTTTCGAGTTGAAAAACATAGGATCTTTGAAGCTTTTACTTCATCAATCTTCATTTTTATGTGAATGTTGAGATATGCAACATTTCTTAAGAAGATTTCTGTAGGAATTAAATTACATATATTCACGAATAATGTTATTGGAGCCAGATTTTGAATTGACCAGTTATCACTAGTAGCATAACAAAGTAAGAATACAAAATTCTCTAGGTTCTTAGCTCCCTTCAAGAGTCCAATCTTTGTGACAGAATTCCTGTTCATTGAATGCACATTTTACCATCAGGAAAATACTATAACGATATAATTTACAAGATGGTGCACACTTCCTGAAAAAATACTTTAGAAAGTTAGCCAAATATTCAGTGATCTAGTTTTTGTGTCTTGTCCTTTCATTCATTGTTTCAGTAGCAACAAGTATTAACTAATGCTTGCTTAAGATCATATGGGAATCATACGAAAGAAAACTCCTATGCAACGAGCCAGTACTTTAAAATACAAAATTGCCAAATCAAATCTTTAAATAGATCATCCACATCAGCTTCAGTGGACCAAAATAATTTGTAACCCCAAAAATTGCATTCGAAATGGAAGCATTGACATCACACCATTGTCAATCCTTTTTCCCTTACCGATGGAAGGGCCTAATATACCAATGACTTGGAGGTTAGCTGTTTCTTAGTTAGCCGGAAAAAAAATCTTTCTATCAAGTGTTTTTCAATCACTTAGAGACACTCAATATCATATAGTGATACTATTCAATACATGTTGATTCACTTTGATTGGGCTAAACAATATGAGACTATAATATGTCCAAGGCCAGGGCCCATTGCTTCCAATATTACAAAAAATATCAACATCAACATTTATTATTTGAAATGAGAGAATATCATTTGAAGGTAAGTTTCCCATAAATCTATATTCAAAGAACACTCACTAATGAAAGTATTGGAGGAAAGAAAGGCACTGAAATAACTGGACATTACTTTCATTTGAATAACTATCTGACAACAGCAACTAGCTTGAATATAAGCTATCATGAAGTAACCTTTAACTTGGTGAAATAAATATGCATTGCTGTATGCATAAAAATAGTCAACAATGAAAACTGTAATCATGGACACCAATAATTATCTACAATTAAGCTTTATTTGCAAGTTCATTTGAGATTTAACCAAAAAATGTTCTGCAGTATATTATTACACAAAAAATATACAAGTATCCCTAACAGTTCTCAAATATTGTGTGATAGAAGGTAATTTGTTCAATCCGGTCATCTGCCTCAGCAAATTTATCTTGAAGCGTAAGGCACAAATAAATTTATAATGTTACCATATGAACAGTATTTTTGTTTGTAGTGTTCCATAATATTGATGGGAGTGTTTATTCTTTTAAGCATAGCATCAGTAAAATACATCATGTTTTACTGCATCCAAGAGTGAATAGAGAAGGGCCTGCTTCCTTCCCAATAACCCTAATGATGCAAATGCACTCATCTCTGTTTCTATTTTATCAGTCTTCATCTAAATATTCATTTGGGTGACAATTGTGTTTGAAAGTTGTGGAGTGCCTCATTGGCATGCAAATTAATACGAATATGGTATTATAAGCAATTAAAAAAGAATTGAGAAGAAACAAGCCAACAATTAAATGATATTTACAAATACATAATGGGTTATTTGCCTCTGTCTCTCTTTCAGTCTTAAACCATATTTTGCATCTCTTTCACACACACACATTGTGATTTCCATTAAGAAATAAGAGTTTATCAACTGTATTTGGTGAAATTGCAGCTCTTCGTACATCAAAAAGGACCTGAGCTTCGAGAGGTATTCTCTGAGGTGGAGTCACACAAGCAGGCACACAGCCATAGCGACGAGCCACTCTGGCCAATCGAGGGCATTTAGCAGTTGCACCTGCCCACCAAGCAAGAGGGCATGTATCAAGAGGAGCAGGTGACTCAGAATGATACTGCACCAATTCCAACTCAACACGTTCTTCAACTGGCATCCCGCTACGCAATGAGCACAAGTCTCCCAGCAATAGTTCCATTCCAGATAAGCGACTCTTTTTGCTCTTGGGCTCATCTCCACCACTGACATCCACAGACTTGCTGCCTGATCCACTTTCTCCAATGATGATCCTGACCTTCAGGAAAATAAACAAATGTCATTGTCAATAGCGTTTCTTGCATAAACCTTATCAATCAAGTTTTACCCGAATCATTAATGAAAAAAAAAGAAATCAAGTTACATGGTATGGTGCAGTGAAATAATTTGAAAGCTAAACCTTTAAAGCCACAAATAATTATGACAAATTTGTTAAACTTCACAATCATGACATTTAAGTGTTCAGGGCTTACTAACTTGACATAATAATGCTTGTTAATTCATGCTAAATTTTAATATGGTTTGGGTAATTACAGTGAATGAGTTTTCTTAATGTATGAATTTATACCTTCACACAATTCAGCAGCAAAGTCACCTAAAGCTATATCTATCAACTCCGAAGTTACTTGAAATAATGTACTATAGAATGCTATGATCTATAAATCACTTTCATTTTTTAGGTCATGTGTTTTGACTGTTCAAGTAATGAATTTTTCCTTCTCATAAATGATGCATACATGGCTAAATTATAAAAGGTACTGGGTGTAGTAGAAATAACTCCTGGATATGCCAATAGCACTACTTGACACCAGAGGTACTGCATGACTTAAGAGAGACAAACAAAAAAGCCATAATAGATGCTACAAGATTTTGCTATCCAAAAATTGACCTATATTTTCTATACGTGTTTAGACTATTACCATGAATTTCTACGTAATCTTCATTATGATTTCCAGAAGTATTGCCTCAATTTTGGATTGCAATTTATATCTCAACTTGGCTGTTGTTCTTAAGGTATGCTCAAACACCTCAGCTTTCGGGTATCCTTGGAGATGTAAGGCAAGGTTGTATGAAGATCCTAGCCATGAGATGTCACCTTACAGTGAGATGAAGTGCTCTGGAAACACATTCTTAGTACTCCCAAGGAATCTCTGGCCATGTGAGTATACTGGCCACACAATCTGAATTCCAAACTCTTTAAATTTCAGCTCCAGGAAGTTTCATAACTTTCACAGATAATGGAAAGAAGTCACTGTAATGGTATGCCTTTTCTCCTTCAAAAAGGATGAACCTAACACTCAAAATTTCAAAACAGCCCAAACTCAGAGTCAATTGTTGGCTGAAAAGAGGTTCCCTGTGAAGATCGAAAGGTTTACTTTCTGCCCAACAGTGAAAATTCTGCTCATCAACAAAATTGATCACTGAAAGTGAGCTTCATTACTTGAAATAGTGCTCCCTGGAACATTACCCATGATAACATGACAAGATGCATTTATGTTCACCCAGTCACATTCATTGAGTTCCTGGGCATCCATCACTGTAAACCAGGAGAATTTTAAGTGTACATGAACACTTTTCTCGCATTCAAATAACGTTTTACCATGGTAGCATCATGAAATGGCTTAGACTGAAAATGAGAGGGTAACACTGATACTACTCAGGGACACAGTTTTAACAAATCATGCATTAGTATTCAAGCAGTAATGGTTGAAAATCCATGAGTTACTTCTGCTAAATACTGTATAAATAAATATTAAAGGGATGCCTAATCGACTACTAGAAAACTATTTTTTATCCAATTAATAACTTACTTCTTGCCTAAACTTAAAAACTAATTAATACACTTGCAAGCAAGGGTTATTCATTGGATGATCTTAATTGTTTTCTCCTCCGATAACTAATTACCTAATCATCAGATAATTGATCATCATCATAACCTGGAAATAGCTGAAACAACATAACTAGGTTTCTATTGATAATGTTCACAAATGTTAGCCATGTTGAAATGCTTACAAATTTGCAGCGTCACAACAGAATAATCTCATGTTAGACATTTTTTCTACTGATAAATTTAAATGCAGCAAAGAACAAATGCCCATAATAAATATTCATTACCTATCAATTACACATTACAGTAACTATGAAGACATCCTTTATCTCTAACAACAAAGCTTACAATTACAAAAGAGGTATATATACCATACATATTCCTTTAGCTCTAAAAACCTCTTTTCCATCTCCTAATGTCTACCCATTTTGAAGGTGGTCATAATGCACAATCTCTCATTCATCAAAACTCAATTTCGTATCACCTACCAATACCTCCTTAATATAACTCCTTTATCTCCTTTGATTTTCCCAAAATGTCTTATCTTTCCAAAAGACATTAACAGTTTACCCAGTTATTTCTCCCTCTCACAATTCAAAATATATTTTCATATTCTTAGGTCAAATATAAAGTGCCTGAACCATAAAATACTACACTCCATTGATATTTATACATTAAATTCGTCAGGGATGTATTTTCTTGTTTAAGGGGTTTGCACGTGGCCTAGATGAAGGAGCATTGTGAATTCTCAGACATAAATGATAAAAGAGCACTGCACAAGGCCAAAAGTCTTACTTCTACTAAAACTAATTTGACATCCTCTGCTACAACAATCCTTTGTGCATCACAGTTGCAAATCAATAAGAAAATATTTTTAAAATATGAAACTTAGCTGACTAAAAATTGAAATATGGCTCTTTATCCACTGTATCTTAAATTACTTCCTTAATATTTATAGCTAAAATTCAAATTTGATGTCCACTTATTTTAAATTGCAAAATATGCTTGTAAGCAAGTTTATATATTTTTAAATACACACATCCAATTCACCAGGAGAAGACTAATACAACACTAACACTCTCACAAGCTAACAAACCTGACAAAAATGGTACGGATTTTAGCATATTAAAAATTTTTGGTAGTTGAGTAATTATTTGGTTTAGCTTTTGCCTATTCACAAATGCATTGTCTTAGGCATGGTTGGGTATTTAAAGGAACTTTATCATACCATACTTCATTTGTATGCTCTCATGACAACTGTCTTTCACACTAATTGTTCATATTCCTCTATCCAAAATATTTCAAATCAAAATATATATTTTTATCAGTCACATCAGTACACAATGTAGAAAAGTTATACTGGTCAAACTGAATTGGACAAAGGCCAACTTTATCACAGTTATATATTAACGTAAGAAACTCCCAAGAACCAGGAAGCATTTTTTCATACAGAGATTGAGTTGTGTGGAGGTACCAGCTGTATCACATACCAGCGAATGACTACATGAGGATTCCTTAGGAACTAATAGTAGTAGTTACGAGGTGAGCAGACAAACAGTGTTAAGGTTGGTGGTACCACTAGAGATAGGAGGGCATTTGGTAGAGGTAGGATTTTCAGGTATTGGGGAAAGAATGGATGAAGCAAAACCTGGTCTTGGCATTTGCCTAGTCTTTAAGATAAGGGTCAAATGGTCTGCAATTTAACATCCCATCTGAGAGATGGCATACTCCACTAATGCACTCCACACACGCATGTGATGCATGCTATCGATTACTTTACAAATGACATGCACCTTCAATAAGAGAAGATGTGCACCCAATACCCAATGTCACCAAAAGGAAAAGGTCAAACGTTGCAACTTGATGTTGCACGTATGGAGGTGGAAATTTGGGAGGATGTAGTAATTGAATGAAGGTATACATGGCACTTTGAAGCCCCCAGGTGTGAGAACTTACAATTTAAGAAAAATGGTAGTTACTATAATAGGAATCCATGGAATGGAGAATTTTTCTTTCCTAACTACAATAATTCTTGCTAACATGAATGGCCACTTTTACAAAATGATGCACATTTAATGGAAATTACATTGATCCACCACACCAAATACCAATAGATTAACAAAATCAATATTTAAACTGTTGAAACTTTGCCAGCACAACTAATGAGTTTGAAAGCTCTTTGGTTTATCATTTGGATAATGTTTTTTTCAATTCCCTTACGAAAGAGAGCACTCAACGTTTTAATTCCTCCATTTTTTTGGTTTACAAAAATTAATTTGAAATTGCAATCAGATTTGGATCTACACTGCTGAGGAGGAAACATTTGCAAGTACTAAACAACAAGAACATTGTATCTTTTAAAAATACCTATCTTATGTTGTTTTACACAAATACATAATTCCTCACCTCCTTTCTATTCCTTGGAAGTCTACCATCCATACTAAATAAGCTTTTTGACCACAAGTCCCAGTTCTATGGCAAAATATTGAAAATCTCAAAGTACTTAACTCCCGTCAATAAGTTTTCTCCTCAGTAGACAAGGCTTCTAATTCCTTAAACCAATTTCCTTCTCGGTGCCCTGGCCCACACACTGAGTCAACAATGCCATTTTCTTTACATTCATAAATTTGTATTAGCTTTCTAAGTTCCCCAAGGGAAACTAGAAAAAGTTCTAAAGTGATATAAATAAAATTTACTATTAATGGTCTGATGTCGTTCACCTCTAAACCAACAACTCAACTAAAATTCCCATTGCTCATTATTTTTCCCATGAAATGAGACAATTTTTTACAACTGCATCAAATTAGCATACAACATATTGGTAATCTTAAATGGATTTGAATCTTTAAGTTGGTCAGGCCAGATTGAAACTAATAGGAAATATTAAATATTAGCACTTGGTCTGACCAGAGCGTGTATGACTTCCTGGCCCCTGAAAGCCTTTAGATGATGATGAATTGCAGCCATTGCACTCCGTTACTAACTTAACCATACCATGATAAAATAAATATTTATTTTAACATATGCCCTACCAGCTCAATCAATTATTAATTAACCCATTATGTATAATATTAACAAGTCAAGACAGATACCTTGGAATCAATTTCATCTTCCCTGGAAGACCCTTCTTCTTCATTGGAGATTCCAACTAGAACTTTCTTTATGTGTTCTTCCACCACTGTTTTCTCATCTTCAGTGGCATATGGAAGCAATTTAAAGCGAGGATCTAGAGTTGTTGCAGTCTGAAGTAGAAGACTGACATCAGAATCACTATACTGAGTGCAGAGGGACTCAGAAAGTGCTTCCTTCAGTTCTCGAGCCACTGATGAGTCAGTCTCTTTAGTCTTAAGATGTGTGCTTACCAGCTGCCATAGCAATGGTTTTAGCAAGGATATCAATGGTGTTTTCTCCTCACTCAGAGTCATAATGGTAACCTGTAACACAGTTCATGTCAGTTAGAATTACAAGCACAAAGTAGAGCAATAGAATACTTTTAATTTTATAGCTTTTAACTGAAAATGTCATTTTTTTACCATATAGTAATATACAAGAAAACCAGACTATGACTACAGGGTTCGTCCGGAAAATAAGTGTACTGAGCTCAGGAAAAAAAATTTATTACACTTTTACATATCTTAAGCTAATATTCCTCAAAATAGGACCCTTGTGAGTCGATACACTTGTTCCAGCGGCGTTCCCATTCCTGGAACGCTCCCGCGAAGGCATCATCGGGAACCTCTCGAAGACTCGTCGTCGACCTCTTCTCTGCCCTCCACGAACATCTTGTGCCACCGAAAGATCATGTTTCTGAACATGGCTGACTCCCCGTAAGCCTGGTTAATCATGCCGACACTTTCGGTAGACGATTTCCCAAGCTTTACCGCAAATTTGATGGAATAACGCTGCTCCGGCATCGCATTCCGTGCGAAAAGGTGCTGGGCGCGCCTGGAGCGGCGCGCCCAGCCCAGGAGTCAGTACACTTATTTTCCGGACGAACCCTGTACACAAGCCCAATGTCTGAGAATAAAAGTTATTGATTGTAAATTTAAGGCAGCCTCTGGCATTTTACATACGTACTGAGCCAATTATACCTGTAAATAAACTGAAGCCTGTTTACAGAAAGTCCATCTCAGAAATTGATATACTTCTCCACATTCACATCAAAGGACAAGTCATTGCCAGATGTTGTCACATCAAATCTCCATTTGTCAAATTATTCTGCAACAGCCAGTAAAAAGTCTGCTTTATGAAAATCAAAGCCTTCCAATAGAAGCTTAATTTTTTCTTGAAAAGTAACCACAGTATTTACAGCTATTCATACTTTTAAGATGGAAATTTCAGTGAAGGTGACTTCTAAGGGTGAGAATTTTTTTCTCTAAACTGCTATTACTGGTGGTCGAATAGCATATATATTCAGAGTTAAAGTATTTACATCTGTGCCAAAGGGAAATCAAATCTTGCATTCTGTATAGGTGATAAATGGAATTCTAAATGCAATTTCTTATCTTCAGCTGCCAACCATGGGAGCTGAAATTTGGTTGAAGAGAATGAGGGGTGATGCTCATTAACACGTTCTGTATATTTTAAATATGATTTTGTTCTTAGGGTACTCTGTCACAGAACAACAATAAATATTATAATCACTGTACTAATTTTTCCACCATCTGTTAATTTTAAAACTTATTATTACCTCTTATTTATGATGGTAAAAATTTCATAAGACAACCAAATTATTAACAATAGGAACTTGGAATATTAAGAAAATGTTGGGGACAGAAAAATGAGAGAATATAAAGCAAGATATGGAGAGAGGAAATAGAGATATTTTAGGGCTATGCAAGGAGAGACTACTGGAGTGATAGCAATAATATTAATCATAAGGATAGGAAGAAGCAAGGTAAACATACAGCAAGTGACTGATAGAATATTATCAGTAGAAGTTAAAGATGAACCAATGAACTTGGTCTTTGTTCAGGCCTACATGCCACCAACAATCATAGGAAGAAAGAAGTAGATTGCATAGACGACCAGTTTGGGGACATAATTACAGGTGCTCCAGGAAGAAAACATCTAATGATGATGGAAGATTGGAATGCAATGATAGGTGAAGGAAGATACAGATCTGGTAGTTTAGGAACAAGGATTGACCATGGGTAGAAAGCCATAGAATTGTGGGAAACGGATTAATCACCAATACTTGTTTTAGACACCACAAAAAGCATACGCATTCATAGAAAATGACACCGTTGGGAACAACACGATTAATTTGCAGTCTCCTGGGAGCAGATTCAGACTGATCACAATTTTAGAAATGGAGCATACAACAGAAGCATAAACCAGATCGACATGGAAAGAGTATCAGCAGGCTGTACAGAAAATCATGAGTAAGGAAATTGAGCTGGGTACTATGGACAAAAAATAGGACCATATTGAAAAAGGGATATCGAAAGCCACAAAAGAAACTACAGGAATAGGGAAAAGGAGAAAAAAACAATGGACTACAAAAATGACTAGAGAGATATATGAGAGAAGAAACTAGAAGAATATGAACACGAAGTTAGGTATAGGGAAGTATGAAGCGTTCAATAATAAACTGATGGGCACAACAAAGAGAATGAAAGAAGAATGGTGGAAGATTCAGTGCAAGGGTATGGAAAGTTTACAGAGAAAGAGTGATGTTGATGCGCTTTACAGTAAGGTGAAAGCGCAGCCAGGAAGTAAGGAGAGAAAATCCATGCAAACAATCTAAGATAAGTCAGGGAAAAAATTATTTGAGACAGGGAAGATGAAAATGACATTAGGCCAACCAACTTGGACATAGAAAGAGAATATGATGTAAAAGAGGATAGCTGAAGTCCAAAGCTTACACTGATGGCAAGATAGAAAGGATATTAAGGGAATTGAAATCAAATAAGGCAATGGGGGTAGACAACATTCCCAAGGAACTACTTAACGGTTTAGGAAAACGTGGGAGGGAGTTTTTATTGACTAATTCATAGATTTTATGAGGGAGCAAATTGGCCAGAAGATTTTATCAAATCAGTTTTAGTTCCAATTCAAAAAAAGGGAAAGCCAGCCATACAAGTATGCAAGGACTAAATAATAAGTTTGATTTCACAACATGAGGATGGAGAGCAGGGAAAATGATTATTCAGGGGATGATCAATTAAAAAAGGGGAGTGGAATTGGCGATTCCATAGAGATAATTAAGTTAATAATAGAGAGGAACATAGAATAGAATCCAGATGTAGTTGTCTGTTTCATAGATTTAAAGAAATCATTTGATAGAGTGAATAAAGTAGAATTAATGAATGTATTGCAGAAAATAGGAGTACCATGGAAGGATATGAGACATACTTATGCCTCAGACTGCTCAAGAGTGAGTGACAAATGTAGAGTCTGGATTGGCAATGATAAGAAGAGGGGCAAGACAGGTGTCCTTTATCACCTATGCTTTTCAACATACATGAGGAGGCAAAGGTGAAAGAGGCCTCGGGAGATGTGGAGGCATGAAAATGGCAGGGAATCCATAAAATCAGTTGGGATTGCTATTGATCAAACTATAGTTTGCCAGTCATCCAAGGGTTTGCAAAATCACTGAGCACATTGACAAACCAGTGCATAGTTATAGAATGCAAATTAATGTAATCAAAACAAAAGGCTATATGGTTTTTGAAAAACAGAAAAGCTAAATTAAATACTATAATAGGAGTCCATAAACTAGAACAGGTGGAGGATTTTTTATCTTAAAAGTGGTCAGGAGCAAAACGTTCAAAAGAGTACGGATATAAGGAGAATTGAATAAGATAAAGAGGCTTTCACAAGGAAGGAATAGATGATAGAGATGTTCAGTAAGGAGGTTAAGAAACGGTTTGCCAAAAATTTTATATAGTGTTGTTTTATGGGGTGAATAAACAGGGACATTGAGATAGGATGATAGGCATAAATTAGAGGATTTTGAAATGTAGGTGTGAAGGAGGGAAAAAGTGGACTGAAAGAAAAACAAACATGGAAGTGCAGGTTATGGTAGTGGAGGTGAGGATTGTTGGGACGAATCAAAAAGAGGCAGGAAAGATGATCTCGGAGTATTTTGGTTGACGATGTGGTGTTGAGAACTGTGATAGGGAAGAACGTTGGACAAACTTGGAAGGGGAAGGAATAGGAGTGGAATGTTGGATGGAATGACGGGAGGAAAGAAGTTGATGGAATTGAAGAGGGACTTACAGTAGTGTCAAATGTCAGGATTAGCTTTTGTTAGGAGAGGCATGCAAAATTTATTTTTACACGTTCTCAACATGCTGTGTCTTTGAAAAATCTATCTCAACCGCAGATTACCAATAATAATAATAACAACAAGGATAATGAGCATATTGACATGATAAAATTATACACTGCACTGAGCAAAATAAATGGGTATTGGGCATTGATATTTTGTAGTACATTGGGCATTTTGATAACACAAACATGTATTAAGTAATGTATGTGCAATATAGTGATTGGTATTAAACAATACCATCCATTTACATCACTGATATTTGAGTGGCACTCAGCATACAAAAAAATGAAATATCGAATGATAACCTCACAAGCAATTTCCCATTTACACATTGGAAGGTACCTAATTACAGTATTTAATAGTATATCAAATAGAACTAGGTATATAATATTCACCTTAAATGGCTCCAGCACTATCACTACATCACGAACGACAGCCCACTCCTCTGGGGACAAAATTACATTAGGGGGAAATCTTTCTCCAGTAACATTCTCCACATCTTCACCAGCAAAAAAATTTGAAAGAATCTTCTCTCTTTCCAAAAATTTCTCCAGCATAACGTAGGTACTTGCCCAGGCTTTAGGGTAGTCAAGTAGAAGAGCTCTTTCTTCTAACTGATGCATTTGTTCTTGAACTCTAAGAGATGCACCAAGATCGGCACTCTGAAAGTATATTCAGAAAATTGCTACAATGTACCCCAATTGTTACTATAAGCAACCGAAAAATACCATAAGGCTGTACCAAACATAACTGCCGACCCTAAGGACGGCGGGGCACCACCTCCGCTAGCCAACTCAGAGATTGCGGGTTTGATTACTGCCCACGTGAGTTTTTCCCCACCTAGGGCTTGGGTGTTTGTAATTGTCTGGCTTGTTATTCTCAAGATTAAAAATCCGATGCAAAGCCAAAAATGGCTGTTTTCGAGTGAATGTTAAATAAATAAACATGCATGTAGTAATATTACCCACTAATAAAAATGCGAGGCTTAATTATTAATTTTGAATAATATACCAAGTTATAAGTAACAACTCTATGTCAACTAAGTAGTTCTAAAGCTCTTATCTCTAGGTTAATGGATCAAGATGAAATTTTGATTGATACTCCTGTCCAAAGATTAAACTTACACATACCTGAAGAATAAGGGTAATGACATCACGGCATTTTGCTATTATAGATGCAACGATGGGGTGCTGAAAGCATGCGGCAGCACTTTCTTGAAGACTGTGAACCAGGCATGGAACAACTGCCATATTTTTAGCTTCCAGAGCCATTAGTACATCTTCTCTTGATGTGGCCGCAACGACAGCTGTAACACGTTCACATTGCACTCCCCATTCTTGAAACAAAGAATCGAATGTTGCAGACCAACCCCCAGCCTCCATATTCGGCGAACACTGCACTGTGCTTAATACTTTCCTTTCCAACTCAGGTTCTTGATTCTGATAATGAGCTGCAAGAGTAATATATGCTTGGCCGTTTGAAGATGTCCATTCTTCCACACTTAGGCCAAGTTCTGAAGCGGCACTCACGTTGGCATACACTACCTCACGAAAAGTGTCATAAACTTTGGGAATTAATTCCTCCTCAAGTTTATTTTTACTGGGTATCTCACATGGAGACTTCAATGTCGCAATTAACCTCTGAAAACCACGACCCTCGACCACATCTGGGAGTTGAAGATCTAGTACAACGAATTCCACAATGGCATCAGACACAGACTTTCCGTCCACCATGCTGTGGCTCTGGGTACTCATATTATCTTCCGGAAGAATAATTGCTACATTCTGATCAGGCATATGAGAGTTGGACTTAAGAAACACTCTCAAATTTTGATTCCCCATTCCGTCCATATTAGCCATGTTGTTCAAATTGACAGAAGATGGACTTCCTGTGGTGTAAAATTGAATATCACCATCTATTTGCACAGTTCCATCAGCAGATGTCGTGTAAATATGGGTAGGGCCCTCAAATGTATTTTGCTTCATTGCCTTCTTCTGAGCTCTCTTTTCTTTGGGATCCGAAGGAGCACGTCTAGGAGGGGCATTAGCTTCCAACTCAGCCAACTCCTGTGGATGCTTATTTTGCAAGTGCATCCTAAGATTACTTGTATTGCGATTGTATGATATCTGAGTCTTACACAAAACGCAAATAATTTTCACTTTGGTCAAAATATCACCTTCGTCAGTCGCTGGAAAGCCGAAATAGCGCCAATAGATGCTCCGCATCGACATGGGCACCACAAGTTTTTTGTAGGTAAAAGTATGCTTTTCTTCCAACATTCTTGCAAACATAACGGTCCTCTCAGATAATGTAGAAGAAACTACTGCTATTTAAAACGTTGTATTTCACATCCCAAAGCTGAATGTATAAATGTCTCATCCACAACTATATCTTTTGTAGCAGCCATGAATTTCAAAATGGACGAACTCCATCATTTACACCAACGAAAGAACCTTAAAACGAACTTCCACATGACAATTCCTTCAAATCACAACCATTATTTAAAGAGCGTAAATAATCACTACAAATTTACCGCGATATTCAATCCAGAATCAACTTTTGACAAATAGATAGATATCGAACTTCAATCACTCGTTTCGCCGTTTCGGTATCTCACAAGTCGCACTGGGGAAATTGCGCCATCTCGGTCGTGAACGAGCGTTACTATCGAACCACTTGCAGCCCCTCCTTGAGAACGATCGAATTATCGGTTCACGCGATTGGTTGTTTCAGACGACAAATGAAGGAAGATGGCGTCACGCACGGAATTGAAGGATTAAAAAAAATAAACACATTCATTCCTGCATACATATCAAATGACAGAATAACTGATATTAAAGTGCTGATTGACTCTGATAAAATTTCCTAAGAAAAGTTTGGAAACGTTTGTCAAAAAATTTCGGTCGTAAGTAGATGCGAAGTAATGATTTTGTTGTTCGAATTTGGCAGGAATGAGCGGATATAGGTATTGAGAGAATTGGCTATTGATTAAATTTCCAAATATTGACAGAAGATCTACCATCTGCTTCTTCGAAGGAAAATGAATATCAGTAATGTAAAGGACTATTCAAAACCGGTGAATATGATTTCGGACCCATTAAGGTGATGGTGGAATTCAATTGTTACTCATCCAAAGGAGGGTTCAAGATCAAATAATTCATCAGAGGTGAAGCTGCTTATATGCTGTGTTGCAAATCTATGTTTACGAATGGATTCGGGTTTTTGAGTTTTTCTGCTGATCATGTTCGAGGAAATTTTAACGAGTGATGACAGAAGCTACAGTTCGTAAATTAATAATGAGCAAATAGGCGTTTTACTCCTAGGAAGGACTTTATTGTAGTTAAAATAACATTTTATTAGTTCGTAATTGCTATTCTACCAGGAATGGGAGGCGATTACGGAGATAAGTCCTAATTAAATACATATGATGGATGTGGGCTGTAAAAGTGGACAGTATGAAATTGCCTCATAAGCAGTTGAAATTTAGATATATGTCCATTAATATTTAATGCATTTTTATATGTTCGTTTGTTTTATCACAAGACTAATTATTATCGCGTGGTGATAGTAATCGTAAAAAGTGAAACAAATGGAAAAGACCCGTCACTTGAAAATAAATGGATACAAGTCATGTGATAGTTTCAAAAAATTCTAAGTTTATGGGTCATGGATCACCTAGTGTGCAGTTGTATGCTACTCATCAAAACATTTAATTTGAAGGGGGATCGTGACTTTTGTTTTTGGTGTAATTCACAATGGATTGCCTTATGTTAAAATAATTACCTTGACTGAAGAACTAATCATTACAAGGAGTTAAATGATTTCGAGGTATTCCTCTGTGGTCTGTATAGTGAAACCTGATGATGATAACCTCGTGAATTTCATTACAATTTGTCTCTTGCCTTCATCTTAATCGTCTTACTAGTAATCATAAACGCTATCATTGCTGCGTGTGAAATCAAACTTGTTATGTTGCCATCACGGCTGCCTCCCCGTTTTTGGGATGGGAACTAACATGGGTGTGACAAAATCTTCTAGGCAAATGCCTCCCTAATAAATGAATTACCCCATTTACGCTTCATTCTATGTTTAAATCTCATCAATCAAATTTTTTCCTAAGGAGACCTACAGTTATATCCTCTAATTGATCTTACACACTCAATTTCTTTTTTCCTATTATGGCTTATTTGCATATTATCTGCATAATGACCAATGTTATTGACTCAACTTTTACCCTTACTAATAATATTCTGTTTCTCATCTGCTCTGAGTCTTCTGTGATTCTTCCTGCCTATTTGTTCAGTTGCTACTGTCACTCCTCACTGGCTACATGATGGGTATTACTGTATAACTATTGCTGCAATAATTGTCCTTTTCATCCCACCTTGCACATCCCAAAAAATCTCTAAAGAATCCCTAAAGAATTTCCTTTCTCCATCTCCTGCCTTGTATTTTTAATGTTTGTGTCTTCAACGTAAACTAAACATTTCAAATCCCCATTTGAATTTGTTCAGTTCTTTGTGTCTTCTTTTCTGTTGCTGTGATAGATAACCCTTTCAAGGATTTCATATGATGATGACTGCAGAGGCCGTCACTTTCCTGCTGTTAGGTTAGACTTCCAGTCCGGTGAACTATGTCCTATAGTTGCCAGGACTCATTTTCATAATTGTGACCATTATAAAGTTATGTACGTATTCCCCTCCACCATGTCAAATTTGTAATCTAGGGGCCCTCACTTTACAACTAAGGAAATAATATCAAAGCTGGATATTGAAGAAACATAAAATCCAAGATTCTGAAATATGTTTTAAGTAAAAAGAGTTGGTTATCCATTTCATGTAAGCATTCAAGAATTAATTGACTTATTGGAGATGTAGAGGTCATTATACAGAGCAAATTGAGCATGATTAGTACCTTTGAAGCCCAACTTCAGCTAATATTATTAAATAAATGTGATGAATGTCACGAAAATGACTTTACCGAAGATACCTACTGATGTGCACTGAAATGCAGGACGTAGTGAAAGACAGTTGTGGTATAGCATTCCTGGGATTGGGTAGAGAAAAACGTTTATAAATATTATACATTGTGGAATGTAGATTGAAAGTAAAGTAAGAATTCCTAGATTTATGATTTGGGAATCCTATGTTTTTGGTAGGAAACCTGGTATATCATTGATGCCGTGATATGCGCTTCTGAAGTGAAAGAGGCTTTTTTTTAGCCCCACTGCTGAACTCAAAATATCTTGCTGAATGTCCAAAAGGAATGAATTTCAGCATAGTAATCTCTTGAACACCACCATTGAAAGAACAAATGCCAGTTTCTGTATGATGAAAATGTCTGTTGCCATCTTAGGTAAGACTGAATTAATGTGTGTACACAAGTAAAGGTCTTCACTTGTTTCTAGTCCTTGAATTTAAACCAATTTATAACATGCAGTGCATTTTATAGTTCATTTAAGTGGTTAGAATATAATTATGATAAAATTTCATGAATTTCTTCCTCTATAAATTAAGCAAGGAATTACTCATAATCTCAAAAACTCTTGGGCTTTAAGGCTTTGTTTATCTACCTCTCAGAATTTAGCGTTAACTCATTGTTATGCCTTTCATATACCGAGGAAGTAAACCTGTCAGCTCAACTCCTTTCAGTGGATTAAATTAAATTGTTGGTTTGTTTGACCTTGAACAGAAGCCCCAGGCACTTAAACCTCTTGATCCATTTTGCCAACCAATGCTTTGCCACATGCAGATGGGACAAGAGCACCACATTGAAGGTGTGGATGTCACCCATCCAACCTCCGTTCAAGCCTAGCATTGCTTAATTTTGGTGAACTAATGGGAACCATTGTGTCAATATGGCAAGGCCCTTGCCTGTTCCATTCTGTTCATAAATGTAATTGTAGGAATATCATGTGAAAGCAGCCCCACTGATTTTGATAAAAAGTTGCTGTTAATATTTTCTCTTTAAAAGGAAATGCTAAGGATTTAAAAGATATATTTGCTTGCATGCTAATTTACAGTTATGGTAAAATCTATTTTCGCTGAGGAGCACTCCACTTCTTGCCCTGATGACCTACTTTCTTTCTTCACTTGTTTGTCACTCCTGTAAGTCATCATTATTTATTTGCTAGTAATTTACAATAAGGATGAAAATTGGCAAGATTAATTGCCATAACATATGTTCCTCTTGTTATCCCTTGGGCCATGTGTCTTGTGTGGCAGTGGGGGAGGAAGGATGGCCATTATCTTACAAAATCCTTGCAAAGTAAAAAAAATATTAGCAGTACAAAAGAGGGCAGAAATAGGGACATGTTGAGATCAGGGTAATTAGGAAATATAAACCAGGAGACCCTCTCATGGTGACATACAGGGAGCTTTCGACTTAGTGTGATGGCCATCAGTAATAGTTTAGATGAATTAGCTATGTTTCCCAAAAAACAGTAAGAGTTCTGAGGAATTACTTTGAGAAAAGGAAAGTATACTTCCAATCACTTTACAACAGAACTGAAAAAATTGCTTCGGAAGGATAACCACAGGGGTCTGTTTTGGGACCTTTCATGTGGTGTCTCATGATGAACCAACTTCCAAGAAGAAAATTTGCAGGAAAGTGTGATGCCATCGCATATGTGGACATTACAGCAGTAGTGATCCATGGGGGTTCAAGGAAAGAAATGGAAGAGAAGGTGGTGGAATTCATGAGAATCATTGAGGATTAGGCGAAATGAAACTAACTATAGCCATGAACAATCCAAAGTGAATTTATGGTCTTTGGAAAGAAACTAAAGAAGAATCCAACGGTCAAAATTTACAGGCAGCAAATAGCTGGGGGGAAAAAGTATAAATACAATGGAATATATATAGAAAACAAACTCACATTTCGGACGCGTGTTAACTGTACAGTTGTTAATGTGAAAAAGATAAGTCATGCACTACGAAGACACTGTTGAACAAAGTTTAGGTAAAAATAAGTATTCAATGAATATAATGGCACTATTAAACCTATTGTTACATACGGGTGCACAATCTGGGGAAATAAGGCTCAGCACAGCAGGATTCAAAGAAAACTGCTGAAGGTGGAGGCCTGCCTGATTCATATTACGCATTGCCACAATATGCCTAGCATGATAGCCCTCAATATCATCGCTGTGTAACCTCCTCTCAAATACGTTGTGTTGGTGCATTTGGTCAGAGAATTGTACAAAGGGGCAATTTCGTTGCATAACTAGGTATAGAAATGGATAATCTGGAGGGGGGGAATATATACTCTTAAAAAGAAGCTCCGTGGAATGACAGAAGGAGATTGGGGGAAGGAATGGCCAGGATCTAGAAAAGGCAGATATATGGATATTCCCAGATTTTAAAATTAGGAAAAATGCCAGGTTTGAAGAATGCAAGTAAAGTGTGTCAAATAATAACTGAACATAGAGACTGTGGGGCATATCTTGCCAAGATAGAAAAAAAGAAGAGTGGGAATAATGAGGAATGTGGATTACCGGATGCATTCAAACATATAATGACTATTTGCATTAAATATGAAGTATGGGGGCTCTGGCATGAGATGGGGTACCAAGCAGAATGACTCGAAATGATACATAACTGTTTAAAAAACAATAAATTAAGTAAATTCATTAAAGACATCAACAAGTGCCAAGAAGAAGGGTAGAGTTTTAAAGACTAACACAATAATGCCAGCAATAAGATTAATTGGGAAAATTTGTCTAAAGGAATGACATGACTCCTTCATTTAGTATACATTTTTGTTTGTGCTAACATATTCAAGTTGATGATATCTAACAATTGGATCGCTAACAGGAATTGAAGTGAATGATTATGAATACTTTGGCAGAATTTTTTTAAAAGAAAATAAGGTAGTTGAAGGGATCAAGAGATCAAAAGGTGCAGCAATGTCAGTAGATAATTATTTGTATCTATGTGGAGTATATAAAAAGGAATGTTTGTCTAAAGCAGCAAAAATGACATTAGAAAAGTGAACTCCTTCAGACAGTATTTTATGGAAGTGTGTGTATGCATATTATATAAGCAGTACCATCTCCAGCACAACCTCTAGATACTGTATATTCTCAGTGTTTTAGGAAGGATTTATGTTCAATATCACTTTGATTTTAGTTAAATGACTGCCTAACCTTTCTTTGCACACTCCTTTTTTAGTAAATTTCCAAGTAATATATCATGATCAAACGGAACTAATGCTTCTAATAAAATCTGTATTAACATCTATGTGAATGACTCGCGCTAGACAGATTGAAGGGTAGTAGCCAGGAGACAGGCAATCTGCTTAATGTCGGCTTTTGAGTGAAGTGGCTTCACAGGAATCTGACCTTGGCGACCATTTAAAATGATGGTGTCATTTTAAAAACACTTTTAAGGAAAGCAACAGGAAACCATTCCAATTATTTCTCCCATGCAATTGTGATGGGCACAAACATAATTAGGAATCTTGGCAGCTACAAGACTCAGCCTATAGGGTTCATGATCATCAGTGTGGAAGACAGGGCTATGTATACAGAAATCAATGCACAGCGGAATTTACAGTAGCAAAAAATAAGATGTGGTAAGAAGCATGTAACTGTCATAAGAGGGACTAAGAATTTTTGATTGCCAAAAAGAATAGGGACATGAGTAAATAACAAATGGGAGATTGAGAGAGGGAAAATAGATATCCTGTCATTTTATTTGAGATATTTATGAATATTTTTGAGGCTTCTGAATTCCCAATTGCACCTAAGTGATGAATAATTCCTTAAAGGACGGTATCTATTAATGGGTTTCCAATTAACTCCTGTTGGGTATTCCATGATATTTCATTTAAGCTGTCAAAGTTTTCCAATATTTACCAGGCTCCCTCAGTTTTTTTTCATTTCAAGGTTCGTTGGATAAATTAAATGAAGTTCTATTGAAGTAATTGTTCAGTATGTGTGTATGTATGATTTTTATTGACTGATTTTTTGTTCTCATTGAAAGCAGGGTATGCTTTGGGATGTTATTAATGCAATGGTTGTAAAGATATTCTTGTTAAATCTTTCTTCTTAATTGTACAGGAAACACTTCAGCTATAATTTTCATGCAGTGATACAGCCTAAATTTGTAGAATTAAGTTATTTCGTTAAGGAAGTGTCTTTATAGGACCTGGTTCAATATTATATTGTATGCAACCCATAGCATGTCATGAGGAATGCCTCTTCAAATCAGATACCATTAAAACATTGCACCAAATTTGTTAAAATATGTTTCCAAATCTATTTTTGCCAATGTGAATAGATCGGATATTATTAAATATCTTTGAATGAATAGCAAATATTCTACATTGACAAAAATGGTTTCAATAAAACATTTTCATGTAGTTACGACAAATTTGGTGACTGTCAAAGAATACATATATTCTTCAATTATAATAATAGAAATATCATTTTTGTAGTGTTTTGAATATAGTTCTCCCATTTTATTTCAAGTCTCTCCTTGTTGAGCTTATCAGTAGTATGGATTAAAATAAAAAGATACGATTAAGGAGATTTTCTAGGAAAAAATGGAAGTTGAAAATAAATCAGCTCCTTGAACTGGGGAAAATTCTAATGTTTTACAATGTTTAGAAGCATTAAAAAACTTTCAAATATTTATACCAAGATACACTTTTATGGAATAATTGATAATCATAAACATTTAAATTAGGTACACTTAAAATTCTCTCTGCCATCTATGTAAGCAAAAACAGGTTTTGCATTTTCTTTTGTGTGCAGGCAACCAGCATTAAATCCACTTGTTTGATAGGAATTATAAGAAAAAGTTACCTGTGAATATGTGGAGACCTCACTTTCTGATTTCTCTTCAATTCTTCATTGAGAATTCATTGCATCCTTCTTGTATTAATTTTGAGTTTTTTAAATCTTGACATTTGTTTAAAAGAATTATTAATCTTTAACATTACTCATCACTTTATTTACTTGGCTTTATATTCCTTTACACACAAATTGTATTGATATAAGCTATTTTCTCTATAAAGAATTTAATCCTTTTAATGTCCAAATATTAAATATAGAGCAATGACTTAGATAAAGTTACTGGCTTACTGCTGTAAATTGCAGATATTATGAAATATGAACAATTTGGCCCTTAAATTTTCTCAATTTTGACTCAAAAATATATTCTGGTATATAAATAAGCACAGACCATTTACCTATGCAGACGATTTAATTATGCAACATTAATTTAGCATATGTGCTCTTTGTATTTCCTTGAATGTCAGGTAAAGTTTTTTTTCCCAAAATTGACTCAAGAGAAGGGAGATTTGCCTTGGATATTATCCATAGTATAGTATTCAATGCCTATATTTGTATTCTCTAAGGGTATGTAGTAATCCCTTTGATATTTTGGCTATGCCTATTGGGAAAATGGAGTGTTACTATGTATGGGCTTACACCTGTAGTATGGATGAATGAAAAATATTTGATAATTAGGTATATATGATTTAATGTGCTTGGAATTTCAACTTAATCTTGCTCAAGAATGAGCTGTTTTAAATTATTAGACTTCAAATTATTTTTATGAGGCCTCTTTTTGGAGGTTCCAAAGGTGTGGTTTATATTCATTTTCGTGCAACTAAAACATCTACCATGTTGACCAGAGGGTCATATCATTAGGTCAGTCCAGTTTAGGATTATAAGTGAGGATGTTATCAATATGATTCGTGGGCAACTCAAGAGTCAACCTTCAGGTGGATTCATGGCGTTCAGACAAGGACAGAAAACCCCTGTCCAATGTTATTTTATGACAACCTTTCTGACACTAGCTCCTCCTTCCCTCTGCTCCTGTTCAATCGTTCACCCCTAAACCAGGATCTACCCAAGCAGTGATTCACAATCTTTTTCTGTTGTTCAACACTTATTCACTTCCATGCTTCTCCCTTGATTTAATCATCACCTACTTACACCTAATTTTTAAAAGTGGTAAATTAATAGGACATTGTTTGACATATGTGCGCATATAAACCATAAACACAGTAAAGCCCGAAGGTCAGTTTGGTAATTGATGATAAGAGTTCACCCAGTACTAAGCCCGACTGCGTGTGAAATTCACACAAACAGGATAAGGGGGCCAGTTCTTTTTCACGTGCCGGTTATGGTTTCCCAGGAAGATCTGGTACCCAAAAAATCACATATCTTGGGTGGAGCTGAGGGTGCCCAGAGAGGCTTGCCTGGGAATCAAACCTGGGCCCTCCGGTCAGTAACCCATCGCTCCTAGTACACCTGGACTACTGCGACCCACTACGTTAACATATAAAAATACATAAAAGGCCATGGGGTTTTCAAATGTATCACATCACATCTAAAGAGTTTTCAGCATAGGAAAAAAAAACATTTAAAAAAATCTACGGCATCCCTTGGAATTACACAAACTACAAGTTGTGATTTCCTGTGCCAATGATCTTTATCTCTGACTATTTATGAATAATAGATTAGTTATTTTTTATTGTAAAAAAAATTGGACCAAAAAGTTTTTGAGTCAAATACTGGTAATTCTGTCATGAGTAATCAGCCCGATGCCTCAGTAATTTACTGTAAGGTTGGCTTTTGATGGTTGGAGTACAGCTCACCTCATCCTAAACCAAACTGTGTGACATTCCCATGATTAGCATAGGAGGACTAGTTATCATCTCTGTGACAACTATGGTTTACCACGAAGATCTAGTCCTCAGAAATTACACTTGCATGATTTTATGTGGGGGAATGTCTGCAGGCTTAACCTGAAATTGACTCAGGAACTCATGGATCCCTGAGTTAGTACCTCATTGTTCTACCCATTAAGTTTCCATGCCACCTTTAATTGAATGATTTATGGAATCAGCAGACACCGAGATAAATATTTCAGTCTCTCTTGCCAGGAAATCATTCTAATATGTTTTATATTTTAAGCTGGCATAACTTAATTGCTTGTACTACAAGTTTCAGAAAGAAACCAGCCTTGAGTGGTGTATATCAAGAATTAGAAATTTAAATGTTAGGTTTCAGGGCTAGCAAATGTCAATTTTTCAGTTGTTCTAATTTTTTTTTGCTCCTCTTGCTTGAGCTAAGCATGCTTGATTCTACTTGAATTTGGCATCAGAAGCATTGAAATTTCTAGCTATCACCACCAAAAGATGTGTTCAATCAATAATAATGTACAATGCAACAATTTCAGAGTGTAAAAATTATATGTCTTTGGGCAAGACGATGATTTTTATACTCTGAAATTGTTGCATTGTAATGCCGGCTTAGCAGATGACTTCGTTAAAAGTTACTCTTACAGTATTTCCTGCAGCTTCTTGGGAAAAAATGTAATTTGCTAACTTTTCAAATTGTATAGGAAAACTAACATACTATTTATGAAATATATATTTTTCAACTTTGATTTAATTTTATGGTTGATGGACTAGGGTCAGCATGAATTATAACATACTAATGGTTTCCATTATTTTTTCCATTATCCCTTATTTTTTATGGTTAAAATATTATTTTGTGAATGATTTGATTAGAAACTGAACCACTGCAAATAACTTAATTGAAAAGTTTCTTGTTATTCATTATGCTGGCAATATGACCTCTAATTCTCACACCCCCAGAACGTTTCCTCTGATCTTGCTACTTCTTTTACTATCTTGTCAATCAAAATAAAATAAATCATGCATGTATTGAAAATTGCCCACAGATATGTGCATAATAGTTGACATTCCATATGAAGGGCATAGACAAGCTGAATATATTTAACTACATGTATCTCAACAAGCATGCTGATTATGTTAAGAAGCTAACAAACTTTTAAAAATTATAATTAACAGAAAATGAAGTCACTCACTGAACTTGAGAAAATAATGTGTAATGCATCATTAGATTTATACTCCTATACTATTGTTTCTATGTATTATATCTGGCATTGCTCCTGATAGGTGCTGGTACTGATGACGTAACTATCCCTAGGCAAAATTATTAGGCACTGTTTCTTTAGGTACCTCAGATTAACATCCAGAGATTTCACTCCATCTTATCAATAAAGTAATATGTTGAAAGTGAGAAGTCAATAAAACTTTATTACTTTACACAATTGAAAACAGGAATTTTAACCCACTGCTTAGTCTGCTTGTGAAGCTGTTCCTGTATTCAGGAATCGGGCATAATGAAATGAGAATACTATTTAATGTTGCCAAGAATTCTGCTCAAATTTATTTCAGTAAATCATGAACATACCTACTCACCTGATTGAAAATTTTCGAGAGCAGTGTCACACTCAAATTGTGATGAAGTGCCTGAGGTTAAGGATTTTACTACATCGGAATTTTTTTCTATAATATGAAGATATATTTCCCAACTTAAAGGTTTGCTATATGTCTTAGATCTCTCACTAGGTATCTTGCTGAAGGGTTTTATTTACCCCCTCAGACTCAGTTAATTTGTCATAAATTTTATTGTTTGCTATACTTGGGTTTGACTAATCAATGAACAAAGACAAAAGTGTACACTCGGATGAAAGTGATATGTGGGCGCATTCTCCTTACACAGATTGCACTCTGTCCCTGAAATACATATTAATCCATCTGTCAACATCTTTCTCATAGGTGTGAAAGATGCAAAATGGCAGTTAATTCATGTGTGTCATAAATGAATTTTTGGAGAGCAGATTAAATACTGAGATATATGGTATTCATTAATCTAACTGAACTCTTCATTAGCTCAGGTGGCTTAGGTGGCTTTACTAATTACAAATCGACTAATGCTCACCATTCATAAACACATAAATTAGTGTCACAGAAAACAAATGGAAAACTAGGTGCTTATTCTGGGGGTGGTGGTGAAAACTAAAGCATTGCATATTAAAGTGGTTCAAAAAGTGAGGGAGGAGAATGCACTATGATGTTGCATGCTTTAAATATCATTCCTATTTTTCAATAAAATCTGATTATTGATGGAGCACTTATGACATCTGAATTTCTAAATTAGCCGGAAACATAATGGAATAAGTTTGAAATGAAAAGTGGAACTTTTATCGACCCCATTCACTTTCATAGGATATGCCATTTGGTAGAAATTTTTTCCTGAACCCTATTTTATCCCACTTCAAATGTCAATTTTTAAAGTTTATTCTATTCTGTTTAAAAAATTATTTAGTGCAGTGAAATGTGCTTTGTTCCAAAACTTTCCTCAGACAGTTGTCGGCTCAATATCACTCATGATGATGATTTCATTTGCTGATGGTAGATTTTTTGCCCGTAAGGAAATCACCTCACACTGTAAAGAGCCATTATCTTTGGCTTCAGCATAGTTTTTGGTGGTAGGCGTCCATGAACCAAAGGGATGGTGAATTCCTGGAGCTGGAAAGCTACGATACAATCTTCCATCTGTTGTCCATGGTCTGTCACCACTCAACCAATCACCATTTCTTCTTTCACTTGATGAAGATGTCATTTCCGAGTTGTCAATTACACTGCTACCTCTCACATCAACCATCACTACTTCCTCCTCGGACACTGAGATACCTTCTTCTTTTTCCCTATGTTTTTGCTTCTTTTCTTTGTTTGTTTCTCTTCTTTTCACACTCAACTCTCTTGCTATCTTATCTGCTGAGCCTTTCCTTAACGCACCAGACCCCCCACAGAATGGGAACCTCCTCGCAAACTCTTTCCTGAAACGTGGGTGAGTAATAGCATAGACAAAAGGGTCAACACAACTCGCCATCTTGCAAAACAGTGCCGGTATCATGGAAACCAAAGGTGTAATCAGTTGTTGGTGGCCTGAAAATCCAAGTAATGCGACTGTAGCATAGGGCGTCCAAGACACAAACCACATGGCCACCACCGCAAGGACAACTATTGCAAGTCGTATCTCAGTTCGACGTCTCTGCTGTTCTCTGCGAGAGGAGGCATTATTTGAATTGGAAAGCTTCCTGACCGTGTTTGACGAGGAGTAGGTTGCAGCTAGGGCTACTGCTCGGCAAATGGAAGCATAGCAGAATGAAATCAGAGCAAAAGGCATCACCCAAGCAGCTATGAAGAACACTAGGATGAAAGTTCGGCTTATATTATCATCTGTAAGGTAGTCGAATGAACAAGAGGTTAGGTAACCCTCTGGCACATATCGATTGAGGCCAAACAGAGGCATTGAGGAAAATATGGCACCATATGTCCATGCTAGAAGCACACATGCTCGAGCCCGTGCCCTTGTTGGAACTTTGAGTGGTTCTAATGGATAGAGCACAACAAAATATCTGTCAAGAGCTATTGCAGCCAGGGTTGCAATTGATGTCGTTCCTGTAAGTCCTCCCAAGAAGCCATACACTTGACAGCCTATATTTAAAGAAATAAAGCATATCTCAAAACAATATACATGCATCAAATAAATATTATACACACCACTAGCTAATAATATAGGAGCATTTTAAATTTTACAGGAATAATAAATGACAATGTAGGTTGGGACTCATTGTCAGATCTATTTTACCCTGTGTTGATCCATTCATTTGGAAGGGAAAGAGAGCATTCTGAACTAATTTACATAAATCACACAGGACTCACCTTATGTTCAATTTAAGTTAAAATATTTGAGCCTTATTTATGACTTGGTCAAGTAATTATATGTAGTGGAACTACTAGCTATAATGTTTTGAGGTGATGCATTTGGAAAATAAGAAGATGAATGAAGACTACCTTTGCAATTTTCACTGGACTTTTTATTTTTATGACCATGGTTTCATTGCAAGGCAACTTCCCTTGATGATGTTGCCTTGGTCATGACAAATACAAATTCCAGTGGGAATTGCAAAGTTAGTCTTTATTCGTTTATTATGAAAGACACCAGGTAATGCCGGAGATATTGACTAATGGGAAATAAGTTATTTAAGCTAGAGTTAAATCATTGTATTATATCATAAACACTTCATAAATTCACCTCAAGCATGGCTTTAAATAATGCGAAAAAAAATCATTTGTGTGAATTAACACAGGTTTAATTACACCACATTGTAATCATATAACCATATTCTTTGCAAGAGGGAAAATTTTCATGGAAGAAATTCTAACAATCACTGAATGTTTTAAAATTTTACTGAATGTCTGGGTTATTAAACATAAATGCAATTTCAAATGAGAGCAAGTTGGCAATCGAAAAAAATAGTTAAACTTTTTTGCCAGAGCTTTTCAAACTTCATGATTAAAATCAAGAAATAAATGTAGTCATTCATGTTTTATAATGTACACATTATGCAAAATCATATCGGAATTGTGGACTGATGCAGCATTTGTTTTGGTTGATCATTTTTTATTCTATCTTTATTACTTTTATGTATGCTAAGGTTTTGATTCACATTTCTAATTATACCCCATCTTATCATATATCTATATAATTTTTAGAAAAAATGTGAACCAGACCTGCATGATTTGTGAGAAAAGAGGAGCTAATGGGATAAAGATTAATTATTGAATAGAAACATATGATTTGAAAATAAAAGTGGTTCAACATGCATTATTGCATACATTCTGTGATCTATTCTGATATCATCTTTCCTGTGTATTATTACATCACAATTTCAAACCACCATTAAATGCAATATTACATCATTCCTCATCCCATGACTATCTATTAATGCTTCTGTGCTACTTCACTGGAGAATTGAATCCAAGTGAAATTATGTCCCCATCCCTCTGTCTTCATGCTGGATTGTAATAGTTGTAAAGTAGGCCCCTGTTATCCACGAACAAAACAGCTGTCAATATTCTTGTTATAAGTCATATTCCAAAATTTAAGATACATATATATAAAGAAATCCTATCAAATAGTGTTTGATGGTGTCTTGGGTTTCCAACCTAAGAATACTCTCCAATCAATTAATGTCTTTCTTCATATATTATTAACTGAAACATTTTTGAGGAAAAATTGATATATATATATATATATATATATATATATATATATATATATATATATATATATATATATATATTGAAAATAATGGTTTCTTGGAAAAGTGATCTTGGGGAGGCTAACATAACACCATCAGTTAGACAGACACAGTAGCTTAGTAAAATGGAAATTATAAACAGCGTTAAAAACTTATGACTTCCTTAGTTTACTAGCTACAAATACGAATTATCTCTAATTGAAATAGCTGTGCAATCTTTTATTAGAGAGAAATAACTATGCTACCCAAGCTTATGATCAGCAGCTTGGTATGGGCTGCAAGGACGCATAAATTTCCCCATCAACATTATATAAAATGAAAATAATGATTTTCTCGTAAAATGTTTACATAATATGATTTTTACTAATGAAAAAAAATATTTTCCAACTTTTTATCAAGAAATCTACATTATAAGTGCATATTCTGTTAGGAACATAACTGCAAAAATATTGTACAAAACTGCTATATGATAAAGTTATGGTGCTTACTGATGCTTGGTGGCAATCCATTTGTTTAATATAAAGAAAGAATTAAAGACAGTGTTTCCACATGAAAAAAACCTTCTTGTGGAAATGCAAAAACTTTGATTCTTTCAGCATGCTTTATATTGCCATTGCTAAATTCGTAAATTTGACTTTCAGACCTCTAATCTCTGCAGCTTTTGGAGATCTTTACCTAAACTACCAAGTGCTGGTCCCAGGTAGATACAGTTGTAGATGAAAACAGGCATCTTCAGCATCATAAGGGAGTCACTGATGGCCAAATTCATCACAAGTATATTTGCTGGGGTTCTTAGTGACTTGCATCTGAAAGACACTAACAAATAATTAGTTGCTTTATTTGTTGTTATGCAGAATAATTTCAGTTCATAAGGATAGGAACATGCTGTAATCATAAACTTCTATGTAAAAATATCATCCACCAATGCCAAAATCTTTATAACTGCTTCATTCTTTTTTGCACTGGGTATTAATAAGCATTAAATTTTTACATTCAACTGCTACTCTCCTTTTTTTACATCAGTGGTGTGAATTATAGACAAAAAGAACATTGAAGAAATGAAGCTCACTATGTGGGTATATACAATATTTGCATTATTATTGCTGTCAATGTACCTGAGCTAGTGGTAAAAGTAGAATGACACAGACTAATCACTGTTAAATTTCATTTGTTACCCTTCACTTTTAATCAGTCATTAATAAAGTGACAACAGACACCCTACGCTACAGTAAACCCTTATTCAATTCCGTATAATTTTTGCTTCCCTTCATTCTGACTTATGCTTATTTATTTCTTCCCTTAGCTCTCCAGCCTTAAAATTATGGCCACATCGAATACAAAATATTCCAGAGTTTCAATTCCCCCAATCAGGTTTCCTGGAGGGGGTGTGTTTTGGATACAGCTGAGGCAAGGAAGGGTTATAGAACAAATTTGAGCTTTAAATCTCTCTTTGTGCCTAGGAAACGTAAATAAGTCAAGGTTTTAATTATTGAAGCAGAAATTAATGTCCTAGGCTTGTGAAACAAGATGGGCCCTTAAATGAGGATTTTGTGTCTGAGAAATTTAAAGTTATCCACAGTGGGAATGATTAAACCAGGAAGAAAATGAAGTGGCAATAAAATTTGAGAGAAAAATGGAAAAGTTATACTATCAACACATATCTCCTTAGTGGCAATAATTATGATTGAACTTAAATCCTGCCCTTTAGACTTTTGTATTGTAACAGTTCACCTAAAACAGCATAGATGAAGAAGTAGAAAAAATGTATGAACATACAGAAAAGCTTATTAAATTAGTGGGAGTAAAAGATAATCTTATTATAATTGGTTATTTCAATACAGTTGTTGGCCAGAGCAACAACTAAAAATGGAGAGAAAAATGTGGATTAGGAAAAATGAATACCAAAGAGAAAGACTGCTAAAGATTTGTGAACAATGTGAAATGATAGTTGCTAATGCATTCTTTCAAGTTCTCAACAGAAGCAGGTACACATGGACAGGACAACGGTCAATGAATTTTATGCTAGTTAAACAAAAATATAGGAATAAGATTAATTTAAGTTTCATGCATTCACATCAAGGGTTTGATTGGGACAGTGACAACATACTTGTCATGACAAGATGCTACTGTTAGGGTCAGGAAGTACTGAAGACACATGCCAAAGAAATGGTGTTGTGAAAAGTTGACGAAAAAGAAGTAGTTCAACAGATGAGAGGAGCAACAAGTTGAGAAACATAAAGGAGAAAAAGACAGATGGGAAGTTATGAAAATAGGTATCACAGCTGCAGCACAATATGTCAGGGAAAGGACCCCTAGAATCATGAAAGTTATTGATGAACAAAGGAAAAGTAGACCTCACCAAAGGAAGGAATAAAAATAATTTTGGGAAATTCTAAAAGACAAAGAACCTAATTACTCCAAAATTCTGGAAGGAAAAAGGAAAGGTGGATGAAAGAACAAAGTGAGAACATGGAAGTGAATTTATTGATGGAAAATTGGGCCAAGAATATTTGAAAATTAGAGCACTACAATTAAAGTGAGGATCCAGAGCACATGTGATCAGAGGAAAAATTGGAAATATAGTTTTAAAAAATAAAAAAATTGGTGAAAGATGGAATGAATACATAGAAGAATTATACATTGTAACAGAAATACAGAATAATGATGAGTATATAAGGGATGAGAAATTACCTCCAATATCTTGAGAATAATTTATTTTTGTTTTAAAAAGCTTGAATGACTACAAAGCAACAGGAATAGATGATAAACTTGAACAAATACTTAAGTATTTGGTAGAAGCAACAAAAGAATGGTTCCATAAAATTGCAAATGATTGTTATGAGACACATAAGGTACTAGTTGATTTCACAAACAGCACAACAATTTCAATTACCAAAAAATATATTACTACAGACTGTTATAATTTCATAACAATTTCCATTCCATCTCACACGTCGAACATTCTATTGAAATGCCGAATAACAGGCTAAGAGAAAAAAATTAAACAAAATGTATGAAACGATCAGTTGAAATTTTAGACAGGAAGTGATAATAGCATTATGATAGATATTAGTGAGGAGTTTGAGATTGATAGAGAGACATTTGTGGCCTTTACAGGTTTTGATAAACTTGACTGGGGATTACTGTTTCAAGAAATGACATAAATTATTGTTGATTGAAAAGATAGAAGAATGATTTAAAATGTATACAAGACAGAAGGCTGAAATTGATATAAAAAGATGTACCATATAAGTAAAAATAAGAAGAGGCACATATGCTTTTCTGATTACCTAGTATTAATAACAGATTGAAAAACACATAAGCGGCTCAATTAATCTCTCAACCTTAGAATATTATAAATTGAAAATCAGCAAGTAGAGGGCTAAAACAATGATAATAGGAAAGAGAAGAGAAAATACTAAAACTGATATGGAAAGAGACAACTAAACCCTGGGACAGAGTGAAAAGTTTTTTTACCTCAGGAGTATTATTATAAACAAAAATAAATTTGGGATAGAGATTAAAATAAGAATAGCCAGAGTGGAACAAACTTTTCAAAAGAAAAATAACTTATCGAAAATCAAATAAGTATGGAGACAAGGAAATATTTAACCAAAGTGTTTGTTTGGTATGTTTTATTTTATATATGTGATACAAAATCCATCAAAAAAGTAGAAAAACTATTGAAGAAATGGAAATGTGGATTTGGAGGAAACTGATGAAAACAAGCCTGCTACAAGAAAAAAAATACTGGCAAAGTTCTAAAACTGAAAGAGAAGTGAAAGAAAATATATTTATCTTAAAAGCAATATGACAAAGAAGGGGAAAACTGATTGGCTATGCATCATGGTATAATCAATTCTTTCGAAATGTATTCAAAGGTAAAGTGATAAAAAAAAACAGGAGGATGACCAAGAGTTGGATTATTCAAAAACATGGAGCAGGAGATGGAATTCACACTGTATACTAACTTGAAGAAAGCAGAAATGAAAAGAGAGACATAGCCATTGTAATGAGGTATCGCTTCACCTGTCTCACATCCTCCCCTCAATCACAGTCTTTAACATTAAATTTCCAAAGAAAATGCTCCACATCTCTTTTGAATCTCTCCTGAAAATCCTGTATCTTCCCTACCATCAGTAGTAGTACCTTACTTGTTTACTTTTCTGTCCATTTTACTTTTTCCGTTTCCTCTACCCATATCTCAAAAGCCTCTAATCTATGCTCATAGCTATCTATCAGTCCAGATGTATATTTTGATGAGGTGCCCTGGTGAATGGCGCTTTTGAGCTCTGAATGAAGTGACTTAACAATTTATGGGAAACTGTAGGTTTCAATTGGAAGATATTTAGTCTTCATTTCTAGAATGCACAATTTTACACTCCATAGAGTTTAAGAAACTAAGCTTAGCTGTACCCTTACCTATCAAATTATTTTTTGCAGTAATAATGTTGGTTTGGTGGTCAAACAGATTATCACAAGAAATAATGCCTTAAGGTCATATATTTCAGCTAGGAAGAATAGATGGATGGCTAGCTATAATCTGATGGCATGATTTCTACCGGTAGAGATTCCATGGCAGCTTCTAGGGAATCTCATTCGGTTTATAGTTTTGGCACTGGCAGCTTCATCTAATTTTTCCTTCATAAATGTTACCTTATTTATTCCATGTTTTTTTAATGAAAGAGATACAAGTAATAATTAATTACTTATTAATTAATTATTACTTATAATCAATAGCTATCAAGATAATTGTTATATTAAAACTTGACAGCTTAACATTGAAATGATTCTGAATTAAAATATAAAAAACAAGATGCCTCAAATTATCCATTGTACCGACACTACAAATTAGTGTCAAAGAGTGAATCTTGAACTGAATGAGGTAGTTTTTCATGCATAAAATCTATTTCCCCTGTTAAATTATTCATTGGATAGAAATTAATATTACATTTCCTGTCTACAATAAGTAATTTCCAACTGTTGTAGAGAGGATATACGGCAATATTGCCTCTAAGCTAATTGTAATTTGATGCTAAGCCAGCAATTATAGTTTCATTGGACATCTTAATTTTCTCAGAGTATAAATTAATTTTCTGAAATTGCATTCAATGATAAAAATGGCAAGGGATTTATAGGTGGAATACCCAAGAAAAATAATTATATATTGACTTGATTGGAAGAAATCTCATTTACCATGTGATTACTCAAGAAATAGCTGGAAACGTTTTACACTAAATAATAAAAAAATAACTTTTGTGGATTGAATTTTTGCTGTTTCTTTCAGCCTTCAATCCACTCAGGCAGAATCCCGGTTGCGTGTGGTTGGAATACTTCCAGTTTCATTTAGGGCTGATATTTTTTCATAACCCATATTATATATACACTTTCTCCAATATATTTTTATGCAAAGTTTTCCAGGTGCACCTAATATCTACATGTCTCGGGAACTATCGTCACAGTGTACTAGAGGTGTGTTGTAACGGTCTTCCGAGCAATCCTACAACCTTCCACTTTCTTCACTCCTTCATGGTTCTTCACAAGTCTGCTTTTCATGATTCCAGTTATAGCTCCTGATAACATACGTCTTTCTAAGATTCAGCTAAATAATTAGTTGATAAGAGCTTTATTACGCTTGGGCATTTATTTTATTAATAGCTTGGTTACTATTTTTAACTGGAGGAGTTCATCCTGGAATATACAAGTAATTTACCGAACTATTTCATCTTGTTGATTATGAATGTCGGTGGTTTGTTCGTTACGTAACTTTGTTACGAAAGTAAACGATATTCTCATGACTTGTTGCCCGAATTAGATTTGCCTCTGGGTCCAAGAATTGAAATTGGAGAAATATATAACAGAATTACTATATTAATGGGCTCCTTTCCCATCGACAGTAATTGTTAGCAAACAGCTTTAAGATCTTCCTTCCTTCCCTTAAGACCCAAACCCCTGAAATCGGTTCAAACCCTTTTCGGTTCTCCGTCACTTGCAATGGGTACTTTCGCTCTCTACCAGACCCTGCCTGACTTACTGAGTAACAAAATTTAACTGGTAATAGATGAGATCCGTATTTCGGTAGAGTGAAAGAGAAGTCTTTGGTATTCCATTCATGCGACGATCTTACTTTTCGATTTTATACCCCACTCAGCAAAATGCAAGACAAGGAGAGTGTTTTCCCAAGGGCACATCCTTCTTCATCGGAGCCGTCGCATTCGATTCGAACTCGGGCCGGCGCTACTTGCTGCAGACCAAAAAGCTTTACGTAATTTTGACGTCTCCGCAGTATTGAACGGCCTTGTCTCGAAAGAGTATCCCCAGCGACTAATAATCTGTGAGGTGATTGACGTGCCGCCAACCCTTTCCGTCGCGAGGGATGGACCGCAGGGTGGGATTGACGTGACGTCAACGAGGCCCTGGGGATACCCGCCAATGGGAAAATGTCTTTGGGGAATTTCTTGGACGTGCACTCTCGGGAAGTGGTGTCGGAAGGGTGACCGCAAAAAAACGGGGATGGGGGCGGGCAGTTGGTTTGTCCTACACTTGAAGTCGACCCCATTGCCCACGATAGGGATAGTTTCTCGAGGAGGTAGGGGAAAGAGGGTGATCGCTCTCATCGGATACCCCACCTCCAATGATTTTCCTGGCTTTTTTCTTCCAATTCCCGGTTTATGTGTATCTGTGTATCAATTTTATGGCGTATGAAATAATTGTGTATTTCATTGAAAACAGGGATTTAGTGTTCGAATAGATATACGAATATCCCAGGATAGCTGAATTAAAAATCTGTTCACTGGAAAACTGAAAACTGCAATATCTTTACAGGCTATCGGGTCAGGTTTTACTATGAAGGGTCTCTCCAGTGTATGGAAATCAACTTAAATTTATGGACGAAGTCGACTTCTGCCTGGTGTTTTAATACGGATCGACTCCATAATATCGCACCTGAATCCTTACTGCTAACTCTCGCCGAGCCAGTCCCAAGGATTGATTAGGGAGCAGTGAACCACCATCGCCTCAAATGGTAAGTGTGCGTATTCATTCCACATCTTCACAGATACCCTGATTTCTCCGAGTTACATAAACTCACAGACCGATGTCACATTGAATTATCCCCGAGGAAACAGTCCATTTCGCCTCTCGCGGGGGATACGTCCCCTAGAGATCCACTTGCGGCGGAGCCTGAGCTATTAAGGTTGCTGCTTGATCCCGGAATGGAATGAGGACTTGGGAGGACATTGACACTTCTCAAGGGGTGTTCATATCCCCCTTGTAATGCATCGATTGGAAACAATTTTTCCGCACAGGCTGGAATATTTTGATTTATCACCAACTATCTGTAACCGTTTTCCGCACCCTATTCCAAAAATTATTGTGATCCACTCAATTTTTTATTTATGCCTCTCTTGTCATGAAAATGCGCTTCATCTTTTCAGTATTTTTTCTTTCGTCCTTTTCTCTTCTTTTGGCTGCTTTCCACTCCATAACCCCTCTTAGCCATCGTTCAGGCCATCTTACTTGCTCATACCATTTTTAAGAGCTATGCTTGGGGAGTATTCAAGTATCTTGGTACCTATGCCTCTAAGTTGTCAGATATGTTGGGGATAAATTATTGACTCCTCTCCAGAAATTATTTTAGTACCTTGCAGGTTTTTCGTTTTGATTCATCCTGTAAGTGTTCAGAGCAAATATCGGGACTCTTACGGAGTATTTTATTGATCGCCTTGAATTTTAATGAAAAGGATATTGCGTTCTCCTTAACCCTATCACCAATCACCATTTCCGAACTCCATTCCTTAATCTCTCACCCCAAACATTCACCCTCATCGGCTTTATCAAAAAACTCTCCAACTCCAATACTAGCCACTTGATATCTATCAATGAAGGCGTCAGGAATTTACCAGACTATGCCTTTCTGATGTGAAAGAGATCGCAGAGCATTGAATAAAGGAGCGGAAAATTCTCTTATTCTGATCTCAGTCTTCCAAAAAGTTAGGCGCGAAAGTACTAAGTTTTTGCGTGTTAAAATAATTTTAAACCATAATATACTTACATTCCATGTCACCAACTTCCTCCTCCTTGTAAAAACTTATCTACCTAACGCATTGCTTCTTTTTATGCCCCTTCTACTTTGACCATCTTCTTCCAAAACCCTTCCCATTTATATATAAACTATTCCATCTGCTCCAGTCTCTGAGTTATGTGGTATCATGGCATGCCGAGTTGTCAGCCAGTGCCTTGGTCACCCACCCATCGATCTCATTTATTTAACCCAAAAGGTTAACGTAAAAAGTCATGCCGACGATGGGGAATCCCTTCTCATCCCTTAATTGTGTCCGTGATTGAAAGTGATATACTCCCCCAAAGCAGGCTTTCGCGAAACTCTGGCAGGAAAGTAATAATAATAATGGATATGAAAGCGAAACATTTAAGTACGGGAACGTATTCATGCAAGCCTATGTCGCACATTGGGTTTGTACGAAACGAAAACTCATTCCTTAGAGTCCATTACATCGGAGGCAATCCTCCGTACTGCTATTTTTCTTCGTAAATATGCAGTATGGGCGGGTCATGAGTTCGCGTGATAGTTGACAGTTAAGTGAGGGAGAGAAGACAAGTGAATCCTTGTACGTAGTAAGCCGAATCAGATTCCAGCTTCATGCTTTACTGCTTAGATGTCTGCAAGTAGCCGGAGTGATTGCCGAGGGACTGATAAAATTGAAGTGTCGTGCAATTAATATGTAACCATAGCATCAATGTGGTCCAGTTGGTATCTTTTATTTGCGATTCATTATATTAGTACAATGAACATAAGCCGAAGTAGGACGATGGCGTAAAGCAGCTGCAATACGACAGTTTGGCGCACCTCAATATAAAGGAGAATTACTACAAAACTACCGGCCGGCGGGACTTCATTTCCGGAAAATATTAGATATTAACATCTCAAAATTATTCTTTTAGGTAATTAACCAATTAAAAATTAGGCTTCATATAGATTCTAAAAACTGTTGAAGGCTTTGTAAGATTCTAAGTTTTTTATTACAAGAAACACCTATGCAGTATAATGTTTCCTGCTTCAACTCATACCCTTAAATCCTCATCATAATGTTTGTAATAACTATTCTTCTCTTCCTTACGTTCTTTATTGAATTTCTGCCCCCTTTATTTAATGATCTATTAATATTGTAGTCATTGATTATCTCTCATTGATATTCTCTATCATTATTATATCCGTCTTAAAATTTTCAGGCTAGTACCAAAATTCACAGAATAAAAAATAATATCCTTGCTACATTTAATGTCCCTTTCTTTTAATGTGTTCAAATTTTTAAAGCACCATTTATTCCTCTCCCTTATCTAAACCTGAAATTATCTACTTCTAAGTAGTCGTTTGTTGTCATTTACAGCTTTTGTTGGTAATTCTTAATATTGCTTGCCCTGAGTACGACGTTGAGCGTGTGAGATTATAGTCCTCGCCTGCTGTTGATGCACAGTTTTTGGCTTTGAGATGACGGAGACTCGATATATTTGATGTCAAAGAATTACTTCGAGCTGGACAACATATTTTATTATTTATTTAAATGGAGTGATAATTATGCGTATTAAAACAAAGTGAGTAAATAATTTTAAGGATTAAGGTATTTTTAAAAATATTTCCTTTGTTAATTCGTTTTTATAGCATTCTAACGTTTTTGATTCTCCGGAATTTAATTACTGAATATATTTATTTCGGCCCCATAATACTTACAATAAAAACATATGGTACCCTAACGTGTGAAAGTATGATGGATTCCGTCGATTTCACACTCGACATACTCTAATGAAACGAAATAGATGGCACGACATTGACTGAGAGACCCCTTCCTTTAACGTCGGTCGTTTGCTTTGTAGATTTTGCGAAAGCATTCCATAGAGTGAAGCAAGCAGAATTAATGAAGGTATCACAGAAAATAGGAGTAGATTAGAGGGATATGGGACTTGTCCACAACCTGTACATGTCTCAGACTGCTCAGGAGCCTTTGGCGGATGGAGAGTGCGGATGGATAGTTTTGGAAAGGAGATTAGAAAGGAGGCACCGATTATCACCCGTATGTTCAATGCACGTAAAAGCGGAGGAAATCCTAAAAGGGGGATGAGAAGAACTGGAGATAGGGACCAGGGGAATCCGTAAAATCGGTTAATTATTTGGATGATCAAGCTATTTATAGATCGCCAGTCAGCCAAAGAGTTATAATCATTGCTGAGCACATAATAAATATTGTAATAGGTATGAAATGAGAATCAACGTAAAAAACACGCGGTAAGAGTTTTTCGAGCAACAGGAAGGCTAGATTAAACTTTAAAATTAGAGAGTATAGGCTAGAACAGTTTACCTATTTTAGAATTGTTTTGGATCAAGATGGTCAAAGTGGTAGAGAATTAAGAAGAACTTCATGAGAAAAAGAAGCTTTTACAAGGAGAAAGCAATTAATGGCAGGCATGTTAAGAAAATATTAGTAAAAACTTTGATATGCGATATAATTTTGTACGGCGATCGCAATGGCAAAATAACAGGTGTAGATTTGAGGATTTTTTGATGTGGGTGTGGAGGTGAATGGAAAAAGTAAAATCGACGGAAAATAAAACAAACTAAGAAGTGCTAGGCATGGTGGAAGAGTAGAGAGCGTAGTTGTAAAAGATCAAAAGAAGTCAAGAAAGATAGCTGTACCGCGTTTTGATCGATGATGGGATGTTGAAGATTGAGAGAGGGGAGAATGCTGGGCAGATGAGGCAAGGGGGGAAAAGACTACTTTGGGCAGAACGAAGGGCGGCAAAATTATGCGATAATGAAGAAGGGTTTATTGACGTGTTGGTGTTAGGTTGTGTCGTGTTAGACGAGGCCTAGAGATGTACGATGGCTAATCTGTGTCCATTCCTACCAATGGAATAAAAAAAAATCTCACCCATAAAGTATGTTAATCCGGCAGACGCAAAAGTAAATATGGTTGCCTGTGCACAGGGGTAACTATCTGGTCCTATACCCAAAAATAGGGGCGTCATTGTCCAATGGGTAGAGTTCTGGGCTACTGACAACAGGATCCAGGTTCGATTTCGGGTCAGTGTAACTTCACCCCTAGATCACCCTCACTTTCATTATTTTTTGTCTATGTGCATGTGGCTTTCAAACGCTGAAACGTGTCTTGCTGCTTAGTAAATGGTGTGAAATTTAAAAAACTCGATTATCTTACCACGTTTAAAATGGCCACTTACAAGGTTAAGGCTTCAGCAGTGAACTTTATCCTAACAGCTAATCCTTGGTCTAAACATCGCAATTCAACGATGACAAAAATTACTTGGAGCCGGAATTCGGCCCGTCCAGGGTAGTTCGGTGATCGAGGCGCTCACCAGATTACCTGATGGTCCCAGGTTCGAAATATACCTCAAACATTAACTTATTAAATTTTAAAGGTGCGAGTAAGTCGCGTCAACTGATCTTAGCCGTCGCACCAGCCACAGAATTCAATTTCTATTACTTTGTAATTAATTTCTATTACTGGCTTTTGGAATGTAATCCCCAATGTATTCGTGTAATTGTTGTATTTTTTATTCATTGCGATTTTATTGGTGTGGATGACATTCTTGCCATTGCTGCGGAAAAGCATGATGGTATTAGAATGATGGACGTGAAAAGGTGCTCTAATATAACATCAGTATTAAAGGATATTGTAAATCATTCATAATGCAATGCAACAATCCCTTATGGTTCGAAAAAAGCTGTCATACAACCTATTTACAAAGGAGGATCTCATAAAGATTATGAATAATTATCGACCAATATCAATACGAGGTATTTTTTTATTTACATTATGATCCCTTCGTTCATTCATTTTTGACAAGAGCCTCTGCAGGGTTTATTTTCTCTTTCCTTTTGCCATCGAGAAGTGGTATTTTTGATTGAAATATTCTTTTCTGACAACATGCGTTATTTCTTGTTACGATTTAGATCATTGATTTGATTGGCTTAACTGCTATGTTAATTCAACGTGCCACTGGAGCATTGCGATGTCATACCAGCATCCCAAAGGAATATATCCGCTACAGCATTATTAATCGTAACTCAATATTAAAGGATGAAATTGATGTATGATGGTTTTGCTACTGTTTGAATAACTCATAGAAAAGGAAAAGTGCGCATGATTATGAAATACTTTTAAAAATAGCCCGAATTCTTGGCGAGGTACTCGTAATATGCTCACAAAATCCCACGTACCTCCTAATAGGTAGGCACAGGTAATGCTATGCTAGCTATCAAGGTCAAAGTTTTAGACTGTCTCAAGGATAATAGTTTGTTTAGAATAGTGGAAGTGGGCCTGGGATATTACTAATCATTAGATTTTATTGAAGTATGCTCCTGAAAAGGTGCCACTATTGATTGGTATATTTCCAAAACGGTAATTAAGGTTAGTATGTATACTTTAATACCTTATCGTTGGTTACTTTTTAATTTGAGATTTAAGCCTCGGACATTTGGAAGCATTATGGACAGTATAGATTATATTAGATAAGGCCATCAAAAGACGACAATTACAATTTCTCTCGGAAAATTGGTGCATGGAATGTGAGAGATACGCACCAGAAGAAACAAGAGTAGATGAATGAAATAATTGTGAGACGAACTCATAGAAAATGGCAAAAGGGGTTTATTATTTTGAATTTAGTCGTAATGATTTGTTATTGCGGTCAGTAGTCGATAACAACACACGTTAGTCAAGGTGTAGGCTTGATTCGGAGTGAGAGGGTAAGGATTTATGGTAAGGAAATTCAAGTTGGCGTCCCTTTGGTTGATTTTGTATTCGTAAAATTGTGTGTGTATCTAGTTATGTACTTTTGGATGATGAGATCGAAAGCGTGGAGGTTGAGTTCTGTAGAAAACCGAGGAAAAGGATTGAATGAGTTTGCGTATTGAATGCGTGGTGAAATAATAATACTCTTAGGATACATGAATAGTTTGGTTGTTGTACGAAGGGTAGTCTCTAAGAAATGGTGAAATCATTCAGTGACCTCCGAGTGAACGATAATGGAGAACACTTGTTGAGTGTCTTTGTCTGAAACAGAGATCGTTTCGAATACGGCTTGGTGTAATTATTTACTATTTTTTTAAACATAGACCTGTAAATTTATTAGAATGAAAAATTGCAATTTTTAGGAGACTTTTTGTGTGTGAACAGAGACTGAGACCTTCAGTGAATAATAAGAGAGAAATGAGGGTTTCTAAAAGTTTAACTGATTGTTATTTGGTATTTTAGAAATTAGATCTGGAGAAAAAAGAGGGTAACAAATGAGATAAGAGTGTAAAAGCAATTGGCAGTATAAATAGAAAAGCTTAAATATGTAAGAACACAATATGAATACATATACACTTTAGGGTAAGCTGACCTCTAATAGAGCGTAATGGGAAACTATATCGGAAGCGGAAGTGCGAGTGTTGCTTAAAAGATTTTAGAAGGAATAATTGTACTGTAAAGGTATGTGGAAAGGGGACACCTGGTGGAAATAAGTAAAAGATTCTGTGAGTGCCGAGAAGGGAACCTATAAGAGAATGATTGAAACTGAAGGTGAGGAATCTTGGAAGATAGCATATGATGTGTTTACACGCATTAACTTAGGATTAACTTCTATTAATGTGCGTAGAAAGGAGTTGCTTTTATCGATGATAACCATAGTCAATGTAGTCTACATTGGACCACATTGACGTGTATTCTTTAACACTTTCGTATTTCTGCAAACAGTTACACCTTTCAAAGAGTGATCTCAGACTCAGCTTTGTGAAACTTCATGAATTTCTGAGCAAAATTTGTGTATTTTTACAATTAATTTATTATGGTGCTGCTGGTTTCGACGCATACGCGTTATTATAAGAACCTGATGATGTCACTCTTTGTTGAAGTAAGTTCTGCCAAAATAAATTTACCGTGAAAATATACACATTTTACTCCTTAAGTAGCACCTTAAAAACGTTTTGATTTGCTTCTCCTGAGAAGTTTTTGAACTAAGCCAATATCTTACATTTTTTACCCTGGCGTGGGTACGACAAGGAAATATTACTTTTATTCGTGCCTTTAATTATTTTTGCATTCGTAAAAAAATCTGTGGAGCGCGAGATTGGGTGGCGCGGGATAATTTTTCACCCACGAACTCCTCGCCGCCAGCCGGGGAGCGATATTAAGAGCGACAAAAAGACTGATTACGACTTTCCTCACCCCCTAAGTTCCTTTCTCTGGAGAACTGATCTATTCTCGTGCTTCTCAACCGGAGTAGAACCCTGTTCTCGGTCGTTATCAAAAGGCCAGGCTAGCGATGGGGAAGGTGGATGGAATAACCCAACGAAATGGGATATAATGGCAATTAACCAAGTCAATTTCTTTACGGAATCCTTATGATCCTGTATTATTCTACATCCTGCGGACCCCAGAGATGGAGTCATTCGCAATATATGGGATAATTATTGACGAGACGTAGGACTAATTTAATATTTCCGTAAGGGTGTCGCATCCATCCTTCTTTCATATTTGCTCCTGCGTTGGGAGGAGGGATTGGGGGAGATCAAATTAATACTCATGCCCTGTGATTGGTTTTTCTTGTATTATGAATGGTTCATCAGTTGAGATTTTTCCTGGTGAAGTAATGAAACGTCTCCTTTTCCTCTGCCCTCCACACGACTTGCCATGCCTCAAAACAATGGTGCGGTTCCGATCCGTCATTACTACGCTGGCAATGAAAGAGGAAGCCCATGGAAGACGGGTGATTGCCCCTTCGATGCGGAACAGTTAAAATTGAGCCCAAATTCGTACTCTAAGGACTAATTCCATCCCGTAGCAGTAATTATTAGCGGAGTTGTCCGGCTACTAAGGTCTTGACTACATCTCTGTCGTTACGGATGGATGAGTAATTTGGTACGGATGGGATTTTGTACGGTGAGGAGCCTCAGAAGAGTGTAGAGGAACCGGGCGCTGGATTTACTTTTTTGCGTCGCCATTACACCCAGTTTTTACGCAAGGTAAGATACAAAGTATAGATTGGAGTCTTTTAAGATGTGAGTGTGGGAAAGAATGGAGAAAATAAAATTTACGGAAAGGAAAACAAATTACGAAGTTTTAGGCATGGGAGGGGAAGAGAGATGGTTGCTGGAGAAAAATTTGAAGGAAGCAGAATGAGTAGATTTAGATGGAACCGAGAGGAAATGGGATACTGATAGGAGAATAATGTGAAAGCGAGGCAGTGGGAGGGTGGGAGGAATAGATTTGGGAATTTGGATGGAATTAAGGGAGACAGGAAACATGTAGAACTAAAGAATCAGTTACTATAATATGTAGGGGTCTAATATTATTTTTTGTCATGTTAGTTAGACTATAGGAGGACAGTAAACTGTATTGCCATAGCCTATCAAAAATCTATCCACATCCGGTCGACTGGTTTTAATTATATTTTAAGTTTTTCCGGTTTAAGATTTTCACTTTTTTACTATTCAAGCTGGAAGCCGATCTTCTCCGTGCGTTTTTGAGATTCATCGATCGTTTAAAGAGCTCTTTAGGTACTCAATCCATTTGCTGTCATGAAATTTTCTTCTCTGAAAGCACAGGTTGCAAATTTCTCGGAAATGTTTTGAAGCAAATTTAAACCTCAGAATGTATTAAATACGCTGAAATTTTCTCACACTGATGCATAGAGACTGAAATTTCTCTAAGTAGTTCCATTGTTTAGAAAAAAATTTCTCTAAGGCCTCCGTGATGCTTCATTTACGTAAACCTTTCACATAATGTCTTCAAGTGACGATACTTTGATTCCTATTACATTGTGTATCTTCAGAACCTGACCTGAGAATGATTCTTGGAACGGCAACTGATTTATGTTTATCCGAAGACATATAACACGGAAGAAACCCATATACGTCTATCAATCACTATTCGGAAGAAAAAAATTCAGTGTGAAATAAATTTCCATTTTCACTGGAAACGAAATGTATTTTTTATGAATACAAATCAATTGGTAGACTTCCGTTTTTTATATCTTTCACTCCATAATTTTTCTCAATCTCTTCTTTATGATGGCTCCGATATTAAAATTCAAGCACATTTCGGGACCTTTAAATGCCACCCGATTTTGCTGAGATTTTCAACTCGTTTTCTCATAGTGTCTCAAAGTATCATAAAATGAAAAGATCTGACTCTTATAAGTTACGTATTTCACCGAAAAATGGAAATATTTATGTGAAGATCTGCTTCCACGAATAAGTTGGAGAAATATTAAATGTATTAATATTTTCTGGAGTAAATACGCTATAATATCTTTGTCAAGTACTTTGGTCATCGTGGTGGCATTTGTGTGAATTTAATGGAAATATACGGTTTGACTGAATAGTAGTCTGAACGATAGAGACACATCAATGAATGGAGAGAATCTATTTTGAACATCGAATAATAGAAATGAAAAAATTATAATTTTGGGATCACTTTAAACATGTCAGACAAGATCTGTATGCAGCATCAAAGAATTCCTAGGTTCACATAAATTAATGGATCCAGTATAAATACTAGGAGTAAGTAATTTAAGGCACTTTTTAAAGTCATTTTTTCAGGCAAAGTAAATGCGAAAAATATATTGGTCTTTCCAAGCTTTAGTTTTTCAGTCAGCCAAGGGGCTGCAAGCATTGCTTAGTGAATTGGAAATTCATTGCGACAGGTATGGGATGAGATCAATTTTAATAAAACAAAGGTTATGCGATTTTCTAGAAATAAAAAGGCCAAGCTTAACATTAAAATAGGAGGGCAAAAACTAGAGCAGGTAGAACAGTTTACGTATCTCGGTAGTGTCTTAGACCAACACTGTCAAAGTAGTAGGGACGTAAGGAGAAGAATTGCGCTAGGCAAAGAGGCTTTCACAAGGAGGAGGGAGTTGATGACGGGGACGTTAAGTAAGGATGTTAAGAAAAGACTCGTAAAAACTTTGATATGGAGCGTAGCTATGTACGGCGCGGAAACGTGGTCATTGAAGCAGGAGGATAGACGTAGATTGGAGACTTTTGAAATGTGGGTGTGGAGAAGAATGGAGAAGGTGAAATGGACAGAGAAGAAAACAAACGAGGAAGTACTTGGTATGGTGAGCGAAGAGAGGGGTTTGCTGGGAGCAATCCTATGGAGGCAGGAAAAGTGGCTGAAGGGGGTATTGACCGGCAGCGGGATGTTGAAGACTGTAATAGACGGGAGAATGTTAGGCAAACGAGGAAATTGAAGGAACAGGATAGGGATGTTGGACGGGATGAAGGGAGGAAGAAAGTACTCTGAGCTGAAGAGGGACTTGGTGTAGAGTAAGATGTTGTGTTTTGCTAGGGGTCACAAATTATTTAATTAGTAATTATGTCTATCCAAAAACCTACCTTAACCGGTAGATTACCTAATAAATAAAAATAAATATTGGTCTTTGTGTTTAGTCACATGCTAGGGAAAATGTTAAGGTTTTTCAGTAAGTAATACTGTGCAAGCCCAAGAAATGTTATTAACGATCTGGTTTCCATCCCTTCTCCCAGAAGAGTTCTATTTACGTTCGTTCGCAGGTTTCCGCGGCGATGAGTAGGTGATTTCCACATTTTTCGGGCTGCGTCCGCGTATGTCGTTTAAATGTTCATCCTCAGGACGCCAGCAGGATAGCTGACGAAACTGTTGTACATTTAAACGACATACGCGGACGCAGCCCGAAAAATGTGGAAATCACCGAGTTTTATTTACCTTTGAATGGATGGAACTGATCCTAAAAGAGTTGAGTGGGAACTTCTATGCATATTTACTTGTGTTTTTTCTGCTTACGTAATTGTGCAGACAAATATTTAGTAGATACTCATTTCATGGAAAAAACATTACTTGACTTTTGACACACGAACAACGGAAAAATATATCTTTTTATCAATGAAAAATGCATTTTTATGACCAAATACTACAATTTTTCATTATCATGAACCCACTCCTTAGTTGTACATAAATTACGGATAAAGTCATTAAAAATTTTGGGACCAGAGTATTGACTTACAGCGGTTATCGTGGAAGATTACTGGGTCAAGAGATTGATTTCAGGCTCTCTCTGACAATTTTGGATACAACCACCTTCATATTTAAAACATTTTTGAGCAAATAACACTAGATTTTCCAAAACTTAGTGGTTTTCCATCAATAAATTGGAAATATTCAACTAGAATCCTTGTAACCCCATAGTTTACCCATGAACGGAGTTTGCAATGGTCAAAACAACAGACTCATGCCCAGAGGAGTAACTAGGACCCATAATCTATTGGACAAACAAGACAGATCCTTATCTTAGCATTCTAATTAAAAACTGTTTTTTATTCTGATCTAATTATTTCAAAACAAATGCTAGGGTGTGAATTTCGAGATTTTGTTTAGATTGATCTTAACGAACTCGTAATTTTAGTTTCAAAACGAATCAGATGAATCCGATTAACTTTAGGGAATCGAAAGTTTTATCTTGAATTGTGAGTGACACAGACGATACCGAAAAATGTCGTTTCTGACCTGCAAAACATGAAGATGACGAGGAAGTTCCCTGACACTCCGATCGTCATCAGGATGGTGTACAGGACTGCCAGCACGTAGTGGGACATGGGTTCCGGAGGAGGAAACTGCAGCCAATGAGGATTGATGAAGAGCAGATCCTCGTCAGTGTATATCCCATGGGCCTTCCATAGTTGGGTAGGCCAGCGAGACACGAACATTTCCCTCACAGCCCTGATTGAAGCATCGGGGTCGCTCAGGTTCGAAGGGGCCGGATACAGGGTCGAGGATTGGTTTGGGGCGACCGCAGGTGTCTCGAAGAGGTTACCCATCGGACCGATGGTGATTTCTTCACCATAAGAGAGCGTTCCGTTTACTCCAGGGTAGTCGTCAATCGTGGGGTCGGTGGAAGGTACTTGTGGCTCGTCGTAATCGGATTCGCTCGTTCCGTTGTCCATTTCAACCTCGAATGGAGCGGCGGGCGTTGAAATCTTTTCGCCCTCTGACGAAGGGGATGAGGAAGAGGATGACTCGTAGGGGAAGACCGCGAAGTCGAGCGATGCGTTCTGCATCGCCGAAACAAGCAGTGCCGTGGCGGCAAGGGCGCACAGGCGGGCGAACATGTCGCTCCGCCGGAGTAAGGGTCAGCCGGTGGTGCAAACTGAGATCACACGTGGTCCGTAGCCTTTTGCTCACCGGCTAGAATAGTGCTGTGTGCCTCACCCTATACTTTCAGGGGATCAGATGGGTAGGCACTTAATGGGGTGGGAGAATGGGAATCAGTTTGGAGAGGATTTCCGATGATTCTGTCATCATTTTCTCCGCGGGGCGTCCTTTCTCATCTGGAGGCGCACGTCGGTCGGTCAAGGTCACTTCAATCTGATTTCCTCCCTTCTCCGACCGGCATTTATTTTACGGCGCGACAGATGGAACGATAGCCACGGGAGATTCATATCCCCCAGCCGAGCTGTCACCGATTCAGCCCTCCGCTACGCTTTTCAATATCCCAGCGTACTTGCTTTCCAATTTCCGCCCAAGTTGGCGTTTATGTCCGTTGTTATCCCCGATGCGGCTCTCAATCCCCCCCTCTATCTCTATTTAACCCACGCTCCCACGAATCAATCCCGAAGGAGAGGCCATCTCAATGCTCCTTAAATCCTTTGCATTTGACCCAACCCTCACACCCCAACTGCCTCCACATCCATGGAGGCTTCCGCGAAAAGCATCCGCATTCTTTCACTTCCGCTTAAAGATTCCTATTTCGCGCAGTACTCTGCCCTCGGGTCTCTCACCCTCCTACTTGTATCGTTCCCCTTTGTCGTGTTCCAGAGGGGAGGGTGTGTGGGAGCAGTAATCTCATGGCCGCACTCCTTCGGTCCGCAGACCTTTAAAGAATGATGGAGACATAAAACACTCCACCAGTTTCGCCCTCGCTTCACTCCGCCGGCCACACTGTTTACTTCTCACCCTTTTTACGCGCGAAATTCGGATGCAAACCCTCGTGGTCCACTTTTCCTCCTCTCCGCGTAGTTTCCCTCCTCTCTTTCTCCCTCAAAGAACCCCACACGCCCTAATCGATTCGTCGCCCCTTCTCTTCCATCCTCCGTCTGAGAAGGCCTTTCTCCTTTCTCCTCGCGCTGTCGTTCCCTCGAATGAATGAATGGAATGTATCTTTTTGTGCCCGTGTGTGTGTGCCCTTAACTTCTTGTCTCCAGTCTTCCTTTCTATTCCTCCCCCTCTTTCGCCACCACCTTTAGTTTCTTCCGGTCAAACAATTCACCGGCACACAATAGGGGGTGGGGGAGTGTTGGAATCGTTGTTTCGTGATCAAATTAAACGGAGGCCAGTGAACGGACCGCCCATCGACTGATATATGAGGAGGAAATCGTAGCTTTTGATTCCCACCTTCCCTCTCTCTCACCTTCTGGAAAAGCGAAAGACCGGGAATTAGTTCGCAGTCCAGGAGACGAGGTAAAATGTCACATACTCGGCGGCAATTGCATTTTTTCTTCACACTCCCCGTCTACTGGGTGAGGGTCCGGAGAGGAATGGGAGTGTGGGTAACGGTGGGGGAGGGGAGTTAAATGGGCATGGAATTTCGAAGAGGTTTTCTAAAGGTCTCCCGGTGCCCTAGGAACTCATTTTACGAACCAGTGGGCACCGTTCTCCTGAGCTCTATTGCCCACGCCCACTATTCAAACGGGGGCTTATGCCAACAAACGGCGGGCGGCGCTGGAACTCCCCAAAGCAAAATATGTTAACCCTTTCCACACACCTGCTAGCCGCGACCGTCCTAAATGCACTCATTTTTCCGCACTGTGAATCAACGATGGATTCAGCCAGGGTTCCCTGGCTGAATATGGGCTCCATGAGCCATCGAAGGAAAACAATTTTCTGTGAGATATGCGGTACCAAAACAGACACCCTCGAAATAAAATTTTGCGAACTTACTACGGTTTGATTCGTTAAAGCGTGACAGTATTCTTGAAACATTATTTAATTGTCACTTCCTCGAACGGTTTGTTCTTTTAAAGGCATCATGGTGTTACTAATACACATTTATATGCATTTTCTACAACTTTATGGCTTTCTGGGGTCCATAATAATTGTCCGAACAAAATAATCACGGGATTTAGTTAACTAATGGCTAAGGTCTAAATAGTTCGTTAGCTTTGTTTGTTTGGTGAAGATGGTTAACTTCGTTGGCGTCAGAATGGAGAAGGGATAAGTTTCTTTCGATGCACAATGTTTTTTTATATTTTCATGTATCTTCGATGACGTATCTCGAGTCTATTGTCGGCTTCCAGAATCAACCGCGACCAGTTTTTTCTCTTCTTCTTCAAATCTCCAACAGAGGTAAAACTTTTGCTTTCAATGCGTTGTCTTAGAAATCAATACGTACCGAATCGAACTTTAAAATTCTGACGAGGTCTTAAGGAAGAATATAGACACCTTTTGTCGAGCTGTATGGTTCTGACGACGTCTCAGTGTTTCCAAACAGTTTCTGTTATAGGAAATGAAAACTATTGGATACCGACGGTAAGATGACGGAGGCAATGGACAGAAAAATGCATGTTGTTTCTCTATCCTCGAGTGTCCACGTCCGCAGACGGTGGGAGATCCGACGCCCGAGATTCCTTCCGGAGAAGACGCACTGCACTCACTCGCGACACTTTCACTGGAAGTGTTTTTAAATGAAAAGTAATGTACGCAAGAACGTGCGTCACCTTGATGAATCACTCGCCGGAAATGGCGTGGGGGTGACGGTTAAGAATTCAGTGACGCCTCCGGAGGAGCTCCGGTGTGAGGTTGACGACGCCGTCAGCCAGCGTCCATCGCTCGCGAGGGGCCGACCGGTCTGCAACCGCCGGAGAAAGGTTTTCGACCTTGCCTCTCCGAAGTACGACCTGCGTCTGACGATGCGAAATCGTCTCCCCCGTGCTTGGGGGTACCGTTTCTCTCTCTCCGCCTCTCTCCCTTCCCCCCATACCCCATTCCTCTCTTCACGAAAGGGATGCGGTGAAGGGGAGGCGGGGGACGATTTCTCCGGGGTTCCGAGCGAGGAAGTCGGTCCGCGCATCCCTGTACATCCGTCTCGGTCTTCATTCCCTACCCCGCCCCCCTGTCTTTCAATCTTCCCGCCCACCATACACCCTGCTGCTCACCCCCGATCTCGTACGTACACGCGTCACCCCGCCTCGCCTCCTTCCGCACCCTCCCTCCCCCCCGCCTTCATTCATCCCACCCTTTCACTCCGCATCACCTATCTCCTCCCGACGTGTCATTTTAATCCTCCTTTTTCTCTACACAGAATGCGATCGTGTCGCCTTCCCTCTCCCTCGCCGATTATCCGTTATTAGCCCCTTAGCTCTCTTCCCCTCCTCACCCACTTTACCTCCCCCCCCTCGCACTCCCTTGGCCGCTCCTCTCCGGTAAGACTCTCCTTTCCTCTTCGGATGACAACATAAAGCAGCACCCGCACTCTCATACTGCGTCCAGTCAACATCGAAAGTATCTTATATAACGCGAAGTCTCGCATTTCATGGATTACTTCTCCTGCGTAGCCCGATTTCCTTTCTCGATTCTACACCTATCCCTAGCACTGTCTCGTAATCAGGGTCGACTGGTCCGCAAGGGTATGACGGTCCTGATCGCTTGGTATGAAGCTAATTTTTAACCCCTTAATGATTGCCCTACATGATAATTATCTGCCCTTTTTTTAAAATGTGATTTCTTTTTCAGTTTTCAATGCGGTAATAATTGTCTGCACTTTTGAAAAGATTTTTTGCACGTACTTTTACGCACACCTTTTAGAGATGACGACTTTGATGCAACTTCATGTCATTGAAAGTGTGCCTCCTCTACGGTGTGTTATGTTATTACCATCATTAATCTTCTGACAGGTGGTTGGTGCCCTCAGTAGTCTTTTCTCTAAAGTCGTCTCTTTCAAACTTCTACACTCCTTCTTTTTTTCAGATCGTCCAACAGCTTTCTTCTTCCCCTCACTCTCTTGGTCAGTCCTTCCACACCAACCGTGGCCTTTTATGTGCTTTCGTCTTATAAAGTGGTCAATCCAGTTCTCTTTCCTTCTTTTTACTTTCTGTAGTAGCCTTTTCTCGTCTTTCACATGCTGTAAAGACCTCTTCATTTCTCACTTTATCTGTCCATTTTATTCCTCCTATTCTTATCCTTGTCAAATTTTAAAATATCTCAATTATTTTCTTATCCACCTCTTCACCTCCGTATTTTCGCTTCATACAAAAACACGCTCCAAACGTAACCCTTAACCAATCTCTTCTGCAGCCTCATGTTTATCTTTCTCGTAAACGAACTTTATATCCTGTTGAATTCTATGTTTTCCATTTATGTTCTTTCCCTAACCACCTTTTCACATTTCCGGCTTCTTTCCATCACTTTCCCTATTAGAACCTCTCAACTTGCTCAATTTCTAATACATCTATTTCAAGCCTATCTTCCCTTCGATACCGAGCCGTGTGCTCATCCTTATCCCGTATCTTTCCCATTTCTTGTTCAAATTTTCGATCAACATATGCACTGCTTTGGGGTTCTTCCGCGATCACCATCGCGGATGATTTATCCGCAAAATTAATGCATCTTATCTTTTTAACTTTATTTTTGCTCCTGTATGTTTATTCTCCTCCAAATTCTATTATATTATATTATATCTTCTAGATATATAATTAACATCGTTGACGATATGCATGACTCCTATCCCTCACACCTGCCCCTAACTCACTCCATTTCTCTTCAAATTATGTATACTTGGGAACAATGGAGCACATTTAGAATTGTGATAAGTCACTTAAAATACGAATTACAATGGATTCAGCGATTTATGAACGGAATTAGCATTGGGATGGTGCAGGGTAAACCTTGCCGTATTAATCGACTCGAAAGTTGTTTTTGGTTAGGAAGGATCAAGGGGAGCTCTCCATGAATGACATTTAAAACATTTGCTGTAGGTGAGCTAGTTTCTTTCCCAGTGCCACCTTAACTTTCCCCCGAAGTTCTATCATCAAGAAATTCGTAATTGTATGTTAGATAAGGTTGTTGAGATAGTATCACCATCCGGATTTGAACTGATCTCCCGATCAAAAAACTATAGTTCCACTAACTATGCAACCATGTCAAATTGTGAAATCACTACTAATTAGCGATGATACATTGTGACACCTGGGGCCAAATTTTTTATCTTACCACCTCTCGTGTGCTGTGAAATGACTCGATTTTCAGCATTGTCGGAAAATTCCTAAATTACCCGCGATGAATTTTTCTAAATTTTACCAGTTGTACACCATATTAAATTTGCGATATTTTGTTAGCCTATATATTTCGGTTGTACGAAATCTAAATTGATTTTTAGTCTCAGTTGCCATAAAAATCATCAGCAGTTATCAATCCGGAGATCGTTTTCCTAAATATCTCCTTATATTAATTTTAGTAGTTGATTTTATTAGTAAATTTAGCATTTAGAGCATTACTGACTAAAATCAGGTGATTAGATTTCCTAGTGCGTAAGGAAAAAATATTTATTCTTTTTTAAAATATTTTTAAATGAATGGTAGTCTAATCCTTAGATAGAACCCAGATCGTTAGAACATGTATATTTCCATATGACATCTAGGATCTTACTCTTTTTTTGTCCTTAGCCTTTTTTCCATTCCCTTTTTAGGAGATTTTCAATTAGGAAAGGACGAAAACTCTGACAAGGGAGAGACGCATCGTAGTAATTTGACCTTTTCACTTAATTCGAGGAAAACTCTTTTTTACCTCTATGATGCGCAGGAAGCGCGTCACGCAATATCCCAATGTCTTTAGCTTCCTCCCCCTCGTCGAGTATCACTGAAAAATTAACCAAATTACGTAACATATATTACTCCGAACTACTTAACATACCTCTTAACTTGTTTCTTTACCATCGGGTCACTGAGTTCGTTCATCTTAGTTTTTTTTTAAACTTTCAAATCCTATTTTAAGTGGTATTTAGAAAATTATAATTGGTAATCGACATTTTAGAGATAGATTTTGAACCACCCCAAAAGACTATTTCACGTTATGGCGGGGTTTAGAACTATTTCTGTATGACGTAAACACTTTTCCCTTTTTATTTAACTCCTCGTCTCCCTCTTGTTACTACTCATGTGCTTTCTCCAAAATGTGCTTTCTCTTTATTCCTCTTACTTGAACATCTAACTTTCTTCCTTTAGTCACAGCCACCAAAATTCCGTCAACTCTTAATATTCCATCAACTTTTTTATCTTCTGCGGGTTTCATCTAACACTTCTTCGTTTGCCTTCCTCAGCTAATTTTCTACATTATCCTTTGTAATCACGTCTTTTATAGCCGCAGTCTAAACTCATCATGTTCCCCCCAAAAGCAAGTTCCTACGCCCCGCAACATCACTTGCTAATCTCTTCTCTGAATGCTTCAACAGAGTCTCAGCCATCAGTTCCCTTGTAACTATACCTTTTTCTTTCGACGTCGCTGTTATTCTCCTAATTCCCTCACTGAAATCACAATTTCGTTCAAAATTCTGGTGAAATACGGGAACTGTTCCTCCTGCGATAAGTTATGCCTCTACTTTAGACTTTAACGTCAATTAGCATCAATTAGTCTCATTACGTCTTGAGAATCTCTTCGAATCCGTTTTGCTATAATTATTATCCATTATATTATCCACCTTCTATTTCTCATGTATCGGGCTCAACATTAAACGAAATAGATTTATTTTTAACGGCACGGAAAAAATTACGAGAAAAATGAAAATTTTTCCCATTGAATGGACATCGTCGCGCACTGGTCGACATTATTCTTTTTTTTTGACATATGACAGCCATCTCTAAATTTCGAATGTCCCTTTTCATTTGTGGGGATAATATGTGGGTGACTCCCATTGGAATTCATTTTCGGTGCGTCGATCGCGTCAACGCTACTGCGTACTGATATCAATTAAAATGTATGCCATTAAGTGCTGTCACAGCATCGATTTATGAATTCTATGTGACGGCCTTTGTGATGTTCGGTTGGTGCATCACTTCAAAGCTCAAGTTTAGCGGGATATATTTCTTGAATTAGTAAAAATTAACATGCACGAAATATTGTCACCAACTATAATTCAATTTACTTTCAGTACTATGATGAAGAAAACCAGTTTCTCACACGGCAGTCTTCTACGGAATTTTTTTGATTTGCTCTAAATTTTTCGTGTAAATGTTATTTTTATGTATATCTATGAGTACACTATCACTGTATTCAAGTGCTTGATTTAGCGATGTGGATTTGTTACAAAGAATGTCATCTAGAAAACATTGGGAATGAGTATTTATTTTTCAAAAGGTAAAATTTATAGTTTAACCACCTATTATATTGAACGGAAATCAAAATTTGGTATGATAAAACCTTCGAACAACATATATCATTCATTACCAAATATACGTAATGATCCGATATTTTTCAAAGTGTACATGTCGAATTGTGTATGAAATCACAATTTTTTCCATTTCGGTAACGGGGTTTAAATGACTATAATGGCGAGATAATCAAAAGTCCTATTTTCAGAAATTTTACATTAGCCTGCGTTGATTATTTTTATGAATTTTTGTTGGTTTGATATCATTGGCGTCGAAAAAAATTGTTTGTGTGGGACATGGCAGAATTGGAGTTTTTCATGTATTCAATGGTAAACATTAAAGTTTACTTTCCGCGAAAGAGGTGAACAAAATAGTTAATTAATCTTAGAAAATTTCGGAGCAAATGGATGGTAACACGGTCGGATATATTTTCTAGAGAAGTTACTCTGTAACATGCAATTCGCCCGATGCTCTTCTTCGAAGGCATCCGAAAATGGTATCGGTAATTATTCCGTAAAAGATCCCAGCATCAGCATCGTCAAACTACATCGGTGACAACCGATACCATGAAAGCCTTCGATTGGAGTGAAATTGATGCCTTATGCAAGACGCATCAAGCTGATGGAAAGTTGACAAAAGAAAAAAGTTTTCTTTCAATCAATTGCCATCGGTTTAAATTTGTTCAAATCAATTAAAAAACAGCAGGTGCGGATTATTCATATTCACAAAATAAATACAGAGAATTCTCTTCATACTCATGGGTTCACTTTTATAAATCGTGTACCACATACTTACCTTGTATTTTATAATTAGCATTTTTATATCATGAATAGGTTTTGGTAGGTATAACAGTCTGATATGAAATTTAAAACAAGAAGTCTTCGATACTACTTGTACTTTGTACAGCTTTATTATTGTCCGTGCGTATCCATTTGCCTCAGCAAATACTTCTCGTATCTCAAGGCATAAAAAAAATTAGGTTTCAATACGAAGGCGCATGAAAAAGTAAAATTAGCTAATGCAAAAGGAAGTATATTAATTTTCGTTTCTTGTTTAAAATTTGATACCTAGTTAAATTACACGGAATCGTGTCCAACGCTTTTCTGGTAGCTAATTTGTCCCTAAATTCTATTGTGAGCAAAAATTGCGCTAGCGAAAAATAGTATTTTGTTAAATTGAACAAACAGTAAAGAACTTCAAAATCTATTTCGCAAAAAATATGATGAACTATTAATGTTACAGAACTCTGTTTCGTGGAATAATACAAAAATAATTTCATTCCATTAGTCAAATAATAATTTTAAACAGTGATTATGTTGCATATTATCATGTGCTATGGAATATCTTTAAAAGCTTGGCACACTAATGAGTTAAAATTTGCGGATGGGTGAAATCTAAGTATGCCTCAAATATTTGACATTAGTGTTTATTTTTAGTGTGCAATGTTCGTAAGGAACTCAAAGACAGCGGACAAAATCTTCGTTTCGCGGCACGAATTGGTTTTATTGATCTCTTTAGAATTATTACAACTCGTTTTGCTGCGTGTAGCAAGGAGATAAAATCAGCCGCATTAACTACCTAAATTCTCAGGTATTTTCATAGCTAAAGTATGTACTGTATGACAAATTTGACAAATGACGACCACAGAGCAATGCATTTGTCATTGCAATTTCAGCAATGCCATTATGTCACGGACTCGGCAGCCCGACACTCAGCTAACGGAAATGGCAACGGTGACTTTTACGGAATACCTGCGGATACCATTTCACGTAGCCGATGCCATAGTGGCATCCTTAAGCACATAGAAACGGGTGCCATCGTTAGGAAATAACCTCCTCGGTGCTGCAAGGTGTTAGCGAGTGGTATTCGGGTGAAGAGTGGCACCACATCGAAACTGACCAATATATCGCCTGCCTGAAATCGAATGTCTTGAAGAACCTTCACAAATTTCGTCGATTTTTGCACAGGATGATCGCAATGAAATATTTGGTCAGGTATGAGTAGTCGAATTTATCGTACTGACGATTGGCATCGGGGGCTTCATTTATTTTAGTATTTTGGATAACTCTTATATCCAGGGTTGTGCAAGACCCCGTGGACGGGGGCTATCGAATTCCCGCGAATTCTTAGAAGGTTTGATATTGAACCTATTCTTCAACCTCCATTGAAACTCAGGAATCTGATGGTTAAGACAAAAGACCCAATTGGAATTGACGCCAGGAGTATATAACATACCATGTGGTGGATTCTACGTTGGCATTACGATACATACGATTGAAACTATGACTAAGGAACTTCGCTAACCCTCCGACTGGGTTAACTTACCATCTAGTCCGTAGCCGACCACAGTATTAACGAAAGCCACATGATTTATCTGGCAGAGGCCAAAATTCTTTTTCAATCTCGGGGATTTTGGGGTCGAAGTTTCAAAGAGGCAATGCTGATCCGATTACACCGCACAAACTTCAATAGAGACGCGGGCTAAAAAAACAATTGAAACATGGGAGCATTTCCTGAAGACCAGATAGAACATGCCGTTGAGCAGGAGACTCAACCAATCACGGGCCACCTGACCCGCTCGGGTTTGTTGCATATAAATTGGCTAGGCTGAACGGAATGGCACCTTGCAATTGAAGACCTGCTAAAGTGGAATACTACGGACCTGCTAAAGTGGAAATAAGTAGACGATGGCGTATTGACGTCAACCCTAACAAAACCCAGGTTATTGTGTTCCGAAGAAAAAGTCCGTCGGTTACCGTACTCAAAATTAAGATGGAAGGTAAAAGTGTTGCTTGGAGGAAAGAAGTGAGATACTTGGGAGTGACTATTCACCAGTGACTTACTTTTGCTTAGCACGTGATCACACGGTTAAAAAAACGCTCCAGGCACGCGCGCGAGTCTAATGCCGTCACAGAAAACCCCATCGTGGACACATGTACCCAGATCCATTTGATTAAGGCAGTTATTATCCCACATATATACATGTACTTCTACTAGCTACAAAGCTATACTCCCGCAGGTATGCTACGTTTCCCCTGCCTGGTCAGGTTTGGCATAAACATTTCAATAAAATAGGCTAAATAAAATGGTCAGGTCCTGCAATCGCACTGCGTTAAGAATGCCAAGAAATACTAGTGCATATATAATTCTCACCTTCGGCAGATGTGAGAACACAATGTTTGCACAAGAGAAAATTGCAATTGACCACATAACCAAACAAAATGACAGCTCACGTGCAGCAATTGAATATCAAGCAAAAATTACTCAACAAATTAGGGATAAAAGACCAATATTCGTTACCGGCATATAATAATAATATTTTACTTTAAAAAAGTCTGCGTGCATGTATACATGTACAGTCAGACACCACGAAAACTAGGATTAAAAAAAAGAAAGCTGAAAGGTTCACCTCTATATCCTTTGAAATAATGAGAGCCGAACACGACGGAAATAACTCCAATGATTCATTTGTTGGGGTGATAAAATGCCGTGGTGGAATGGCACCATTGAATTCCTGGATCTCTTAGGACGATGGACGAGTCGCACATCAGAAACATCTGAGGAGGAAATGAAGGAATTCAACTCTTTGGAAACTTGAGAGATTCTGAGCCCTCATCCAACCTTAGATTCCTAACCGAATAAAATACCTCCAATTCAACCTCATCCTTTTTAGGTACAACATTCCTGCATGAGCTCTTCCCTTTTCAATTAAAAGCTAACTCATTTCGTCCACTTGGATTTTTTCGTTTCCTATAACATTTTCTTAACTGATCATAGTATTCCAGAATGCAATCTCTTCTCATCTTGGGCTTGCCTATCAGCTTCCCGCGGATCTACATCAGATTATTCCTCCTCTCTTCTTCATTCCACGGGAATCCAATTAAAATATTCCCTCAATGATCTCCTCTCTCTATGAATCTCCTAAACGCCGTTCACTTTGGTTTCGGAAATTACATTTTTTTCATCTTCTCTCTTTCGTTCATTAAATTTTTTTCTTAGTTATCCTTCATTCTTTAATTACCTCGTTATTTACTCGTACTTTACGTGCCTTACCGGAGCGGCCAACAGAAAAGTTGTAAATTTTCAGGGACGAATTTGATATTTTTTAAAGTGGAATGTGTGAATATATTTTAGGGGTATTTCGTCCTCAAACGCCCAGCTCACTCGCAATCGTGTCGTGCATTTGCGATTGGTCGTGATACTGCAGGGCAGTCACTGGCAAGGCGGAGTGCGGAAGTGGCATGTGAGTTTCCGAGTGAATGCATTCTTGGAAATGAAGAGAGGCAATTTGCATGAGTGAGGATTTTAGAGAAGGGAATTTTTAAAACAATCCATTTTCGTTAAAGGTTAAAAAGATTTAAAAAAATCCGATTGAGCTCCTACCGAGTCTTAGTTATTGATTGGTTTTTCTGGGCTCTTTTCAATTATGAGAGTGCCTGAAGTATTTCATGCGTTCAAAATCAGTCACCTAATGGAAATAGCCATCTTTGGATGAATAATTATCTTTTATCAATGAAAATCATGCCACTAGATTTTCTCAAAATTATCCTTCCGTCAAGAGAATGGGAGAATATTATTTTCACTCTGATTTACGGAAAAATTATGCGTGGGTATCCCGGAATTGATGCAAAAACAGCGAAAATCTTGCACCGGATGCCTTAACTTATACCTTCTCTCAGTCTGATGAGAAAATCTCAACACAGATAGTAGGTGAGATTATTCTGTGATCATATTTTAACATATCTTAATATTTTTATCTTTTAATTTTAATCTGATGTAAAAAAAACGCTTAAATTATTTAGTATATTATTTCCTCCTATATTTTATCTATTAATTGGTAGTTCGTGCCATCTACATGACGCAATAGCTCACGGCTCCACCTTTCGTTTGAAAAAATCCATAGAGATTTACCAGCCGAATTAATTTTTGTATTATATTTGTACTATTCTGATGCCCCAAATGTTTTCCCAACTTAGGAAATCAGACCGCTTGCAAAATCCATTGCAAGCGGCCTGGTTTCCTCCGTTCTTGTAATTTTTCAGATATCACGTCCTCATTAGATATACCATTGCGATAGAAAAAACAGCGCTCAAATTCATCCTCCAATCACTAATGATATGGACGGGGTTTGGGATAAGGAAATGGGATATTGCTTCGACCGGAATTTCCGGCGGAAAATTGGGCCAACCGTCAAATCACTTACACTAAAGAAACTAGGTATAGATTGGATTCTTATGCTAAATGCGTCGAATTTTAAAAAGCCTTGTCTAATTCAGGGTTAGAATATTTCTCAGAGAACATATTGCACCTTTCATGTGCAATAAATATAATACTCGTATGTATGGTAAACTATATAGTATGTATAATAAACTCCCCGTCGACTACTTTAAAATCAATTAGCGCTATTGGTGTAAGTGTGGAGAATTTTCCACGTCACAGAAGAATACTCGTACACACTCCCGAGGTAGATTTAGGTCCACTGTCTTCAGGGTAGCCAGCTAGAACCCTAAAAGCAGGTGCAGCTTAAACATTATATCAAGGTTCAAGGTTTACTACCTTAATAAAGGTAGGTTTTGGACGGTCCTTCTAACTCTTTACTTCTACGAATCACGAGAAATTCCTCTTGCTTGCTCTAAATTATTTCTTTCTTCGTTTCTTTATGACTTCTGCCCGACTTCATGCCGTCTAAAAAGTCTACTCTCTTCCTTCCTCTTCCTCACTTACCCAAAAGTCTCTCTTCTATCTCAGCCTTCAACGTTCCACTCCTTTCAATATTTCCTCCACTCACATGCTCTTACTTTTGCGAATTTCCCCCCAGAACTTCCTCCTCTTTTCGCTCACTCTATTTAAAACAACCTCGACGTTCGTTTTCTCTTTGAAACTTATTTTCCCAATTTTTCGCCTCATTCACTTCTCAAAAGCCTACAATATGCGCTCATCCTCTCGCCTCAAAAGACAAGTTTTCTCATTCATCAAGCGCTACGATCCATATTAAAGTCTTAATTAATCTTTTCTTGACATCGTTCCTTGGTGTACCCACCGTCTTCTTCGTGTGAATGCTTCTTTCGTTAACGCATGTCTTCTCCTAATGTGGCCATTAATGTCGCCTTTTTTCTCTAAAATATTGCCCAAATATATTTATCGTGGCTATCCTATATTTCTCAAATTTGAATAAATCACATAGAATAAAATAAATCATATATGAAAATTGCATAAATGAAAATTGACATTAATAAAATTACAAACTCATTTAATATGGACATCGAACAATTCCACGAAGTGAAGTCTGAAGGTGTTTAGTATACAAATCATAAATGTTTTATTCCAGAAGCGAGCGAATATGTTACGTCAAGGGTCCATTCTGGATAAATAGCGTTTTAAGTTGGTGATGACAAGCTGTTGAAAATCCCAAATCCCAATTATCTAATGCTACTGTAATCGATGGATTCCTGTTTGCCAATTGAACACTTTCTCGCTTCAATTAGCATTAAGTGATAGGATGATTGCAATACTGTGCAGCCACAATACGTATACGGGTACAGTGGATTTTCTAAACCATGAATTATCCAGCAAGCCTCATTTGTGGTAGTATAACAGTTAAGACAGGTTTTTGGTGGACCAAGGGAGACTAAGTACTCGAGTACATTTAAACCCCACCTAATGCGATACGGAATGCCCTTAAAATTCATTTTGCATTTACCATTTTTTCAACTTCACATACTTGCTACCTCCATTTCGTTCAACATGCCACATTATTTCCTCCCTTTACGCAGATTACTCACATGTTAGCTTCTATCTTCAACATTCCATTGCTTCTCAACATCTCTTCTTTCCCTGCCTTCGAATTTCTCACGACATAATTCTATATTCCCCTTGTCTTGCTTATCACTTCCTCTTTTGTTGCCTGCTCCCGTTCTTTTCATTCTTTTTAACAGTCACATTAAGAAAGCCTCCAATGTAGGCATAGCCTGTTTCCTATATAGCCAAGTTTCGGAACCTAACAAAACTACGCTCCATATAAAAGTTTTAACCTATCCTTTCCTTATATCATTGATTAAGGCCCTTTCCATATTCCTCTTTTTAAAAACTTCACCTAATTGAAATCCCCTTTTAATGCACTCAGAACTTTGTCCATTTCCTTCAAAACACTTTGCGTTTCTCTTCTTTAATTTATTCCCACAAAGATTTAATGAAACCACAGAAATTATCCTGGATGTTTATACCCTTATCCTAGCCTTAATATTTTTTGAGAACTTCATGCCTTCGTTTTCCTATCTTTGAATATCATCCCATTTTTTATTATACTGGATCTGCATTTCTCTAAATAAGGAAAGAAATCCCGTGGCTGACTGGTTAGCCAAAGCCAATACATCCAGAAAACTGCCTTGATTAACTTCCCCACCTATAGTCATGCCTATCTTCGTCCCTTGTAATGCCTCTTTTGCAATTGACTCCGCGTATATTCTATTGTCAAAAGTCACATTAATGGTTAGAGCAATTTCTCCTGCCCCTCAGTAGCTTAGCTGGCTAAAGCACTTGGCCGGACATCGAGGGATTCCGGTCAAGGAGAAACATTTTTACTCTCTGAAATTGTTGCATTGTAGCACGGATTTCTATTTAGAAGGCTAGAGTTTACTGCCATGATGACCGAGGCTCTCAGGAAAAAACGATATGTACCAAAATATAGAATAAACATTTTTTTGCTTTAGAGCTGATTCCCATGCCCGTTGTTTTTCCTGGAGATGTGACTCGAGCACCTCTGGGTTCCATGTAAACTACCTGGAGACTGAACTATAGTACCATATCCGTCGCGAGCAATAAACCTCTAGAGACCCTGGGTGAGTAGTTGGGCTAATTGTCCAACCGAGCGAAGTCGTCGGCAAATACCGTTGCATAGCAACACATCGATCTGAGTCGGCAATCAGATTATTATTGCGATGGCATCTCACGTCCGGTTTCCGATAATCAACACCGTTGGTGCCATGTGTGGCCTCTGTTTGCCCTCTTTACCCTGTGCTGTGAGTATAATTCACTTGAATACACCCCCATTGGCTTCTATTTGAATCAGGTTGGGTATTTGTTTTGATTCCTCCTCCGTCTCTGTCTCTCTCTCACCCCCATCCACAACCAGTAACTGAAGTGTGAAATGATCTCCCAAACCCGAGCAATCTACACCATTGTGCACCGCTGCTGGTGCAGTTTGTCTTCCCTTCGCCCGCATCACCCACGGAAGGTGTCATTGAACAGCTGCCGCAATACACATTGATTTGCCGACTTTCAAGCTTTTTCGCGTCACCCATCTTCATACTTTCGTGGTAGAGTTTTACACTTTTAGTTGATATTTTGGAATCACTTTTTGAATGGTTATACTGGTCCTGTTTTAAAAAATCTGTCAGATTCATTAATAATCTACAATGAAATGAACTGTTGTGTAAGCACAAAATAATAATTTTTAGCTAGACGATGTAGTGATATCCTTTTCAATAGGTTCACATTTCGCTGGCGAGCTGTAAAAAATCTTAATTTGCTTGAACCATGAGCATTTATGAATTGCATAAGATCTTAACTACCAAATAAAAATAGACATTTCAGGCGTGATATGGTAGAATATTATGGTTAATTAATAAATTGGCAATTTTCCACAAAATAAAATTTAATACGACGTTTCCAATGTAACTGCATCATCATCAGGTGTAGTGTCACCTGATGATGATGTAGTTACATTGAAACCGGTCGTATTAAATTTTATTTTGTGTAATCTTATCTGCTGGTTAATAACTCAAAGTGCATGGTCAATTGATCTATAACACTGCCAGATTGTGCGTCTTTTGTTTTATTAGCATGTCAGAGATATCCGGTCATTACAATTATGCACCTTTCCTTTTCCTCCAACCGATCAATTGGTAATTATTGCCTAGCTAGGAGTGCTGGGGAGGTGATAATTTCGTCGTAGAGGGATGTTTTGGAGTTTAATGTTTTTTCATTTAGGAAGAATTCGTCTTGCGCACTCAGTATTTGTGCAAAATGATAAAAATGTATGTTGAGGTGATGCGTCAAGCTAAGTTAAAATTTTCACGACTTGCACTTTCACGACTGCCAGGGACTCTGGGGCAATAGTGTGCACATTTGGTTTCCAAAGTGTGTGTGGTGTCTGTCTGAGTAAGATAAAGTGCTGCGTTTGGAGGTGAGCAAAAAAATTGAAAGCGGAATTAGGAACAAACAATCTATAGACCATATCTTTTGCATGAAATTCTATGCCTAAGACAATTTGAAGAATTGATTTACACAATGCAAATAATTTTCTTTGATTCTCCATTTGTTCAATTTATTTATTGTGTTATTTTTATGTTTTATTTAGCTCCTCTTAGTAGTTGAATGTAAAAACTCATTAATATGCAATTGTTTTAATGCGATCCTGTATTTAAACTCGGGATCAGAGAAGAACATTGCCCCTCTACGCTCTTAACATAACGGATTCGTATCTGAAGAGGCCTGCTTGGCAGGCGAAATACCCGGTGTCAGGTTTTTTCTTGGCTTTTACCTAACTCCGCTACCGACTGCCTTCCTTAATATTTATATTTTTGTTTTCATCTGTGTAATTGACGGGTTACTGGCATAGGATAAATCCTTGTAAATCCTGAACGAGTGAGTGAGTGCGATTCACAAAGGTCTAAAACACCTGAGTGGTTGAGTGATTGCGAATCTACGTAAGTCCTATCTGTTTAGTTTTGTAATTTCTGTGTGATTGACGGGTCAATGGCATAGGAGAAATCCTTGTAAACTCTAAAAGTGTGAGTAATTGTGATCCGCAAAGATCCCGGTTTCCGAACACACCAGAGTAATTGAGTGAACGAGCGAAAACGTGCGTACATTATTTTTATATTCTTGTATTCATCTGTGTGATTGACAGGTCACAGGCATAGGAGGAATCCTTACAAACCCTGAGTGTGTGAATGCAATTCACGAGGGTAACTGTTATTCCTTAACAGACCCTGGAGTGGTTGTTAGTTTGTTTCCTTTATTTTGCATTGCTTGTGTGTGATTGAGGTACATGTTGGTCACTGTTTCCCAAACACACCCAAGTTACCTAATGTGTATAGCTTATCTTCCTCTTACTTTTAACTTCGTTTTTACCTCCTTCCTTAAACAAACCTAGTGCCAATCAAATTTACGGTCTCGGCTATCTCGATTTCCATTGCTTCACGACTGTAGGTACGTTAATTTTAAATTTACGCTCTTAACATATACTTGTAGACGCTTTGCAATGATTTGAGCTATGATATGTGCTTAAAATATGTGAAAAAATGTTAAGTTTTCACATAATGGATCAGGGCACTCATAAAAGTATTTTCCCGGAAGACTGGCGCAGTTGATTCAATCGGTTGATGATGCTCTATGACGCTGTGAAACACGTCACTCCAGGATGTCGAAATAGAAATAATTCATAGTTTGTTGTCAACTTGGGATTATTCATCGTTGCAAATTGCAACCAAAGTCTAAAAAGCGGTGAGTTACGATGACCTAAGTAGCGTTGTTCTGTCAAGACCAATACCGAACCCATTGGGATTCCTTTTGGACTTTCCTTGACTCCATCTTTCCAAACATAATGTAATTTTCAGAATGCAAAGATGAAACGAGTAAAAATGTGTGAGAACTTTCCGGAACTTCTTTATCACAGAGGTGTAGAAATGTCAAAATCACTTGGGCCATGAATCTGCTTACTTGACTTACAGAGAACAGCTGGTGATGCAATTATTATGGGTGTGGACGTAACGCTATCCCCATTGGGCACGTATTGAATAAAAATAATTGTTCGATCCCTTCAAGTTTTAATTAAAAATGGAGATCTCTTCTTTTGTGCACCATCATGGATTTAGCACACGGAATTCTCTTTTCCACCATATTATGAGGAATATGTGAGGCATCCTTTTATCCGAGAACGGAAATACTACATACCAACGAACGTGTTGGCTAAATAATACGGGCACGCTTTGTGGACTTCCATGAAGTTCCTTTCTGAGAACAACTTTTCTCCTTCACGCCATCGGACTTGGAAATAATTAAACGCATCTTTTACTTGTATATTTTACGTTTTCCTCTTCCAATTATAGTACGAAGTTATTGGAGAACTTATTATTCGCTATCTTTATAACTACGTACTCCCTTTGAATGAAGATTGGGTATGCTAATATGAAGAGTAAAAGCATGGAGGAGGCCGAATAAAAATCCTTAAAGGCGCATAATATTTCGTTAACTTTTCGCGACGGCAGATTGAGATTTCCCTCCATGCCTGAATCAGTTAATCAGACGAAGACGGGCATGGTATGTTAATTGAAATGACCTCTGCTTCAGCCATGATGGCATCCTTTCAGCGATGGAAATATAAAATGCGAAAGAGGGAGTTCATTGACCATGGATGACCAATGTAAAGGAAAGAGATTGGGTAGCCTTTTTGGCTATCAGTTTGCTGAAATCCGAATTCATAATAGCAGGCTAAATTGTTAGATTTATCAATTTATATCAACCAAAAAATTGCATATAGTACGAATTTACCCTGGAGGCCGTCACATGAATGCAGGTGGGGGCTCTGGCTCAACAATAATTAATTGCGCCATTGTAGGGAGTTGGGAATTTGTTTATGACATATAATTCAAAGAAAAAATTGAATTGTCATAAAAGCTGAAAATCGCAAGTTTTTGAATGTCTGAAATTTTAATTATTTAATCTATACTTTAATGAGGATTTTCATGTTTAAAAGTACATGCGGAAGGTTTCAGGTTTAAAGGTTCGTCCGGAAAATAAGTGTACTGATTTTTTCCCGCCGCTCCAGGCGCGCCCAGCACCGCTCTGACGGGCTGCGATTGGAGGGGGGTATGTTGGCAAGCGACGCTGAAAAAGGCAGTCGGCTCTGAGCTGTGGTGTAATGAGGAGCTCTGTTAACGCGAACCTCCACGCTCGACCCACGTCACGGAATGCGATGCCGGAGCAGCGTTATTCCATCAAATTTGCGGTAAAGCTTGGGAAATCGTCTACCGAAAGTGTCGGCATGATTAACCAGGCTTACGGGGAGTCAGCCATGTTCAGAAACATGATCTTTCGGTGGCACAAGATGTTCGTGGAGGGCAGAGAAGAGGTCGACGACGAGTCTTCGAGAGGTTCCCGATGATGCCTTCGCGGGAGCGTTCCAGGAATGGGAACGCCGCTGGAACAAGTGTATCGACTCACAAGGGTCCTATTTTGAGGAATATTAGCTTAAGATATGTAAAAGTGTAATAAATTTTTTTTCCTGAGCTCAGTACACTTATTTTCCGGACGAACCCTGTATATTATCTTCATTGAGATTTACGTTGCGAACTGCATTGCCCTGTGACCAATCATTCAGTTTTTCTTTTCAACTTTCCGAGCAATGATGTCAAAAAAATAATACTATTTGAAAAGCGCTAAACAATAAGATGTAGTTTTAAGCATGATTTTTTCAATAATATAACATGAATCACGTTTTCACGAAAAATTTAAGTTTCTTTTGAAAATTTGGTGACCAACCCCCGGCTGCAAAACCACAAGAGACGCGATCATAATATAAAGATATTTATAAAGAAACTTGTACTGTGGGAATATTTGAATGTCCACTAATTTCAAATGTGAATGAATTAAATGATTGAGTATTGATTCAGTTTTTCTTTTTATTATATAAAGTTACCCTTATTTACTTTTAATATATAAAGAAGACTGCTTACAAAGCGACAGGAAGAAGAGAATGGACATATGTCCATGATTCTAAAACGCCTACACACAAAACCGGGCAAATCTTGTTTGAATTATGTTAAAATAGCCGCTAACAAGTATCCATGAGATATCACTAAAAACTTGAGTTTTCAAGTTTGACTCGGAAAAAATTTTTGGATATTATCATTCTATTATCGTAATTGATGTACCGCTCCAAAAATTGTATGTGCTTTAATTTCAAAATTTTCTTTGATAAGAAATTTCATGCAAACACCTTAAACGGTGCAAACTATCGTAAGAATTGTGCGCCTCAGAACCTGTGGGCCTCAACTCGTGTTCGAACGTGCACACCGACTGAAAAAGAGCAAGCCGTTGAACGTATGTAAATGAACCAACAGCAATCAAAATGCATCCCGTGCGATACATTTTGAATTGAAATCACGTCCCATTCTCGAGCCATGATTTATCGTTGGTCGCACCTAGTCGTAAAGATAACTCTGAATTTAAGGGAGGGGTACGTTGAATTAAATTCTTCGACGGTTGGAACTCCTAATAATCATCCTTGGGGTTGCAAGTCCTCGTAAGGCCTTGGCCTTCCTCGTCAAGGTTCTCTAGTCTTATCGGTCCTCTTACCACAACCTCCTTAGTGTCCCTGTCTCCAGTTCTCTTTGAAGTACCTCCATGTATTCCAGCCATCGTTTTCTTGGTCCACCCTGTTCAATTTGACATTCGGAATCGCTTTTTCTACACTTAACGTAAGTCACAGTATTCATCCTCCATTTGTCACTTCTTTGTACTATCTTTGGCCAATTTTCTCTCCTATGATTCATTATAATCCTGTAATCCCCATTATTTTTCTCTGTGTCATACATATTACTTAACATTTTCTCTCCTCACACCTTTTCAGATATCCCTCATCTCTGTTAGCTTGAGCACGTTTCCGTTTCAGACATATGATTACAGGGAGCACGTTTGTATAAATATTGAGCTTAATTTAATTGCTCACAGGTGTTTAAGTAAAAATCTTCTTTAATGTGAAGATAAATTACTCCATTTTCGGCCATAAGTGTTCTCAGATACAGCTTTTGATATCTAATGGATGCTCCACGTTAACTGCATGAAAAAAAATCTTTTAGCCGTAAAGTAAATATTTTTCATATAATCAATCTAAAAAGGTCGTAAGAATATATATTTCACCTTTCCAGACGCTCCAGGTACTTACTTAAATGCTTTGCTATTTTGAAATGTATGCTTCATATTTTTACGGTCCAAGCCTCATTGTGTGTTCATTTCTTGTTGCCCACATGGACTTCCTTACATCCACTTTAAGTTTATTGCTCTTATTACTCTTTATAAATTATTATATTCCTCCTCTAATTCTTCCATGATACGAAGGGTAAGATCTCTGTCGTATTCGTATGCCAGGCTCTGGCACATTTATATTATGTTTGTTTTTCCTTAGATTATATCGATTTAATTCGTGACTTTTTCTCGTATTCTATTTCATAATAGTAGTGAAGTGGTACTATCATCCCTTAGCTCCCTTTCCTTTTTCAAATTCAATTGATGGTTCTCCTTCATTCTTTACTTAACCTAATTGTTTTCTTTGGCGTCATCTAAGGGAAACAATTTTCAATGCATTCATAATTCCTTCATTTTTTCATGAAGTTTCTGTCTTTCAACATTACTACCATTTGATTGCTTGAATTTTAGAAGAAAATGATGCGGATCGATATCAAAACCACGACACTTTTATTTTCTCACTCTCAATGGACAATTTTGTTTATTCTGGGCTCTTTCCTTTCTAAATCTATCCTGTTACACTCCCAATATTTCTTCTGCTATTTGTGTGATTAATTTGCATAACATTATTTTAAACGCCTTGTAGACCCTGCCGAGGAGTGTAAATTATCGGTAATTTTCGCAATAAGTTTTTTCATCCTTATAGATTGGGCACATAATCCCCTTTGCTATTGCTATGGCATCTCTTCTTGCCTCCCTCTTTAATGCAATAAATTTATTGTAGAATATCGAGAGTTTCTCCGTCCATTATGAGTGGTTCCGCTGATATTTTGTCTCCATGTGCTTTATCCTTTCTTCGTTCTTTTATAGCTTCTCTAACTTCCGTTATTGTCAGTCTTCCTGATTCTTCCAATTCCCCTTTTTCTTCTTCCTGCTTTATTAATTTCTTTCTTTCTTTATTGGTTTTCATAATTTCCTCTTCCACTTTATATTTTATGAAAATACACCGTCCTTCCATTCAAAATTTTTCCATCATCTCCGATCAGGTTTCCTTCCTTATCCCTTCAGGAACCCGATATGCTTAGGAATCCATATTTCATGTCTATTAATCCACAGAAGAAATTTTTTGTTCCTTATTTCCTTTTATTTTCATGTCTGCAATGTTCTCATGGTTTCAATACCTCTTCTTTCTTAAAAATAATTCATCTACGATTTTGCTTTTCTCTTTATTATCTTCCATGTTTGACCTAATATATCTCTGAGACATTTTCATTTATGCTTCAGTGCGTTTAATACCCATTAATTCATCGTTGACCCACTCCACTTAACTCATTTTTTTCCCCCAATAGGATACAGGTATCTCTGCAGATGTATAGGATACATGTATCTCTGCAGAAATTTGGATTTTTCCTCTGATGATTTTCCTTATATTCTCATTATTACCATATCCCCATGCTTTTCACTGTTGCCCTTGCATTTTTTTAAATTCTTCATCGGTTTTGTCCCACCAGTTGGAACATAATTGGTGAAGTCATTTCCTTCCTTTCACAAGAGTTCAGATTCCCCGCATTCAGTTTTTCTTGTTTCTTTCCTCCATTACCCTACTTTTAAACTTAACCAGTAAATTGTAAGATCCACGATCCGAGCCTCCGTATATATTCACATTTAACACATCCAACTGGTGTGTCGAGATGAGTCAATATGCACATGTTCTGTTTGGTTTCTCATGACTATATCTGGCGATATAATAACTATATAAAATTGCATTGAGCATAATTCCACCAAAACTTCTGCAAGGAGACTATGGCATTTTAAAAGACCTCTTAAATGCAGCAATTATATAAATATTAAAAATGAGGTTTTATAATGGACATTTATAGGTACTTACAAGAAGGATCAGAAATCCTACTACCCGTTTGGTACACCAAGAAAAAGATGAGAGTCGTATAAATGACTCATGCACTCTCCGAAAAGTGAGAGAGAAGTTAAAACGAAAATAAAAACATTAAATAAGAACAAGGGCTAAAATTACTTGACATTAATAGTTACGATGGCTCTCTTAAGACAGCTACCGAAGGTAAATTGAATAGAGAAGCTTGCATGGAAAACAAATAGCTGACGTGTTGGGTGAATAGCCATGGAAAGGTAAGGTTAATTGAAAGGAGAATGTATCAAATCATATGACGATTGATGACAATCTAGATGACGACAGTCGGCATAGAATATGTTTCTTCCTCGATGTAAATACCAAATGGCGTTATTTAATTAGACTCTAAAAGACACTAAATTACCCAATTTTGGGCTCAATATGTCCATTTAAAGATGATCGAAATCGCATAATTCTGACCTTTCTTCCTGCTCGTTCTGCAAAGTATTCTGTTGATGTAATACGACGATACTTCCATTCTTGAACTTACGATTCTCAACGGTGAAGCTGCAGTTTATCTCCCGTTTCCATGGTGAAATGCGTGTTTGAGTGGTGAGAGGGATGAAGAAAACACCTGGACAACCTTCGTCTTGGATTACGAAAAATGGCGTATAACTTTCTTCGTGGTCGTAATCGGAACAGGCCCTAATATAAAATGGAAGTGGTCCTGTCAGATTATGAGAACCACAAGCACTATCAAGAGCCTCCCCTCAGTGCAAATTTAAGAGGTGATAAAATTTCGGTTATTAACTGTGTTGATTGCTTGGCGAACTCAATAGTGGCAAGTGTGTGTGTGTCTTCCTCCTCGCGTACAAAAATAATACGAATCGATATTGAATACCTTGACGCAGTAAAGAAGAACTAGTGCAAAGAATATTCTATCTGCTCTCTAATACACATGATGGTGTTTGTATGAAGCTTGATCATTTATTATTTTCACCTTTTCTCAAAACGTATTCAGTAATCCTATACATTTTTTCGATTCATGACGATATAGGGCAAAATATTTTTTTTCTCTCATTTTCAATCAAATTAAATATTCCTTTTGTTTATTTTACTTTTCTGAGCACTCGAATATTGTTGCATGTGAATGGAATAAGTTAAAGTTATGCTTGCGAAGCTCCGACTACGATATTATGAAGGACCGTAGTTGAAACACATCCTCATTTGGAAAATGCCGTTTGAGAATTTGCTTTGAAGGCACGCATTGGAAAGTTTATGAAGGAAATTTGATGGCGTTAGTTCATTACGGCGGTGAAAGCCTAGGCCGTCGAAATATCTCGGGTAGTCCTTGTTGGTTGTGCCGTTAGGACACTTTCATTTGTGTCGCCCCTGGATCGCCAATGAGTCCGGCCGAAGCTAGAGAATCACACCGTTTACGCCGTCGTAAAAAAAGAACCCGCAATCCACCCCCGCCCTCCACACACTATTTCACTTTCCCCGTGAATTGAACCCCCTTGCCGTGCGCACATACCTCCCGCCCTATGCTTCCCATTCCCTGTCAACTCTCAATCCTTTATTTTCCTTTCCTTTTTATCACTCTCATTCCTGGCTACTTTATTTTCCTATCCCTTCCTTTTATATCCCCGACCGAGCTCTTAATGCGCTCTTAAGGATGGGAAAATTTTCAGGAATTCCGCTCGCGCTCAACGTCGGAAATCGGCTCACGCAAGACGTGTACTGCCATGCTATTCAGGTCACATGCACGCGCGACCTGATTTAAAACCGTGTGTGAAATTTTTTTTAGCACTACTCTGCTGGGTTAGAGTACGTTTTCGATGGATCCTGGCATAACCGGTTATTCCTCTGAAAACTGCACTGAAAACTAACCTCATGAGGTTAGTTTCCTATACAGTTTTCTGTAGGTTTCCTGTAGATTTGAATTTAGAGTAAATACACACATTTCCAGAGGATTTAAATAAAAAAACATTTGTACTATATCTGGTTCCCCTTATTTTTGCCTACCGTGATTTCAACGTGTACGCGTAAATTGACCGTATTAAAATGTAAACACGCACACATTAGTTGCTTACAAATGAAGCTTCAAATTAGTGAAGTGAACTGTGTGTGTGTAATACACCACAAATGTTTTGCCAATTTCAAACCATGGACGAAATTCAAAAAGTTAAGCGTGTTACAATTCACTGTTGTTTACGGGAAATCGCACCTAGGGTGAATACAAGTGTGAAATACTTCAACCCGTAATTGAAATTACTGATTGAACACGATAAGTTGGTTGATGGAGGTGTTTTCACTAATTATCTGAAAATATAAAACTCACCGAAAAGAAAACTCTGCATCAAATGCCTTCTGAGAAATTTCGTTTTTGAGGGATTTGTCTTTGATACTTTTAACGAGGAGTGAACATACCTACACAAAGGATATTTATTCAAACAGAGGCGATCTTATTAATCTCCTTTTAAGGGGAAATCATTGAGGTCGTTTACTGATTTTTTTCAGCTTAAGTGTATTTTTCCACAAACATTTGTATTGACATTTACATTAAAGTAAATAACCCATTTCCACTAGTATACGAATTTCTATTCTAACAAAGATACCAAGTGAATACAGAAAAAGGAACCAAAAGTACAGGTAATTAGCACACATATGTTAACCTTTTGAGGAATATTTACTAAACTGTCCAGCTGCTTACAGTATGCAAATCAAATGTACGAGGGTCATCCGGAAAGTAGTACCCGTTCGTGCCGCATGAAGTGCTGACGACGCGAGTAGCCGCTGGACGAGGTCAGATAGCTTCAGTGGCTTGTCTGCCTTCTCTGAGCCAAGTTGCGTGACGCTAGCATTGCCTGTGTTGTTTCTGTGATTGTTTACAATGTTTAAAAAAATTGAGAACGCCGCCAGTTGTGAAGTGAGGGCAGTGATTAAATTCCTCAATGCAAGAAACGTTCGCCCATGTGATATTCATCGCCAATTAAAGGAGGTGTATGGAGACAATGTAATGGACGAGTCGTCTGTTCGGCGGTGGTGTCGCAACTTCAACATGGGGAGGGGGAACACAGACGACGATGAGCGTTCGGAGAGACCGTCTGTCATTACAGACCAACTGGTGAGCTCAGTTGACGAATTCGTGAGGAACGATCGGCGCGTCACAATTGATGACATCTGTGAGCATTTTCCCAATGTTTCTCGAACAATTGTTCATGAAATTGTTAAACACTATCTGCATTATGCAAAAATTTGTGCAAGATGGGTCCCTCGCGTATCTCAATGAGCTGGCGGCGAAGGACTATGCAGCAGGAATACAGAAACTTGTCACACGTTATGACAAATGCCTTAATTTGCTTGGAGATTATGTTGAGAAGTAGTTTAAAGTATCCTCTTTCAAATAAAATTTTTTATGTTTGTTAATATTTACTTTTGTGCCTTTATTTCACGAACGGGTACTACTTTCCGGATGACCCTCGTAAGTTCCCAAGTAATCTCACGCACCCTGGTGAATTTCCATCATATTTTTCACCTTGACCAAGATGACGGCCATGGCCGGACTCCAGGTGAACCAACAATTTGAAAAGGATTTCTAGGGTACGACGATGAGGGTATAATACCCAGTATCTTTTCTGGGTAGTCAACGCCTCAATTTCAAGACAAACTCCGATTCCCTGAAACTCCAGGTGGGCTGAGGCCACAAGCTTTACGCCAGGTGAGGAAAAAAGGAAGAGGGGAAAAAAGGGAATGGGAGAGAGAGAATAAGGAGAGTGAAGGAATTAACCCTGTTTCCTTGAAACATCACACCGGCACACTCTCACACCAGTTCCCTTTCTGGGTCCCCTCTTGCCTTTTATCCGCCTGCGACCCCTGAGAATCCGAGCGAAAGCCTGTGTAGGAGTAGGGATGGGGCGGTGGAGGCTTAGCCGACCAAATTAGAAGAGGGATGGAAAAGGGGAAGCGAGTGCGTATGCCTCGGGCGAGGGCTGAAGGCAAGTGGGAGGGGGTGGAAAGGGGGCGGCGCGTGCGTTGAGGAGGGTTGGATGCTGGAAGGAAGGTATGTGGCGGAGGAGATCAATGCGGCGAGGGTTGCGACCAGTGAGGAAAGAGCCTCGGGGAGGGAGCGCACCATTACCCGTCGACGATATCCGGCGACCAAGTGGAAACGAAGCCGGATTGCCAACGATCACGGCTTGATCCTTTTGTGAATTCGGTCACCCGGTCCGCGCGATCGTAGGATCTCCTCCTCCCAGGAGAAACCGCCGGGAGCGAAATTAAAATAAAATAAAACAAAAGCCCGCGCAGTGTAAAAATTGAAATTCCGTATTGCGACCGCAACAGGGTATAAATATGATCATGCAGTTGTCGCAAAATTAATTTCTTTTTAAAAAAAGGCATATCTGAGGCATAAACCGAACATAGTAATCCATAATAGATTAACTATCATCATCAACGGTATTTTGCCCTTTAAGATACGTTTTGGATGGACATACCATGGCCACATTTCTGTGACTCACCTACACTACACAACGTGGCATCCAGCACTGCAATAAACATCTCATCAATTTCGTATACTTCCGGGCTCCGTTCAATTCATCAAACATGCCTCTTCTCTTCCTCTCCTCGCTTCCCAAACATTCTCTCCTGCATCATGGTCTTCAACAGTCCATATCCAATCAAAATACTCTGAATCCATGAATCTAATAAAAAATTATTTAAAAGATTCCTGAATTAATATTAGAGGATAAATGAGTCCAAAACAAAAGCGGTTAGCGGTTCTGTTTGATTAGGAGAATGGGAATGGCGATTGCATAGTGAGGGTAAATGACTTAATAATTGTACAGGTGACACAGTTATATACTTTCTCAGAATATTTGTCAAAGCTCGTAGGATAGCTGGAGAAAAGACAAATGACATGCAAATTTCGCTAGAAATATTGTGCGTGGTATGTTAAGTAATAATTTAAGTAGTATGTTAAGTAAATATTAAAAATTGAATAATACAGTATATTTGCCTTTGCATGAAAGAGTACTCTTCCCCGCTTTAATGCTTGGCGAAACATGGACATGCTGAGATAAGCATAGACGTCGACTGAGTGTGGTAGGTGCATGATGGGCTGTCATGGTAAAATGGAAATGATATAACGAGAAAGGAGTGGGATATGAAAGAGTGCAACCTACATGCATCATTAATAGGCAAAAGTGATAGAATAGTTCTACTCTGGTTTAGTCATATTGAGAGAATCGATAAGTATCGAATTAAGAAAAATATGAGAGTAGAGTAAATTTTTTGAAAGGGAAGTGTAGACCGGTGAAGTTCATGTGTGAGTGTGATCGCAAAATATTTTTCCAGAAGAGAAATATTGGAAGTTTAATTAACAGAAGAGTAACAGCATGGTATAGTGTATGAATGTAACAGAGGTGAAAGTAGTATGCTAGGATATTGCAAAAGGGAAGGAATTAGTAAGAGAAAGTGCGCCTCTTACGGTAACCTATAACGAATATTAAGTTGGCAATGCCAACCCCGAAAGGAAACGGCGTAAAGGGTATTTATGTTTGAAAATACTATAACTGAGGGAATTATTTTTATTCCTTAAAATTCAAAAATGACAAGAAAAATCGGCCAAGTAAAAATCAATATTTTCGGAGTCTTCCAATTCGTAACTTGCGTTGTACGTTAAATCACACGTTCCCTTTAATTTCCCTCGCCGTCGATTGCGGACAAATTGCTTGTTTAAGAGTACTTTCAGCGATCCTCCGTCTCATTTGATTGTGAGGATACGCTCAATCTTAAGGTGACATTAGTACGGACAACAGCATATAATGGATTCCGATTCTTATCTAGTCATCAGCGACAATAGTATTTTGCTAGGCAGAGCCTAACTGCTCCGCCACAGCTCCATACGCCCTGTGCCCTTCTCTTCATATCCACTTAGAAATTCCCCTTCATAACGTCAACTAACTTGTCTCCTCCTTTCCCTCCTCACAGTCCTCTCGACCGTTCCTTCCAAGACATCCCTCATCAAGCAATCCCTTCTCAGTTCACGTCCAAGCTAGTTCTTCTTCCTCTTTATGATGACATCGATCAAAAGCTTCTCTCTTCTCCGATTCTCCTCAGCATCTCCTCGTTCCTTACCCTGTCCGATCTAGTGATCTTCAGCATCATTCTCCAAATCCACATTTCGAAGCCTTCTATTCTTTTTTTTATCATTTATTCTTAATATCCATGCCTAAAATCCGTATAGTATTACGCTTCACACAAAATTTCACTAACCTCTTTATCAGTTCCAAATGCTCCCTGTTACTAAATAATCTGCCTCCCATTTATGCAACTTTGACCAATACTATTCTTGCTTTTATTTCCCTTTCGATTTGGCAGTCTTCCATCCAATAGCATCCCTTGTACCCATTTCCTTTCTGGGTCCAAACTGCTCTTCAGCAACGTCGTCTTCCATTCCCTTTTCCAGTCGTCTGTTCAATATTCTCAACATGATGTGGGCTACATGTAATAATGTGTTTTTTGCCCCATTCTTCTTTGCTAATGGAATTATTTCGGTTATCAGGAACTACTCTGGGCACTCACTCGCCTCGTATATTTCTTCACACAATGTAATCCCTCTCCTGTAGGCAATTGATTAATTCTACAGGGATACTATCTACGTACACCATAAACTTTTCCGTTCTTCATTTACTTGATCTCTACTAATATTCCTTCCATCGAAATATATTACCCCTCCCATCTCTGTCTATATTGGAAGTCTTCATCATCATCCTTAGAGCTTTCTAGATACTCTCTCCATCTTTCATTATCTCTTCTATTCCTTTTAATACTTACCCACTCTTATCTTCTATTTCTTGGGAGAAGATACCTTGAATTCTTCTATCACATGTTAGGGTAATTACTTTCTTGTACGCTTCGTAGAACGCTTTAATTTTTTTAATAACTTTCCTGATGCTTTTTGGCGTTATTTGGCTTTCTCCATTTCTATCTTAGTTCATCATTCAATTTTCTCTAGTTCTTTTAGCCTTCTTTACGTTCATCATTTCATATTTCCTTCTTCTCGGTATTTTCAATATAATCTCTAGAGTTTCTCCAGCTAAGTGTATAGAAAAGTCTTTTCAGGTGTGGGTGCGGAGAAAAATTGAGAAAATAAAAAGGACGGAAAAGAAAAATACGATGAAGGTCTAGACAGGGGTAGAGAAAGGGAGACGGCTGTTTGGAGAAATAATATAAAGGCGGGTCAAATGGATGCAGGAGATAGTAATAGGATGCTGAGGACGATAATAGAGGGGAGAAAGCTAGGAAAACGAGGTGTATGGAGGAAGAGAATATGCTTGTTTTAGATGGAATTAAGAGAGGTAGAAATTATGCAGGTTAAACGAATGAGTTACCGCGCATGAAGTCTGGGGATGTTTCGTGCCATAATGGTTTGGGCTTAAGAGTATGGAGTGTGTACTCATAGTTAACAAAATAATACGCAATTGAACAGGATGGGAAACATTTTGCAAGATATTGTGATGTTTTCTTATTTAATAATTAGAGGTCTGTTGGATTGGGGGAGGGTTAATATGAAAGTTTAAAGCAAATGGCTAGGCGAAAAACTGAATTTTTATCCCACATATCCTTATTTGCGTCCGCAAAATGCGTCCACAGCGCGCCTAGGCCTTTTTGCTGTGACTTTTTTTGTGGATATTGTGACAATTTCTCATCTCTCTCCTGTCAGATCTTCATCTTCGGGTAATAGATGAAAGTGACTTTAAAATACCCGCGGGGTAAATATGCATGTATTTCATGATCGTTTAGTAATAAGGCTAATATTTTTCTTTTTCAACGTTTTGACGAATGACATTGAATAGTTTTTACTTTCACCTTTTGTCCTTTGGATTGATCGGAACGGAATAGCGGCCTCCATGCAGAAGGTGTACAGTATAATCGTGTTCTCTTAGTTGAAGTGTTTTCGTCTCTCAAAAATATCTCTATCAAATATTTCCCGTACCTAGTCAAGCTTCTCACCTTCTGAAGGCGAATTTTGTTAAGCCCGAGGCTAAGGTCTGAAGCCCTGTGGGTGCTGGTACCCTAGTTGAGTCGTCCACAAAGAAAGATAGGTCACATGGAAAAAATACCACTCCATCGTAAAAATAAATTGTGATGAGTCATCACTCGCGCTCGTCTGAGAAGGATTGTTGTGGTTGCAAGAGGCTACGCTCGTGGCTTAGTCGTTCATCGGGTCTTGCAGACTTCACAACCTAGGAGTATTAAATAAATGGGGTCTCCCACTGTAGGAAAGGCTATCTTTTAGGAGTCGTGCAAAAATTTCAGTCCCATATAACCTGCTCTCCCGAAGATCTCCATTGAAATCTGTGACGACCTAGGGAGCCGCTTCCACTCTTCTCTCGCCTTTCTGATTTACTGAATAATACCCTTATGCGACCAGGGTCTACTTCGGATGACAATTCATTTGGCGTTTAATACCTATTTCAATATTTCCTTCACTTATGATTACTGATGACTTTTTTTGCACCAGCCGACAACAATTTAGCTCCACTAAAACTGACGTTTTCACATACAATTATTTATTACTCGATCTAAGGTCCGACTCGCAGCGTCAATAATCTGATTATACTACTGGTTGGAGTGTGTGTGTGTGTGTATATATATATATATATATATATATATATATATATATATATGTATACACATACGCACACCTATGAGATAGAAAGAGCATTAAGGGAGATGAAACTAAATAAGGCTGTTGGGGTGGATAACATTCCCGCGGAACTTTTAAAATGCTTAGGAAAATGTGGGAGGAAGAGGCTATATGGGCTGATCCGTAGTATTTATGACGAGGGAATCTGGCCGGAAGACTTCGTGAGATCAGTTTTAGTTCCTATTCCGAAAAAGGTAAAGGCCACGTCATGTGAGGACTACAGGACAATTAGTTTGATATCTCACGCAGCAAAATGTGTTCTTAGGATCATAAACAAAAGGATAGAGAGTAGGGCAAATGATTACTTAGGGGATGATCAGTTTGGGTTTAGGAAGGGGAGAGGTAGGCGTGATGCCATTGCAGTAATGAGATTATTAATCGAGAGGAATATAGAACACAACCAGGAGGTATTTGCCTGTTTCGTAGATTTCGGAAAAGCGTTTGATAGAGTGAATTGGGAAAAAAACTAATGAGTATATTGAAGTAAATAGGAATAGACTGGAGGGACAGGAGGCTAATCCGCAACCTTTACATGTCTCAGACTGCTCAGGTGCGAGTTGGGAATGGAGAGTCCGGATGGGCAGTGTTAGGAAGAGGAGTAATACAGAGTTGCCTGCTATCACCGGTGGTGTTCAACGTATATGTGGAGGAAATGATCAAAGAGGCATGGGAAGAACTCGAGGTAGGAATGAAAGTGGGCGGGGAATTCGTAAAATCAGTTAGGTTTGCTGATGACCAAGCTTTAGTTAGTCATTCAGCCAAGTTGTGCGATATTCTAGAAAGCAAAAGGCTAAGCTAAACATTAAAATAGGAGGGCAAAAACTAGAGCAGGTAGAACAGTTGACGTATCTCGGTAGTGTTAAGGATCAACACGGTCAAAGTATTAGGGACCGAAGGAGAAGAATTGTGCTAGGCAAAGAGGCTTCCACAAGGAGGAGGGAGTTGATGACGGGGACGTTAAGTAAGGATGTTAAGAAAAGACTCGTAAAAACTTTGAAATGGAGCGTAGCTATGTACGGCGCGGAAACGTTGCCACTGAAGCAGTAGGATAGACGTAGGCTGGAGGCTTTTGAAATGTGGGTTTGGAGAAGAATGGAGAAGGTGAAATGGACAGAGAAGAAAACGAATGAGGAAGTACTTGGTATGGTGAGCGAAGAGAGATGTTTGTTGGGGGAAATCCTACGAAGGCAGGAAAAGTGGCTGAAGGGGGTATTGACCGGTAGTGGGATGTTGAAGACTGTAATAGAGGCGAGAATGTTAGGCAAACGAGGAAAGGGAAGGAACAGGATAGGGATGTTGGACGGGATGAAGGGAGGAAGAAAGTACTCATAGATGAAGAGGGACCTGATGTATAGTAGGATACTGGATTTTGTATTTTGTTAGGAATCACAAAATATTTATTTAGGAGCTGTGTCTATCCAAAAACCTACCTTAACCGGTAGATTACCTAATAATAATAATATATACACACACATACACATGAGGGGCTTCGTTACTTACTACGTCCTGCCTCTGTGCTAATAAAGAAAAATTATTTTCTATTAAACGCACCTGAAGATGACGCCGCGCGTCGAAACATAGGCCGTGTAGTTACGTATTTTACGTGCAAGTACCAAGTGTTACAAGTTAGTTACGAATAGTTTTTCAATACAATGCCGGGGGCCATCTTGAACAAGAAAATCATTGTACCAAGGCAGTCCTCAAGCCTTCATCTTCGATGCGGATAATGTATGAGATCCTTCAGAATTACTAATACTAAAAGAATTGATCGTTGTCGAATTAACTTTGCGGAATTTAGAGAGTATACGAATAAATATACAGGTACCATTACGAATAAATATACCTATGCATCGTAATTTTCCACACTTTCATTTTAACATAACTCGACTAGATTGAACGCTTCCGTGTCATTATCAAGTGGTCAACAATGAAAAAGGAGCCGATTCCTATACCCTCATCCCATTAAAATTATTTATATTACTTGGTTGTCTACCTTTTAAGGTTGGTTTTGAGCACCCCTATATTTCCAAGCCTCTTCAAACTTTCATTTCAATTTATGAATACGAAATTAGTCATTCCTTTATATTTTTAGACCCCTTACGACTTGGAGACGTTGAAACCTGTTGGAGTGTATCAAAATTAGCGAAAAAAATGTCTGCAGTATTTTTACAATTCATACTGCACCTTTTCGTGAGAACAAAGTGTTTTTTTTATATCGCTGAGGGCTTGGAATACTGGAAGAGAGGGAGAGAGACACGGATACCAATACCCAGTCTCGACAGGGCCAGCACGGATGGAAAAAAAGGGTTGGAGATACTTCCCTCATTTATTTAATGCTCTAAACTCTCAATGATAAGCAGTCCAACGTCGTTTTTTTGAACGATCAGCCTTTACATGACGTCAGGAAACGCGGAAAGTTACGTTAAGCATAGCTGTGTATCACGACTCTGGTTTTTGTGGACACCAGGATAAGGGGCGGTCCTTAACTTACGTAAGACTTTAGGGAGGGTTCCATTTCATTACGTTTCCATTTAGGGGTTGGTGTTCCCCCCCTCCAACCAGTCTGGTTCAGGAGACATGTTACGTAAAGGTCATTGTAGTATTAATTCAGCCTCTGGCAATGAAGGAAGAATTTTCATTATTTTTTATCACCAAAGAGCGCATCGCGAAAATGCTTACTAATGGAAGGATCACTTATGAAACATTTATGAATCTGTTAAAATATTATTGAAATGTTACATTGTACTTTATAATATAAGTTATCATGTAGTATGGCGCAACTAAAATAAAAAAATCAAGTTTTCATGCATAGTAGGATACATTTTTCAGTACAAATACGTTACGAATTAGATTGTTAAATTGTCGTCGTGAAAAAAGATTTTATTAAAAATAAATGCGCCTTATTATTTTTTAAGGTGCCTATTTGATAAATTTCGTTCTTTTGATTCCTCGTCGGCATAAGTGATTTTCGTTTACTTGCTGGCTATTACTCTTCGTAGTTCACTCAGCGCACAACAAATGGACACGCCACTTTGCCCTCCGTGCATACCTAAAATGTATTGGTTTCTCGGACTTAAGCGCGTTTCCTAATATCACAAAAGGACTGTTCCATCCGTACATCTTCCAGCCGCATTCTCTTGTTGAATGTTCTTTTCATGCACCGTCAAAAGTTGATTTTTCCGCATCATTAATCTTCTTCAAGTTACAATTGGTGGCATTATCTCTCTACGGGCACCAATGCCTCCAAAAATGAGCGTCACGACTCCATTCGGAGGCGCAGAATCAATGCGAAGGGAGGAATAAATAAAATCAGGAAAAAAATTAAAACACAGTCAAAGGTATAACATTTTAATGTCAATGTAAATTTTGTAAAAAACTGAATAAATTAACCACGACCGTTGAAATAAGCATCAATTTTAAACCTTTCTATCTCTGTGTGGGGCCACCGATGGTCAATATGTAGGACAAACTCGAGTGAAAAAGAAATTTTGCTCTCGGGAAGTTTTATCATTCTTTTAAATTTGTTTTACACATTTAGTGGGTCACTATCATGGGGGTGATTCTCCGTCAGCACAGAGACTTGTTTAAGAGTCACTGAAAGTTATTGAGCAGTAAAAACCCGGGGAGCAAAGGGGTACGGGGAGTTGCGTCTTACTTTCACACGTGCGCCATTTGTGTCTCTACTACCCTCTCCTATATCGTTGTGCCCGTTAAGGAGTACAACAATCCAAATTGGCATTTTATTTTTTCTGAGGCGATTTCAAATTTCAAGTGGGTGTAGGAGATATTGACAGGTGATTTGATGCTGAAGATGGTGATGCGGCGGAAGAGGGGAGAAGGCTGGGAAAGAGAGATAGATAGAGGTATTTATTTGAGCGAAATAGAGACCAAATGGTCCCTTATTCCATTTAACCAATCTTCATATCCATATTATATCAGCCATAAAATTTAAAATTACTTGCATACACATAAATATATATAGACAGAGAGACATATATTATGCACAGATTTGCACATTATATATATATATATATATATATATATATATATATATATATATATATATATATTTTTTAAAGGTAATCTACCGGTTAAGGTAGGTTTTTGGATGGGCACAACTACCAAACAAACATTTTATTACTCCCAACAAAACACAAAATCCATCACCCTACTCTATATAAGGTCCCTCTTCATCTCTGAGTACTTTCTTCCTCCCTTCATCCCGTCCAACATCCCTATCCTGTTCCTTCCCTTTCCTCGTTTGCCTAACATTCTCCCCTCTATTACAGTCTTCAACATCCCACTACCGGTCAATACCCCTTTCAACCACTTTTCCTGCCTCCATAGGATTGCTCCCAACAAACCCCTCTCCTCGCCCACCATACCAAGTACTTCCTCGTTTGTTTTCTTCTCTGTCCATTTTACCTTCTCCATTCTTCTCCACACCCACATTTCAAAAGCCTCCAGTCTACGTCTATCCTCCTGCTTCAATGACCACGTTTCCGCGCCGTACATAGCTACGCTCCATATAAAAGTTTTTCCGAGTCTTTTCTTAACATCCTTACTCAGAGTCCCCGTCATCAACTCCCTCCTCCTTGTGAAAGCCTCTTTGCCTAGCGCAATTCTTCTCCTTACGTCCCTACTACTTTGACCGTGTTGGTCCAAAACACTACCGAGATACGTAAACTGTTCTACCTGCTCTAGTTTTTGCCCTCCTATTTTAATGTTAAGCTTGGCCTTTTTCTTTCTAGAAAATCGCATAACCTTTGTTTTATTAATATTGATTCTCATCCCATACCTGTCGCACTGAATTTCCAATTCACTCAGCAATGCTTGCAGCCCCTTGGCTGACTGACAAACTAAGGCTGGGTCATCAGCAAACCTAACTGATTTTACGAATTCCCCGCCCACTTTCATTCCTACCTCGAGTTCTTCCCATGCCTCTTTGATCATTTCCTCCACATATACGTTGAACACCACCGGTGATAGCAGGCAACTCTGTATTACTCCTCTTCCTAACACTGCCCATCCGGACTCTCCATTCCCAACTCGCACCTGAGCAGTCTGAGACATGTAAAGGTTGCGGATTAGCCTCCTGTCCCTCCAGTCTATTCCTATTTACTTCAATATACTCATTAGTTTTTTTCCCAATTCACTCTATCAAACGCTTTTCCGAAATCTACGAAACAGGCAAATACCTCCTGGTTGTGTTCTATATTCCTCTCGATTAATAATCTCAGTACTGCAATGGCATCACGCGTACCTCTCCCCTTCCTAAACCCAAACTGATCATCCCCTAAGTAATCATTTGCCCTACTCTCTATCCTTTTGTTTATGATCCTAAGAACACATTTTGCTGCGTGAGATATCAAACTAATTGTCCTGTAGTCCTCACATGACGTGGCCTTTACCTTTTTCGGAATAGGAACTAAAACTGATCTCACGAAGTCTTCCGGCCAGATTCCCTCGTCATAAATACTACGGATCAGCCCATATAGCCTCTTCCTCCCACATTTTCCTAAGCATTTTAAAAGTTCCGCGGGAATGTTATCCACCCCAACAGCCTTATTTAGTTTCATCTCCCTTAATGCCTTTTCTATCTCATTGTCTAGTATGCCTGGACCTAAGCTGTCTTCCTCTACGTCATAATCCTTTTCAATGTCTAAATTTGTTGGTCTAAGCTCTTTACTATCCAGTTCTTCTACATATTCCTTCCAATATATATATATATATATATATATATATATATATATATATATATATATATGTATATATTTAAAGTATACACCAAAATACACACCAAGTAAATTACAGCGAAGAAAGAAAATAATGAAATAGGGAAAGTCAAAGCAAAGAATGAGGTTTGTGGAAAAAGCTAGGGAGAGCGTGGCGTTGCTCACTCACGCAGAAAAACACCCACGAAGAGAAGGGGGGGGGTGAAAGAGGGAGGTAGGGAGCGAGGTGAAGGGGAAAAGATTATAGGCATTGTGGATAAAATTAAGGGAAGCAAAAAGTATGCAAGCCTAAAGAACGATGTATTGTAATGACTGTCGTAATATGGCATTTTAAATTATGATTATTTTGTGTCATTTATTCACTAATTTACAACTAAGTCATTTAGTCACTACTTTACTTCTAAAGATTTAGATTACTGCCAAAACTTTATCTTATGGTGATCCTAGAGACCTTATAAACTTTATAAATATGTCGATTTTGATTGCATTTATCACGGTTAGTTTATTTTTTCCTGCACTGAATCATCTAGGAGATCAGTATTTTCCTTGATGGGTGAAGGAGATGTCAATCGAAAATATGGAGTACACCAAGCGTACTCGGATATTATTTGCAAAAATACGTCGTGGAATGACACACGGGTTTTCCTCAATTGAATGGCGTGCGAATTCGTTAAAAGTTTCACCATTCACCAGAAAAATGTTTTTGTTACTCTTTTTGTAAAGTGTACATTCTGAATTTTTGTGAGACCGAACTCAAATTTTTTCCGCGCGTTCTCTGCCCTCTTGATTTCTTCACCTTTCCATCTACCGCGAATTTAAGCCGTAATCCCTTTCATCTCAGATATGTTTCCATTGCCTTTGGTGAGTCTCAACTCGCCGAGATGCATTATGTAAATTGAAAACAAACACTAAAGGGAAAGCTGCCGGAATCAATGAAAGTTGCTAGGATGGAATAGAAGACGTCACTCGATGGAAAAAAAATTTTTTTTCAGTGGAATGAATAGGAAACACGGCAATACGTACTAAATGACCATATATATATAGTTATATAACCTGAAATAGGTTCAGTGCTCGTAAATTCTCTTCCCTTCAACTTCCCTTGGGGAACATACTGCATAACACGCGTGACCGCCACAAGGCAATTTTCCTTCAAATGACGGATCTTGGGAAAATGCAACGCAAAAGTAAATGTGGAAGGTTCAATGGTATCACCTGACTTTTAGTGAAAAATCTATCGCCAAAAGTTTGGTGAAATCTTCAAAGTTTCCTTTACTTCATCAAGAGGAATGTTGCTACTTCGTATGATGAAAGTACAAAATTTTACTTGTAGTGTTTAAGAATTATTTAAGACGTTAAAAAAGTTTTGATACCTTTCATCTCTTTGTGTGTAAATCAAATAAAACAAATGAGAAATTCCTAACACATTCCTCACAATTCCTTACAACGGAAGCTTGGAGGTACTTTCAGCGGCGGCTTGGATCAATAATAGACCTAGTAATTACGATTACTTTTCTTCCTGATACCATAAATAGGTTTATTAACGCTTTCCACCCTGCACGAAGCCTATCGAGATAGAGGTACTCTTACTCCACTCCTCTCCTTAATGCTCGAATTGTAGACTCAATTCATCGATCCTCTCAAAATTCACCTGCCGTGCCATGACCTGTGAATCGGATGAATGCGCGCTAATAAGGATAAGGGGCATCATTCAAACCAGAAATCCTTGTGACTTCGTTTTTGGTAGCTGTTAATCTAACTCGCAGTATTTCGTGTTTTCGCCAAAATGAGAAAAGAAGGTGTCGGGATAAGAAGGAAATGAAACAGTATTTACACATTTTTTCATCTTCATCGCGCACATTCGTCAATTGTTACTTACGAGAACCAGTGGGTAATTTGACGGCTGATTTTATTCCTATGATTAGAAACTCCAGACCAGAATGAGATATTTTAAAACACGTAACCGTTTTAATATACAATGATGCTTTTACATTGCAGGAGTAATCGGTAAATTTAAATCAGATAAATTAACTAATAATTATTACGTTTAGCAGGCTGAATTTATAAAGAAAGCATTCTTCACTGAAGTAACGAAAAGGAATTTTAAATCATGCACAAATAGAGCTGCTTGGATTCACGCGGACGCAAAGAGATCCACGACCTCAATGATCACAAATTAAGGAGTTGATGCATATTCTACTCAAAGGGGGGGGGGGCATTCATTCGCTGAAAGCGTTAAATTGAATCCATTCAGAGAAGTGCAATGAGACATTTCTTCGACTAAACTTTGAAACTTAAAAACTCGCTAATTCTCTCCTAAGTATGAAACCTAACCGGTCTGATTATTTGTTAATGTTATTTGTTTAGAATACTTGTTCTCCCATTTTCATCCATTAATATTTACTCACTATAATCACTAGATGACCTGGTTCTCTCTCTCTCTCTCTTTAATCCTTTGTCCTCGATATTTTATACGTGAACGTTGAATTTCATAGATTGCAACTCCTCTCGTTGACTTTTCTTGTTAAAAACAATCAAGTCAACCAAATAGTTGCCATCTCAACCCAATGTCTCGTAATATATTTTACATTAGACCTAGTTTACATGGGATGCAGTTATGATATATATATATATATTACATGACATATCATTCTAGTTGCTAGTTTTTGTATCTTTGACGTGTCAATTTGCCTTTTGTAAATTAAAGGTCCGCCCAACTGGCGATTGGTACAGTTTTCACTGAAAATAGAAAATTTTTCACATTCATTGCTGACACGTAAGTGACAGACTGGCGAGTAATCCGATCACTCTTAAATAAATATAACTAATGAGTAATCTTCATTGAAGAGCCAATGTTTAATAGAAAATTTATGTTATGAATAAGTCCATCCCATCGCCGATCACGTCGATCTCCACCAGCCATTCGGTCACCCATTTCAAATACTGTATTTTTGCTTACGAATCGAAGGTACATGGTGAGCCATCGCAGTTTGTAAACCACTTGAAATGTAATTGCATTCCAAGAAGAAATGATTTTATCTATTTTGATAAATAGAATTAAGTGGTTCATATATTTTCATAATTTGTGGTATACGTGAATTACTTGGCAATAATGATTAGTTAAATTTTAATGGGGACATTAATTCTTGTAATTAAAATGTAAACTAGTCATGCCGTATCCTAATCAACAAGTACTCAAGCCTTATATCAGAAATCCTGAAATCATGTGACTACCATTCTTTGGTATTCAAATTTTGAGACACAACTCCTAAGGCGTCGCCGCTGCAATTTGTGTAGTAATTATCTCGAGAGCCTGAATAAAGCCACTCACCGGAATGAAGGACTCTCAGAATGAGTATCATTTGGCACGCATTCAGGGTTAGATTACTTCCTCGATCCCGAACTCATGCTCACAAAAATCCATTGATATAAAGCTTTCCCACTGGGGCTTCGAAAGAGAGGCCGGAATCGCGGATAGATTTCCGATCGCTTCCGTATTTTTTTTGCCTCCATTTCAATTCTGTAACGTTAGAGCAAGGAAAGATTTTTGTTTTTTTGAGAAAGGGCGCTCAGAGATTTGTCCATTAAAAGGTTCAATGTATTTTAAAAGCGAAGAAAGAACAGATTGGAGAGAAATCGAAGGCGAACGTCGAAGAGCCAGCAGAGGAAATTTCGTAGGAGAAAAGTAAGACAGATATAGCGCGAAACGAAAATGCTTACCAATTGAAGGATCACTTACGAACTAGCTATGAACTTGTTAAAATAATTTCGAAATGTTACATTTCAATTTGTGTATTATAGTGTCAATAAAATTACAAAAAAATATGGTTTCATGCATCGAAACATCGAGGAGCCATGGCTCAGGACATTTCGTGAGGAAAAAGTAAGACAGATGTCTTAATAGAAAACCTTTAAATCAAAAAAGACAATTTATGCGCAAGCCGAGAAGCTCGGCTTGGATCAAAATAAAGTGTTCTTCTCTACGGGCGCCTCAATCATATTAGATAGCATATACATGTGCCTATAACTTTCTATTAACTATTATACCCCCAATGGCATTGACTAATATCAACATGTCATTTAATAACGAAGAAAAGTGATAGGATACCCATGTTGGATAAACACGACGATGGTAAGGATGTAGAAGGTTCCTGATTTCAAATAAGATAGAAACTGATTCAGATCGGGAATCAACCCTAGGGTGTTCTGTTTTCCGTCAATAGATATGGCCCTATACTACTCGTTTATACTATTTGGTAGCCTCCCGTTTCAGTTAAGTTTTGAGTGGACACAAACTTAAAAACCATGAGTATAATACTAAACCCTACGGCGTGTGAAATTCACTCATCAGATTAAGGGGGCCAGTTAATTTCGCTGTACTATGTTTTCCCCAGGAAGATCTGGTCCTCGAAAAATCACAAAGCTTGGGTGGATGTGAGGGTGCCCAGATAGGCTTGCCCGGGAAACGTTACCCGACCTCATATACCTCGGCTTTGATTTCTTTCGGTGTTATGCCTCATAAAAGGAAGTGATTGATCGAACCCGGGCCCTCCGATCAGTAGTCCAACACTCTACCCTTTTAAGTTCATGAACACAATTGTAAACAGTCGCAAACACAAGAGCAGATGTGCCTTAAACTTCAGCCTACTTGGCTTTGATCTCTTTCGATGAGAGTGTTTGTTCACCGCACGAGACTAATTTATTTTTCATTTTTAGAAATTAACAAAAGCTTGTCACTTCAATCGACTATGAAAATGAAACCACGTGGCGGATATAGCTTAATCTTTGACACCACACCATTCCAAATATTTTACGAGGTTATTTATGAAGTCGTTCCCTGGCGTCTGGATTAATTTCCTCGTGAACTTGTTCGGTCCCTTTTTAGTACCATAAACGCATAAGGTGTTAAGGTACCTCAGAGCCGGTCCCTGGTGATGGGAATATCTCCCCGTAAACCACTTTGGACCAACCAGTGTGACTGATTGTGCATTTGCAAGTTCTCGAATACTGTTCCTGGCAATAGGATTAATTTCCTTGTAAACCAAGCCATGAAACCTTTGTGTAAATGTGTGCGTCTTACCATTCAATTTTGAATGTGTCTGATCAATGGCGAGGAATTGACTTTCCCCGTAAATCACCACACCAAGCTTAAAATTCTCCTCCTCTTTCCTTGTACAGTGGTGTAAAAAAACATTTACGTCTTAAGGAAAAAATAATTCATATAAATAGTTGACAATCGATGGTTTTGAAAGTTATGGCACACTTTATAATTCACTTTAATAGGCTTCATCTTGAAGAATTCCTTTGTTTAGCGGGGAAAGACATTGATTGCTAATAAAATTTCATTAAATGAAATTCGGTTTTCCATGCATCATCAGGCACACTTAATTTAGTTTGTGTATATAACTGAAAGTGTAAACAAAGGGGGAGAACCGAGCTAATTATTTGGGTGGATTGGGTTGATTAAACATCAGACAACTTCCTCCACGAGTTATTACCCTCCGAACTTCCTTCCCTTTACTCTTCGTTTAAAATTGGAATGCATACATACGATCTTTAATAACTTTAAAGGTGACCGACGATGTTACTCTGCTTTTAGAAATTCAGTTCGTACTCGATAAAATAATTTATGTTTTTTTCACTTAAGTTCTCCATGAAATATGGAGGTTCTTTAGTGCGCCGAGTGAAAAACACCTATGTGGAATTAGTTAATAGGACGTATTTAAACGGGCGTCCCTTCTTGATTCAGCAAGTTAAAACAAAACGGAGAGATGTCCTAACAATTTTATTTGAAAGAATGCTTGAGATCGCGAGAGGCTGGAAGGGGCGTGGTAGGGGCTGAAGGGGTTCAGGCCCTCCCCATTATAGGCAGAGAAGGATACTGAGTCAGCGGAAACGTCGAGAGGGTACTTGAAATTTCAAGCACTGCGTTGAGAATACATTATGGTTTGTAAAGCTAAGGGCTGGATGAGAGAGATGACTGGAGTGTGGTTGGGAGAGGAGATTTGGGGAAAGGGGGTATCGGATAATTTGGCAGCGGCTCGATATCCGGACACGAGCAATTTCGCGTTCGAAAGGTTTCTTTTTTCGCGCACGAACAAATATGTATCCTTCCACATGCTGTCAAGGACATGATAACGTAAAACGACTCTTTCTTCTCGAGTGAGATTTTCTGAGCGAGACTCATAGCTTGCACGCCTAGTTTTAATAAATTTTTTCTCGTTTTCCGTGCTTAAATTCGCTAATCTGTGAATTTCCTCCCCCAGCCTTCTCTGTTTCCCTCAATTCCTTCCCGAGGAAATCCCTCAGATTCCATTCCCAAAGTTATTGATTTTGCTTATCAATGATGAACTTTTCAAATGTAAAGGGAGAATGATTTCATTAACGTTGATGTGTATGAGGAATTTATTAGTGTATGTATGTAATTTTCGTTGTAAGAGTTATCTTTGACCAAACTTGACCGTTGCCTCCAGGAAAATCGCCTAATTGCTACGTAATTGTAAAATAAATAATAAATAAATAGTGTTTTTTGGGTGACTGCGACATGAAATTCTCCATGCCTTTCCTAATCACAAGTTTCCATTTCATGATGTCGTAGATTGAACAGATTGAGATTGGAGAGATTAATTTTAACAGCGTGGAGGGTAAACGCATAAATGGTAAACTTGAGTTGGTAAAAGACAGTATTACTGAGTTTCAATTCACAGAAGGCGGAAAACCTGTATGAGATAATGGAATGCTGAAGGCCGTGATAGGTAGGAGAGCGTAATTGAGTGGGTAATTGAATTGGAAAGAATAATTGATGGAATAAAGATTGGCAGTAAGCTTGGGCAGATGATATGCTTTATGCTATTGAAGTGTTTCCGAACCACGGTGTGTGAACATTTTTACGGAACGCCCGACACCTAATACTAAGAATAATACCAATTAAAGTGAAGATTAATTAAACTTTCGGAATTGACATATCAACGGAGTGCCAAAACTCCTGTCATGTGACCTGGAATATAATGGTTATATCAATATTCTCGCCATCGAAAAAAGATAGCTAGTCTTTCCCTCCGCCATTTATGTTTGAGGATCCAAAAAAATTAAGCTTTTTTTCTGATAGTAGAGTTCTTTTGTTATGTGCAGTCAAAGTTACAAGGTCTGTTTCAATAGTAGTATGACTTACTTTTTCCCGGATAGACGGACGCTGGCTATTTCTCTTGCTGGGCTCGAGGGAGGGGAGTCTCAGGAAAGACTGGACGCCGGTGGAAGTTGGCTCCTAGCCATTTGCAGAGTGCGGATGGTTCATTTGTGAAACCCCTATAACGTGACCTCGGTACGCTCCGCCATGAACCGGCTATTGGTACAACGCTACGCCATCAAATTTTACGTGGGCAAATGGGCAAAACCGGGGAAATAAACTCATGCTCAGCTTATGGTGCTAGCGCAATGGGAAGATCGAGCGTTTTTTGAGTTTCACGAGTTCTTTCGGGAAGATAGAGAAAATGTTGAAGACATCGAACGTTCAGGACGCCCTTTGACCTCAAAAAGCGACGAAAATCTTGTAGGAGTGAAGGCTTTGTTGGACAGGGATCGAATATTAAGTTTTCACATGATTTCTGATGAACTTGGCATCCTTTGGAGTGATGAGCATTGACTTGTGGCCGAAAACATTGGCACGAGAAAGGTGGGTGCGAAGTTGATGCCGCGAATGCTTTCGGTCGAACAAAAGGAAACTCGCACGTGGATCTGCCAAGAGCTTTTCAACCATGTGAGTGAGGATCCAAATTTTTTAGACAATGCCCCGCCAGACTTCTCTCTCTTCCCCCACCTCAAATCCGTGCTGGAAGGATGTCGCCACGGTTCGGTGGAAGCGTTACAACAGGCCGTGACGAGGGAGTTTAGCAGCATTCCGGTCGCCGCCTTCCAGGAGGCGTACGAGGCGTGGAAAACCCCTATCAATTCTGATGATATATTTTTTTAATCACCAGAGTGCCACTACTTTTGGGACAGACCTTGTATCTTCAGACCTACAGTGGGACACCTGTGCATCGTGTTTACTTTCAATCAGCCTTCCTGTGTCACATTTAGAATTCAACGGTGACGTGAATTCGGGAAGGTTTTTGTCATTTCTTTAATCTATTTTCTTTAATATTTTCAAGGTGTGGATCCTGCGAAGGGAGCAGGGGAATATCTCAGGAGAGGCGAGAAACCTAAAATGAGAAACTAGAGTCTTTTGTCAAACGAGAAGCACCGCGCCACTTGAGTTCACTGTGTAGTGCCCTTGGGAGCATTGAGGGAGTATGAAGCGTGGGGTATGAATGGTAGGGAGGAAAAGCATTAGCGAGTGACGCGGCATCATATTCCATTACTCATAATCCCGACCTTCGCCCGGCTGCTACCGAGACTTGAGCAAAAAAAGCGAGTCCACTTGCCAGTGCGTGGAATGCGAACGAGAGAACGAACAACACTTACGACCGCTCTCGCTTGCTTACGAGCCACGGACGAGGAAAACATCATATCTGTTCGATGGTTTCATGCCCTGGGGCTTCAGCTTCGAGGGCTTTCCTGCTTTGTTCGTTGCCAGCTAAAATGCGTTAATGTCTTGAAAAATTGCACCTCTATATCTTCAATCCTGCGGAGGGGATTAATTGGTGCGCAAAAATGCGGCAAAAGACTCCATTTCATAAGATGCCGATCGTCCGATGCCGTCCAAAGTTTATTCATCGTTTTGATTTGTAACAACAGTTTTCGTGTGCACGAAAAATAGGACGTAATGTGACAACTGAAACTAAAATTGACCTCTATTCAATCATTCCGATAGCTTCATTAATTCCGTGTGACATGCCTATCTTTTTGCCACTCATACCTTACTTGCAATACGTTTCCCCACTCTATAGCACTTTTCAGCATTCCATCGCCTATTAAAATGTTCTGCATCCATCTTTCTAGCTTCCTTTTTAAATCTCCCAACAATTCCATCCCCCCTCACTGTATAGCACTTCCTCGTTTGTTTTCCTTTCTGTCCATTTCACCTTTTCCATCCTTCTCCACCCCCACATCTCAGAAAATTTCAACCTGTGTCAATCATCATACCTTAACGACCTGTAAGTTTCCACATAGCACAGAGCCAAGATTAATATAAAAGTTTTTACCACTCTTTTCTTAACATTCTTACTCGACATCCCAGTCCTCAACTCCCTCCTCCTTGTAAAATCTTCTTTGCTTAAAGCAGTGCTTGTTCTAATTTTCCCCGGCTGCTTTGACCATCTTGGTCCAAAGCACTTCCAGGATAGGTAAACTGTTCCACGAGCTCGAATTTAATGCCCTCCTATTTTAAAGTTTAACTCAGCCCTCTTTATTCTTAAAAACCTCATGACCTTGTTTTTTACATTGATTCTTATCGCATATCTATCACTACCAACCTACTAATGTTCTCAGCAACGATTGTAACCCCTTGACTGACTGGAAAACTAAAGCTTGATCATTCGCAAACCTAACTGATTTTATGAATCTCCCACCGACTTTCTATTCTTCCTATTTCTAGTTCTTCCCATGCCTCTTTCACCCTTGCCTCCACAGTGATACAATTTCGTCAACTGTTAATAAATTATGTTCACCTTTAACGGGGTATACTCTGTGTACCTGAGGATATACAGAGTCAAAATTCACCTAATTCATATGAATGGTAATGCTTTAGACGTCAAAGACCCGCCTTTAATAAGCCATGGAATTATTACTCACTCATTAGCCGTATTGCTTTCCTCTGCAAAATGATATTGCAATATCAAAAGAGCTCCACGCGTCTGAGAGAAGTAATGAAATTAATACTGTGGGATATGAATTGAAGATGCGGGACGTGCCGTGTTGGTAAATTTTCTATGAAACAATCCTATTTCTATTGGCGCTGTTATTATTTCTTTTAATTTTAATTTCTTTTCATCAATCCGCCACCCAATCGGGTGTATGAAGCCTGTCCCAATAGCATGTATACAATACTACATGATGTCATGTCAGGACATACGTAGTGTATGTCTCTTTCAGTAAGATTTTCTTAAAGACATTGACTATCTTAAGTTAGGAATGTCGACACCACTCATTCAATACGAGGGTCGGGGTTAATTGTTTAATGGTGGAACACACCTGGTGCGCAAGGTGGCTCTGCCCTCAAGTTAAACGACGCCAGATTATGGGAAAATATCACCAATGCATCGGTTAAAAGAGTTTCAGCCTCTGAATGGCGGTAATTTTGATTTTAGCATTGCCATAATTCTTCCTTAAATATAAATATATATAAATATATATATATATATATATATATATATATATATATATATATATATATATATATATATATATATATACATACATACATACAATTGACTCTTATGGGCCAAATATCATCTTTAGTCAAAATATTTCATATTCGCCATAAACTTGTCTGTCCATTTTATATTTGGAGAGAGTAGTGTCCAAAGTTAAAAATTCCCGAGCTTCTCCTCATGAAGTGGAAATAGATTCAAAGAACCGCGGGAGATGCCGCCCCAGTAACTTTAAATGGAATCATCCGCTAATATTCATTAAAATGCATAAATATATAACTTATTCAAATACATTTTGCATTTACTGGTGTGTTTTTCAGTTTAAATATAGTGATCTGCTGTAATGCCAAAGAAACTAGTTTGTATATTTACAGGTAAATAAAGTTTAGTGTACATACGACTTAAGTCCGGTATATTCCAGTAAAATTTAAAAATATAAAAAAAAAATAATTTCTCGTTAACCTAAACATTAATGATCATTACTTTCTTGTTGAACACGAAAGAATGTATGGGTGAGTCCAATTTACACTTTTAGTAACAATATAAACATGCTAGTAAGCGCTTTTAATTATACATCATTTTTAAATCTATGTACCTGCAGAAAGGTAATGAGAAGTATCTCACGAAATAAGACCGAAGTGAAGCGCTTTCAAACTAAGTTTCCAGGGACCAGTTTCTTTCACTGGGCTTCGTGTGGTTTCCCCAAGAGATCTAGTATTGATTGGAAAGGAGTACTTTTTAAAGCTATTCACCGGAAGGAGTTTGTGGCATCACTAGGATGCCAATCTTTCACCTTGTGGATATTATCCATGTACAGCCGAAATCTCTGCCCACGACGAGTGGGGAAAGAGAGAAGTCTATGGAGGGTACTTAACACGAAGAAGAATAATAGTAGTCATTAGGTGAGGCGACACACAGCTGAGATAATTTACGCCGTAAGAGATGTGTGGTTAATTTAAAAGGGGTAGGAGTTTTAAGGAATAAGGGAAAGGTAGAGAGAAACAGAGCGTCGGCATCAGCCTACCCATAGCGATCGCGACAAGTGGCAGAGGGAAATTTATTGCGCATATCTCGAGGCACGATAATTTACCCGAGACCATTATTGAGGAAATTTTTAAGTTAAGGGGTTATAGACGAAATACGGACTAAGGTCAAAAAAGGTCGAATGCAAGAAGCTGATGGAAAATGTCAGCACAAGGAACGATTAGCGAGTGAAAATTTAGACAAGGAGCAAGATGAACACCTTGAAAATGAGTTTTTTAAGCTGAAACTAGCGTCAGGGAATAAAAAGATTAGTTCGACTCAATTGTAGTTCATTCATATAATGAAATACTACAAAATTATGTATGAAAACATCCAAAGTCATAAGGAAAAAAAGGACTTACAAACCAATCATCTGACTAATAACCCGTGATGATCACACCCATCCTCCGTCTCCAACGGTTGATGGGTCACGCTGCAAATGTGGAGGGAATACAGTAGAACATTAGGGGGGAGGCAAATGGATCTTGAAATTGATGAAAGGCTAAGGAAACTATTTTATAGGATTAGGTGCGGAAGGGGTGTTTGGGTAAACAGGAGGGGTTTTCAGCAACAGCGCTAATTGCGAGACTCGGGTAGATGTATGGAGAGATGTTCCTTCAATTTGATAATCAACAAAGGGGGTGGGATTATGTGGAACGTAAGGATCAGGGAGGTGCTGTGACTTTAATTTGCCGTAAAATCCGGCTAAAGGCGTAATATAGATAAAGAAGATGGTTTTGTTTAGTGTAGTGTTTTCGATAAAAAACTAGTTCTTTTCGCTTCGCGTTTCATGGACCGAGGGGTTTCTATTTTAATTTAGGTAAAACTATAGTAAAATTGGAAAAAACAAGGTAAAAAAAGGTAAAATTTCAAAAATTAATGTCTATTAACCGGCATTAAGCGTTGTGTGGCATGAATCATCAATGAAACCTATTACATTTATAAGATTTGGTAATGGAAAGTTTCTCGTGTTAACCACTGAAATTTTCTCTTTAAAAATAAAATGTTTCAGCTAATCGTCATTTGCAAAAAGATCTTTGTTAGGGATCGCGTTTAAAAAGAATCTTTTCGAATGATTATTGATCAGCCTTGGCCGTTTTAATTGGTTTCGAAAGTTAAAGGCAATCTAGAATTTGTGACGCACCACGAAAGGTTTTAATTTTCTCCTGAAAGCATGTGATCCTAAGCTTTCATTCATTTTATTTGCAAGGGTTTCTTTGAGCGTACGACGGTTGTGTTCTTTCCCGCGAAGTTCTTTTTCCCAGAACTTCGACGTATATAGTTGAGCTTTAAAAAATTGTTATTCAAGCTTATTATTGTAATGAGTTTCAATAAATATTATATTTAATAAGTATTCAGTGAATATTGTAGCATGTTGTTTTAGTACTGGTATTAAATAGAGGTGTTGTTAATGGCTACCAATGCGAGACACTTCTTCTACGTTAAGGCAAACTGTTGATATTCTATTTAATCCTATTAACTTTTTCCGTAGATATTAGGCCCATTGTGTCGTTGCATCTTAATTTTTCTTTATTATATTGATTTTTAGATATTCTCATGCCCATTCTTGACCGGCCAATTGCGTTAGATGCATATATACTCGTACACTAATATACTCTGTATATTCGATTTTTTACGTATTTATATCATTATTTACGTGTCCTTATTTCAGGACAAGCAAGGTGAAAAACTTATTGCAAGTTACTATTTCATAATATTAACTCACTTCTACTAATCAACTCCATACTGCACTAGCCTTGTACACTTCTTTCACCTCTGTCGTATTCATTCAATGTGCCACTCGTTGTCTTTCCACTTCGTGGGCTCCTATTATTCTTGACAGCCTCTTTGACTGCATTCACTCATGGCTTTCTCAATCAACACGTTCTTTCTAAAGCATTCACTTCTCTTTCATAGATCTGTTTGATGATTCCACTCTTATCCATTCTCTTAACATGATCAAACCAGCTCAGTATACTTAACTCACTCGTAATAAGTAAATAAGTAAGGCCTTAGAGGCCTTATATAATAAACGAATATTTTAATTATTCTTCTGTAATACCTTTCTATTGCCAGTTCTTTTAGCAATATCTCTGTTTTTTGGGGCAGATTACACTTCAACAATCATTTTGCTTCTTTGGACTTACATTCATTTGTTGAAATACTCCGCATACCATAAACAACCTTTCTGCCGGCATCCGCACGCCGTCCGATCACTTGACGAACCCTAAAATCTTTCGTGAGCATTCAGCCAAGATATACGAAAACAAAAATGTCATTCAGACAAACTGCAGTAGCAACGGAAAGGTAGTGTTAATTGGTGTAAATAGAACTCACCTCGAACTTCCTTTTGCAATCGCTTGTTTCTAGCATATTCTCGCTATCCATAAAGTATCACCGCTTTGATTTTATATGAGTTTGTTCTGTGGCATCATCAAGGGTGATATTTGAACCAGGAACCCCTCCGTTGACGAGCCCAACTCTCTTCCTACTAAGCTACTTTGCCCAAGTCTATTAGAAAGATCTCACAATATACGTTACGTTCCGTCACTGGTGAAAAATGTTAGAGTAATATATTGAGATTGGTATTTTTCTTTTCAAGGGGCTAGATTTTTCATTCTTTCATCCCGACAGGGATAATAATCTGGTTCTTGCCGAAAATTCATTTATATTGAGGATTTCAGGACACTTCGTGGCAGTACTGACAAATGTTACGTTATTTCTAAACATAGATTGGTCTATACTGTATGCCTGTTAGCAAGATGGAATTTTTAGTTGCTGAGGTCACATCTCAATGCACACCTAACCAATGAAAAATTCACTTTCTGACAGTAGAAGTCGTCTGGGGGACTGAAACAAGCGACTTATGGGTCGGCCGGTGTGCTGAGCTGACAATCGCGGACGGCATTTCACTTGATTTTCATTCCATAAGCTTTCGGATTGATTATGAATAATTTTATTATAATTATCTTATCCGAATGTAGGGAACGTGGTAGTAACTGATTACAGAGCCGGGCTAGTAACCGGAGGGCCCGGGTTTGATACCAGATGACACCTCTAGACACCCTCAGATTTACTTGAACTTTACGATTTTTCTGGTGCCAGATCCTCCTGGAAACCATAGGCAACAATGGGAAAGGAGCTGGCCCACCAACCTTTTTGTGTGTGTGCGCCGCTTACGCACATGCTTAGTACTAGACGAGATTCCGCCTTACCCTATCATAACCAGCCTTCAGATTGATAACTATTAATTTTTTATCCGAGTCAAGAGGTTCTCAGAAGGTTTTCATTTCGCAATAAGTGCCCAGTATACTCGGAGACGACGATCGAGTTAGACGAAAAATAGTTAGCCGACACTTGGCCCACGACAGCATTTCACGGTCACAAGCTAGATTTTTCATAAAGAGAGTAAGGAAAATTACTGGTAGAGTTCTGCCAAAAGACTGCTACTGTAAATATTTTTGGTAAGAAAAAACAAAATTTTTTAATGCAGAAGGATTGGAAATTTGTAAAAGTGTACTCTCCACCGCATGATTACACCGAAGTAAAACTTTGGAGTGCCAGATCAAATATAAATGTTGACTAAATACGGTTTGAATGAGTACTTTAGAGGTGTCTCTGATATCAATTCGAAAGAAAGGGTGAGGAATGAGTGGACCGTGATAAGAATGTGGATTAGTTCCATCTCTTATATTTAAGAATTAAAGAAGCGAGCGACATTGATTTGGTCATGTTGAAAGAATCAATAGCAGGCGAATCACTAATGAGATATTTGCAAAAAGAGTGAATGGTTACAGGGGAATATATGAACTGAAGAGGTCCATGTGTGAATCTGCTCGAAGAGGATGCGAAAATAATAAATATTAAACGTCTCAGGAAGAGGAGATGATGCATGGAACATTATATGGATGAGATAGAGTTAAAAAAGTATTCAAGTACAGGGCAGTGTGGCATAAATTAGTGCAAGGGAAATTCCCTCACACGATCAGGCATTTTTGAGTTTGCATACCTCGAATACGTTATTTAATATCGCAAATTTAGATAGTTTGTTGGTTTTTGCGGAGGCTTATAGAGTTGCTATACGAGGCCAAAGTGATGTTAGTTCACCTGATAAAATACCCTTACTACAACTGTACAACTGTTGAATTGTAAAATGAGTCCTCGGTTTAAGTAAGTAATACTCACCTAGTACTTAGTAATGAATATCCCTAATCGTATATAAGAACAAGTTTGCTTATTATGTTTCTCAATCTGAAGCTTTAATTTCGATCGTAATGATTATTTTACGCATTTAATAGTGAATGGAATCATTAAATTCTGGGGTTTAATTTATTTTTGTTTCAAACATGAGCAATTTCCTCTGCGGCTGGTGAAATTTTGGCGCTTGAGAGGGTAACGGTAATACTATCTTACAGGTTAAGAGATTATTTTGTTTCGGCGAAACGCGGATGCAAATTATGATTTCGGTTCCCGGCATTTTTGTATAATGGATGGCATGAAATATTAAGCTCATTTCCTGGGAAAATTCTCGACGATTTCTTTCTATTTGATACTGAGTAAAGGTCATGCTTGAATGGACTTTTAGTTAAAGAAAAGGCCCATAATATGTGAGTCCGACGAAGACTCTCATGGCTTCTTTAAGAGATGGGTGGGGCTTTTGAGCACAATGTAACCTCTCAAGGGATTGCCAAATTTAATTTCCCAGTTTAGAGCATTGCAAGAAGCAATCTTCAATTCTAAGCCCTGAAAGAATTATGCCTTCTTGAATTTTTTTCCTGAATGAACAGTTTAACTCTGCAAGATATACGATCGTAACGAATGCGAAATATAAAAATTTCTTCAAAGGTGATTGAAATGCCCATATTAGCTTTTTGATATGAATAGTAAAGCAATCTCTAGCGCAACAGCGAAATCTGCTTCGTTAATTATTACTGATGCACTTAAGTCTATGTCCTTTTCAAGTCGTAAAAACAATATATTCACGTATACATACCGGTACGTATGTACATTTCACTCCGTTCCTTTTCGGGTTAAGTACACACAAGAATGCTTTGTAGGTTATAATTTAGGGAAGTGATTCTTTCAAAAGTACATTCCTTACCACTTTGTTATCCCATCTGTCCTTCACCTCAATCATATTCATGCATTATATCATTCATGATTTTCTATCACTGAGACCCCCAATATTCTTCATCTTGAGAGTTTCGTCGATCGCATTAATTCCTGTCGTACTGGGTCTCAGCCCTTCCAATTAAAATATTTTCTCTTATATTTTTGCTTGGCGATTCAGCACTAACCCATTATCTTGAAATGACTAAACGGAGTCCACATATTTCATAACTATTAACCGGTTATCCAGTGCACTTTCATAGCCCATTGATCCCTTACCAATCTCTCTTATTATTTTGAGAAACACACCTCGAGTACTCTACACCTGAATAAAGCGAACGGTAACTGCGGCCATATGGATACTATGGGAAGAATAAACCCCAGCCGTACTCTTACAAATGGGCAAAGGATATCGTGAGGGAAATTACAGAGGAAAAAAAAATCAAATTAAATCAAAATAATATAAAATGATATAGGGGGTTCTAACATAATAACGATTAAAACAAAATATGATAACAAAAAACGCTCTGGCTAATGTGTAATAGAAGCATTGACCCTCGCCATTATCAAGCACTCCCCCAGACAGGGCTTGCGAGAGAATTATCTCCGCGCCAGCGGCCCACGAATCACACGTAATAAAATAGATGCAAATAAATCAGCTAATCTCTAGCTTGGAGTCAAGCTAGTAATTTCATTAATTTATTTATATTTTTCCTCTACAATTTCCCTCACGATATCATTTGGTCATTTTTAAGAGTACCGCTGGGGTTGATTCTTCCGATAATACTCTACACCTACCGCATTTAGTTGACTTGGTAGTTTTTTGACGTTCAGAATTTCCTCTTCAGGGAGTAATATTTCAATATGCGTCTTCTACTTGCTGTGAACTCAATTCCGAATATAATGTTTCAACGTCTTTACTTACGTCGTGGGCAAGCTGCGAGCTCAATTATGTCGGTGTTGGAGAATATGTTGTTATTTTGTTGGGTGAAATTGCGTCGAAAACTCGAGATTAATTCGAGAAAAATGAATTATATATTTTTCGTCTCATTCTATGAAGTACTGCTGAGAATATTAAGTTTTGTACCGACAGGAAGACTCAGTTAAACAAATAAATGGTGCACTTGCCTACCAACTTGAACATGAGAGGCCCTGAGTCCGACCAAGGGCACGGACGTTGTATTCTTCCGAGAGTGTTTTATGATAACAAAACGTTGCGGTGTGATATGATTACCTGTAAAATGGATACTACTTACCTATTGGAAGTTATAAATATAAGGAACAAACTTATCTCGAATTTCTTTCCGTTGTAAAAATCTGCTTTCTTAAGCTTTTATCTTCTTGAACGCTCATACTCAAGTTGCCGATGCGATAAAGCCGTTTATCAATTGAAGAGGCCACTTTTCTAAGGATTTCTTGAAATTGCAAATCGCATTGACTTCATAATTAAAAAGTGAATTTGGATAGTATGTGACATATTACAGTTTAGTATTCCACGCCATAGAATATTTTGAAAGTATTGTTTTATTTCACTTCCAAACATTGGGATAACTTTCTTATTTTTCAATTATCGTTTCACTCTCGTAAAAAGTGTTTACAGGTATTTTTAAGGAAGTTATCATTTTTAGTTTCACTTGTAACAATTTTGCCGATGAAAATTGAGATCAAATTCAATATCATGGTAGATTTCCACGACGTATTCATCCCCTTTTACTTCCGATTTTTAACTTCCGCTATTCGCTAGTACTTGTTTGAGATATTGCAAAGCTGTTTCACGTCCATATCTTTTATGTCCTGTGTCTCACAAAGAGGCAAAGCAATTTTTTAAATCGATTATAATTACAATGCAAGAGAATACGTGGTATAAAATATGCTATTTGTCACTTTTACAAAAAAACTCATTATCAAAGAATGACAGTAGTCTCATACAGGCACATTGTCATAATGCTGTCATTCACTTCACCACATTATTGTACTTAAAATTCTTCGTTTCTTCTAAGTTACTCGATACTAATATCTTTCTGCGGCCTTTGCTCATCAGTTGACGTGCGTTATTAACCACGAAGTTCACAAACCGTATAAGAGCTTTTGCTGTCATAAGGTGACGATTGATGTAACCTCTACGTTTATACCGTACAGTTAAATTGCTCATTTTAATTCAACATATTCCAATGCAATTACTTTGAAATGAAACAAGAGGTATGTTTAAAAAGCAAGTTAGTAGTGTTGTCAAGCAAGTTTGTAAGTTGTACTTTATATTATATTACACGAAATTACTTATATTTCGTCTGCTTCAGTCTCGCCGGGGAACGATTATTTGATATTGCAGGAATTTTTTAAATGACAGATTATAATAATATGATATAATTTTCTTATAGTACGGTGAGAATCTTTTAATATGGTCCTTTAAAGCATTGCTGTAAAATGCTTAGATTTCAAACCACTAAGCAAACCTCTGAATTGTAACTATGGTGCGGGAGATACGTAATGAGGAGACACCTTAGTTATAGCCGAAAAAATACTTTAATTTCGTTTTCTGTAAGGTTGCCAAAACTTTCAACCCGTTTTTCATCATAACCGTATCGATTTCATAAGTTTCATTGATGATTCTCGGAGAGCGAAAAGTTTCAAGTGGAAAGAGCGCAGTATTTGCTTTGGCGCAAAATCATCATTCATGGCACCAGTCATTTCCTGCGATATCACAAATTTCGCGATAATTCACGGAATATTTCAAAACCTGTAAAGGGAAATTAATTGCACGTCAGGTAAAAGTGACAGTTCCCACGACTTTTTATCAATTAAAACTGAGGCACAATTAGTCTTTTCAAAGTTGGAAATTCTCATTGAAACTCAATGATTTACCAAGCAGAATTATTTCAGACGTTAAACTGAAATTTTATGCCTAAAAAATGTACTTGTAAAGTAGGTAACTATCGGAATGGAGACATCGACAATCCAGGGCTAAGACACAAGCAAAGTCTAGATAATGACCATGAATGGCTAAGACTATTGTCAAGATCAACTGCCTTACCTTGAAGTAGTATTACTGATAAGCTTGTTTGACTAGTGCGTATTCTGAGAACTCGAGAGCAAAAATCCATATGCTCCTAAGAAAGCTTTAGACATGAATGTCTGTATATTTATGAGAGTTTGTGTGTATGAGCAAAAAGAAAAAAAATGCATAGTACATATGAAAGACAAAATTAAAACATAGACCCAAATAAAAAGAAAATTCTCATATTAATTTTTATTTTCCGGTGTAATGACCGGAAATGTAACATATACGAGGGTGGTCTGAAAAGTTTCCGACCTAACAAAGATACAAGACATTTTTCCTGAAATTTTGTGATATTTTTTGAGTCGGAAACTTTTCAGACCACCCATGTATATACACATGCGAGTGTCCTGTATATATATTGTGCACATAACACCTTCATGGCGTTCACTAATGCTTGATGGATTCGCATTAATATACAGGTTTTTAGAAAAGAAATTTTTTTTTTAAAGATTAACAAAAAAGCCACGTCCTTGCGGTGGCTTGTAGGATTTTGTGTTAGTGTATTAGTAAATTATATAATGAAAGATCCAAGAAGTCTGCGTAGGCCTTTCCCCTTCTCTTAAAACTGTTATATTTCATCGCACGGTCCTTTTTTTGTTTTTCAATACTTCGACGTATTACGTTGCAACGTATCGTAGTGATGTTTGGCAGAGGCGTTAAATTAGTGATCATTTCGTGATTTTATAAATCAAGCCCCCTATAACGTTATATTTAAACTACTGATTTTAATGATTGCATTTAGCGAAAAAAATTATAATTTTGTTGCTCCTGTTCCTGTTGGGGCGGAAAGGATTTCTCTTTTCCTTTGTTTATTATAATAGTCTATTTTGATGTTGAATAATCGCGGTTAATAATAACGGTGAGATTATTTATTATTGGGGACGCGAATGTGCAAGGGAAATATTCCTGTTATTTGCTGGTCTTGTGCAATAACTCTTCGTTGCGTTATCACCTTGTAAGTTTACATTATCCTAGCGGTGTCAAATATAAACTGGAAATAAGGGGTGCCCTACCTGGTGGCTTCATGCGGCCTATGGCGGTCATGCATGTGCCCCAGCAAGCAATTTTAAACTAAAATAGTCAAATAATTTAATAAAATTTTACTGTATGCTCGATCAAGTGTTTCCAAGGTGAAAGGAAACCAAAAGTAAAACCAAAATATCTGATGAACACTTTGAAAGAGTTCACTGAGAACTACTTCCATGGAACGAGATGTAGTTGCGAGAGTTTTTTTTCAAATGCAGTGTCACATTTCCCTTTACTTTTATGCTGATCTTTTCTCCGTCATTGTTATAATAAAAACATTTTTCATCTTGAAGTTTTATTATTCATATAAGTATATTTTTTATTTGTTATCGGATATTGTGATCGAACATAATGTAAAATCTGAAAGAAACGAATGGAACTTTCACAATTTTACAAATGTAACGGTGGATATAACGAAAATCTTCCACGGCTACTCATCTATCACTGCTATTTTCATTAAAAATTTGACGTAAGACAATTCTTCTTCTGATAGAATGGCCCGGAAAACCCAAAAGGTTGTATTTATCTAATTTGTAAGACGCTCGTCCAATCTCCGTGCTTCCAGTGACTCCCAAACCAAGCTATTTAATAATGTGGGAGCATATTTCTTTTTCCAAATGAAGATTTTCACGAAATGAGCATATTTTCTCTGTCTATTGTTCAATTCGGAAATTATGTCACTTTTCGTAGGGTTCCTAATGCTTATGCAATGTCGTCCGTGTTGATGCCTCCAAAACACAGTATCAATAAAGTCAGTATGCATTATCGTTTTGGAGATTAATTGCAATCGATCGCTTTTATGTAAATGTACGGTTGCCCTTTAGAAACACATAAAATGCCATTTGCGCTTCCTACCTTTACCCGTGGGAAATTAGTTGAAATGCTGTTGGCTTTTCTTTTCCGAAAGGTGGGGTGAATTTGATTCTCCATCGATGATGAAGGGAACCTTTGGGAGCTTACTCGAAGCTGTTTCTGATTAAAAACGGAACACTGTGCATCTGGAGTTTAAACTTTCCTCGTGACGCATTGGAGCGTTTTATTCCTTGATTTGAATGAATTACCATCTGCATTCCTTGGCATGATAACACGCGGAGGAGGTAGATTTTCTCTCTTCCACATTCTCTGAGGAACTCGGAATTCGATTATGTTTTTGAAGTTCTCCTGAATCAGCTTGTTTCTTACATTTACACTTAGGGTGAAGATTTCCTTATATTACGATCATTACACCCAGAATTTATTAATTTTTGTCCTTGGAAACCACAACGCAGAGGATATTTTAATCTTTCTGCCGACAGCGTACTGATTTCTCCCGCTGGAATACCAAGTCCGTTAAATTTGTAATCTGACCGTCTTTTATGAGTTTAAAAGAGAAAAATTTTTGGAAAATTAATATTAAAAATTAATATATATATATATATATATATATAATTATAAAACTGTAAGTAGACGAGTTCAAAATGGAAGTTTTAGAAGACACTTTTGTAGGCAATATTTCCTGTTACAAAGAAAATGGATTCGTTCACTTTAAGGCTAAGAGGGGAATGATTATTTAGGATATAAGGATAATGTTGATTCTCAGGTTGTCTGAATGTCAGCTTTTTGGTGTTCATTGCCAGAAAAAATGTTTAAGTAATTAAGGGAAGGGGATCGGGTTAGTAGGGTGGCTAGTGTAATGATTTTCCACTCCGATGATTTGAGTTAGAATCTCAGGTGTTGCAGGATTTTTCATTGGTATCCCGATCTCTTCTTTGGGTAATATGTGGATAGTACGTCAAGTGGAGTACATCGCACGTCGGATGGGACATTAAATTGGGATAACTCGTTAAAAGTAAGAATAGGCTAACGCTGGCGTTGAGTTTCTCTCCACCCTTCCCCCATGCCATGAACATCCTAACCTCTCTCACCCACCCATCCCTAATGCCGCAAATGTCGGTCGCTTCCTCTAATCACTACTACTAGGTGCCACTCTAGCAAGCGATGCATATTCTACGACTCTTTAGTGAGGTCATTTTAGCTTTTAAGATTCTCTCCTGCGATTTCCCTTCCAGGTTTGAGTGGTTTATGGTACCTAAAATAAATAATAGGTGTCGCCAACTACAGAAGTCGGTATCCCCTACCATTTAGGTGAGTTTGGTGGTTAGCACTTTTCTCGGAACTTTTCGGTGTTGCTCACGGCGGCCGTGGGAATGATAACGTACGAGCGATGGGAATGTGATTCAAAGAGCTGTGAGGGAAAATCAGCAATTCGTAAATGAACCGGTAAAGTTGGTAACATGAAAGGATGATAATTTCCGAAAACCTCGGGGATCCATGATTTGAACCGACGGCAAAAGTGCTGAGCATCACCATCCCTCAAAAGCCATAAAATGCGGTAGCTTTTTCTACTTTTAAAAGATAAACAATTGAGATGCTATCTTCGACTTCCTCAAGTGCATTTGACGGAACTGGTGTGCGCGTCAATAGTTTTGACTTCGCTAGGAAAACAGGACGAGCTTCAGTGCATGCGTTCAAGAGTCCTGATGTAGTCTATGCATAGATATTTTTTTCTGAATTAAACAAGAATAAGAGAAGCAATAATACATCCTCCATTCGATTGAATAATATCATTTTTTAATATATTTTAATATAATTCTTGGGCGTTCAGAACACCCGACTCCCTTTGTCTCCTCTCGATATCCGACTTCGTTCATTATGCCCCAATCTTCCTCCCCAGTGGTGGAATCATATTATGAAGTATTTCTTGCCTATCGCAAAAGTGTAAAATTCTCATTTTCCGTTTAGTACTCTTCAACTTAATGTAAAATGAAATAGGACCTAAATTATAAGTACTAATAGATTTCTCTTAGGCGGTGTTCCAGCAAAAAAAGTTGACTCATGGATATTTCTCCATTAGCCGTTATCCGGTGACGTTTCCCCATATGTAGATCGTTATAATCGCGTGTTATAAACGATTTGATTGTCCGAAATGATCATTAAGGGGTTGAAATAAGATAATAAATATTATACGGAAGGATCTGAATCAGTTGGATCAATCGCTATAGCCATTTCATGTAGTTTAATCCTACGTTAACTTAAGAAAAATTTACTATCGGGAAAGTTAATTTAAAAAAGGAGCATTGAAACACTATCTATTGTCTCTTATTATATTTATTCTCTTTATTTTACAGTTCTTCCAAATTTCATCAAGGGAAACCTTTGAAACAAAATTTAAATGACATCATGTGCCACAGTATGTTATGACTATGAGTATGTATAGTTCCCCGGGCAGAAAGCCCTATTTATGAAATACACTGTTTTAGCATGGGGAACACGAACTGTTAAACATTGATATGATAATGCAACTATGTCAATGCCATACTTAAGGCTTGAGTTGAGAATCATCGGGGAAAGGAAGATTCAACGCTAGGTTGGAATTGTCGCAAGAATTCAAAGCGGATGGCTTCCTTTTCTGGGTTTCGGGTTCATTAAATCGATAAATTTCGAGTAATTTGATGTTCTTGTACTGTCGTATTCCTTCCATTAATACAAATCGGCTTCTCGACCTTCCATGCAACACGAGATGCAAGATTTGACAACAATGGATGACTTGCATTCAACACGTTTAACTCCGTACGTTCGGCGAGGGCGTACAAGTCCCTAAAGCCAAAGCAGTTGCTTGTATCTCAGTTTCTATTTGCCGATCGGAGAAAGAGTATGTATTCAGATAAATAGATTCCAGAACTAATACCTTCAGGGATTTCATTTACCTGCAAATAATACGTGATTGAAGTAAATTAAAGGTCTCCAGGTCCAATCCCATTAAAATCTATTAGAAGCCACTTTCGATTTCTTTGTTTGCTACGCTCTTCTTACGGCAAGTAGGTTCCGGAGACGTGTGACGGAATTGAAAGTTTGTTGTATTATATTCCTTCAGCCACTGTGTGCGGAGAGAAAAAATAATTATCCTCGACCTCCCAAAGAACAAATTGAAGTAAAATTAAAAAAAGAGCATTACTCCTAACGCCGCACTCTTAGTGGACGCAATGAGGTTGTACCCACATGGTGTACGGCTTTAGGGTTATTCATTTTTTTAAATTTCATTTTTAAGTTCGCAGGTAGTTACATATGTTCTCTCTTTATGGAAAGAATATTTTTTTCCAATGCTTGGAACTTGAAATTGTCTATTTAGAATTATTTTGGCATGTTAAAAGTGTCATCAACGTTTTGTTTTCAGTTCTCCCTAGATATTATGATTGGACTAAAATAAAGTTGTCATATCGGTAGAAAATCGCAGCGAAAGATTCATCCAACCTGAATGCGCTGTTTTCAGAAAAAGCTGTTTTACGATCATGAGAATTGAGCGATAGGAGCAGTAGAGGAAATAAGATTGGAAGCGATGGTATAGAAGGAACCTAGGAATGAAATGGACTGACAGAGTTACAAATTTACGAGAAGTATCTCATTGTACTTCGGAGAGTAGGTGAAGAAAGAAACTCACGGTGGACACTTGAAAGAAGAAGAGAGAAATCGATTGGGCAAATAAACGATAACTCATTGAAGGCCATTACTAAATGAAATATGGAGCGAAAAAATTATATAGGAAGACGTAGAATGAACTAGGAGAAGCATGTGATGGAAAATTTTGTGGTAAGAAGCTCTGTGGGAATATATAGATTGGCAGGGAACGGGATAGTTTGGAAAGCTGTTACAAGCCAATTCTCGAATTGATCGCCCATCATGATGATAGGGAACAGGTGTCTATTTGATATAATACCTGTAATCGCGGCGCCGATAAATATGGAAGATGGGGGGAAGAGGGTTCAGTTCTTACGGAACCTCACAAAAAGGGGGAGGGGTAAAAGAAAGGCGGAAAAGGGCCTTACGTAATTTAAGGATGGCCCGCTTCCTTTTTAGTGCCGATCAGAGGTAGATCACACTTTTTTTCTCTTTGGGCGGACATAGTCGTTCATTTCATGTTCATGTCATTTCAGTTCATTCGGTAGTGCAGTGTACAGTAATCTTGGATTGCTTGTGTATTCCGCCGTCTAGCTTTTTATCTTCCCGTGGGTCGTAACAGTATTCCCTTATCTTTGATGAATATTTATCTTTTGATATAACCGTTCGCTCAGTCTTTCACTCTCCTCCTCGAGTTTCCTTCTCTGGAGTCTCTTTTGCTCCAGTGCAAAAATCGATGGAGGAGTTCTCGGAAATTCCAAGCACACACGCGCTTCTTTTTTCTTTACTAGTTTCCATATTTATTTCCATCGGAAAAAAGGAAAGGAATCGAGCTCTTCTTGGCCCACTCACTTGGCCAATAACATTCAAGATTCCTTTCTTTTGTCCGGTGTTCTTTTCACGGAAAATCAATACGTCGACGTAGTTAATATCTGATGCGTGTGATATCACGTCCTTCATTGGCTCAAGTGATAATCTTCAGGCGTTTTTATCACGCCTGACAATGTTCAGGTGAGAGAAAATTATTTTTGCGCAATTACTATGGCTTTTTCGAGATTTCTTGCGGTGCATCTGAAGTTTATTGATATGTTCACTTTTTTCCTGGAAGTGTGAGATACGCTCCTGGACTTACGCCGACCGCAAAGAATTAACTTTTACAGACAAAAGGGATTACTAGTCTCTGTAAAATTCAATTCTTTGTGACCGGTGTATTTAAGTCCAGCAACTTATCTCACAATTAAGATGGAACGTAAAATTGCTGGTAAATTTTAGATGTATCGAAGTAGATTTCGAATCATCACAGAAACTTGGGGTGGAAACATGGAAAATGTATAGACTGAGAAAACTTTGCAAACAATCTCTCGAATCATTAAATAACACTTTGATAAAAATGTCTTACAACTTTATTTCGCTGGTCCTATCGTTCCAATTGTACGTATTAAAAAACTCAACTCTATGACAGAAGCCATCATTTTTTAAAGTGTACAATAGTGATTTTCACATTTCCATGCTTAAGTTTTAATGGTAACATTTTATTTATAATACTTTTAGTACTGAATTTCTGTTATTTTAATGCTGCGTCAGTGTCGGTGTAGATAAAAGTTTTCCTGAACTCACTGGAGAATGATAATTACTTTTTATTCATTTGCCCGGTTTTGTCCATTAATACAAATTCCATGCATGCATAGAGCATATTGACACGGTAGTCAGTGCACTACGATACAGATGATATTAAAATCTACAGATTGACAATTCGTCTGCATTCACAATTTAATTTCCCAAAATCCCCGCTGACATCAACTACCTATATTTTTTCTCTCAAGTGAATGCAATTTCCCGCGAAGAACTCCAATTTTGGCTCGCCCTTTCGAAATGGATTGTGCCTAATTCATGTGCCTTTCAAGACTATTCGTTTCATCCCTTTTCTGGCAGGTTAAAGCACTATTGATCACCAGTATACAAACTTTGTAAAAAAAATAATTACTCATGGATTGGCGAAAATCCATCCATCAAAATATTCTATCATTGTAATTATACTAATGGGCCTCCGTGGCGCAATCGGCTTGCGCGTTCGGCGTTAACCGAAAGGTTGGTGGTTCGAGCCCACCCGGGGGCGAAATTTTTGCCGACCCCGGTGGCGGCGGGGTAACGTCTGCCATTCCAAGGGTTCGGGTTCGATTCCTGCCTGGGTGAGTTTCCCTCCATCTAGGGCTTGGGTGTTTGGAAATGTGACCATTGTTATCGTTGTTAATAGTTCGATGTATAGGCCAAAATGTGCTGTTTTCGGACTAATGCTGAATAAATAAATAACCCAGCCCGTTCGTTACTAAGTCGTCCATTTTGTTATTTAACGGAGCGAGGAACCGGTCGTAACAAGTAAAATAATCTAAATGAAATTTTAAATTTAAAATAAATAATGGAAATTTTAAAAATATTGAAATTCCTATGAATCCCATTCGCCAAATCTCTTGTAGGGCGGAGATATTTGCCATCCCATTTTGACATTCCACCTTCTTTCCACTTTCATTTCTCAATTTATCTCTAATTTTTTAACAAAAGTTTTCATTATAACCCCTTTCACACATTTCATTAACATATGACGCATAGGCAGCGGTCTGGTGGTCCATATATTATGGTATATTTGAGATATTATTATGAGGAACTCCTCAAAGTCGGGTTGCTGGAGAGTGCAGTCCAAAGTCGGTAAAAACTCAACCAAAGACTAAATTCGGCCACGAGACCGATAGCGAGCAAGTAGCGTGAGGGAAAGTTGAAAAGCACTTTAAAGAGAGAGTTACAGAGTAGTTGTAACCGTTTGGGAGTAAACGGATGGTATCCGAAATTTTTGTAAGCATAAGTAAGTATAAGCGTACATTGGGCCATAAGATCAGTTGTTCATCACTGTATGTACAGTAGCGCTTCCTACGGTGGAAACAGAGGAAATAAACCTGACCAGCAAAGTCTCGAACATTATAAAAATATTTTTTCAAGTTGATGCACGTATCGAATCCATCACTTTTATTTATATGCGGAGGAAATTTCAAAAATGCTATTCATGAATAGGGTAAATACGAAAGAAGTTTTTTGACGCAAGAGACTTCTTTCGCGAAATTTTGTCTCGAAATGATAGGGCTAATAGTACACTTTTATTAGTAATAGTAATAAGAGGTAAAGAAAATGTTGTTTAATTTTGGCCATAGTGGACGTATTGGTAACAACCACTACAAATCCTCGATGGCTTTGGCGTCCTGGACATAAAACATATGGCCATAATTGATTACCTTTGGCTTTCCGCGATATTAATTTTCTTCACTTATGGGCCTTTTTACTGAGTTTGATTATCTCCCACAGTATTTTCTTCCACAGTAAAAGTGGAAACTTTTGCTTGTCTTAAAGTAACATTCCCTTCTTATGCTGAATTTTGAAATGCATTATGGGAACCGCCGACGTTTATTTCCCATTTTTTCGTTGCTCAGATCTAATTTAAATAATTACCTCTTCGGTATGGTATTATGGCTTAGAAAGTGCTTTAAGTTTCGCGACACATCCACCAAAATTATTATTTCTTGCCTATTTTAGGTTACTGGGTATTTCATTGTAGTCACTTTGCCCACCTCTCTCATTTCATTCACTTATCTCAACTTTAGGCTGCTTATCGTATCCCCGCTGGTTTCGCGTAAGCAGTCTTACCTTCGATTGCTTAAAACTGGAATACGTGCATGATTCTCAATTGTTACTCAGACATTTTTCCCTGTCTTTCCATTCCATCTGCAGTATAAGCATGATCGGAGAACGAACGTCACATTGTGTTTATTCATTTTAATAACTCTTCCCATTCCCGGATATATTTATTTTCCGTGCACTACTCCTTTCCAAAATATCGACCGGTTTTACGGAGCTGTATTCCTATTTCCATTTTTACCTCAAGTTACATCATCATTTGCTACTATTGATTAAGAGCGTCTTCGTTTTTGCCTTCAGGCTGTTTGTGTCTTAATTCTAAAAATGAATGGTTTGACTTCGAGGAGTCCAATGCATTTGGAGCACTGTCAACTTTTCTAGAATAATTATCGGTTAGTGGTTAATTTGCTAGAATGATTATTCTTTATTGAATTTTTGGAATTAATCAGGTGGGCGTAGCTGAAATGTCTTCATGTTTTCCCCATAAACCTTTTTGCCAATTCAAATGTATTTTTAACTTCCACAGGTTTTAATTTGATTTATTGTAATTTACTCATTATAATTTTAACTATTTTCCCAATCATTAATCAGTTGTCATTCATTATATTTACTTCCTACTCGTATTTAATTTTTTTGATTAATCCAGAGAGCCAACATTCAATTATTGAATGTTGACAGAGTTTCGCCGTGTTAGAAAAAACCTTGCCAACGTATGGAATTTCACATCTGTTACTTCTCAAAACTTCAATTGTCTGTCAATGCTGCATTAGTAAATAAAGTTAAAACTCAGCGTAATAATTTACAAAAATACAGAAATAATTCCGGTATTGTGTTGAAAATACAACCCGTTTAAACTACGAGTACTCGTATGCATTCGATACTCGTATGTACTAGAGAATGTGAGCAATTCAGATAAAAATTAAGTTAACGTCAACACATAACGGTCAAAAAGGTGAAATGGTCGCCCAGTGAACCGGAGTTTAACCAATACTGACAGGGATCTACCGTATTCAAATTATATGTGATGCGCTTGGATACTTCGGCCTAAAATTCGAAAGGTTCGATAATTTGGGAACAGGAACCTCGTGGAAAACCGGGTGCTATTACAGATTAGGGGCTCCCTATACCTCATGTCTGGATTCCCTAGGGTTTAGCACATCAACTCACCAACCTTCGAGTTGATTACTGTGTTTGGAATACGGTTAGGCAATGTGTAAATGGAGTAAAATATTTTATTTATTTATTCACCGACTTTATTGGGGCCAGGTCACAGTAGTCCAGGGGTAGAGCTTTGGACTACTGACCGGAGGGCCCGGGTTCGATTCCCGGGCTCTCTGGTCAGTAGCCTCTCCGATCAAAGCCTCTCTGGGAACCCTCAGCTCCACCAAAGCTTTGCAATTTTTCGTGTAGCAAATCTTCCTGGGAAACCATAACCGACGCAGGGAAAGGAACTGGCTCCCCTACCATGATTTGTAAATTTCACAAGCCGTCGGGCTTAGTACTGGGTGAACTCATCATCCCGTCATCCCCCATCACATCTCATCATGTTCCCTTCATCATCATGGGGTCCAAAATAAGAAGTCTAGAAGGAAAATTTACTTATTTAAAGAAGGGGACTGGGATCACTTCCTTTAGATCACGCGCTCAGCAGTTAGGAAGTTCATTCCCAGTAAATTTTGAAAAGATAACGCGGAACCTAGATGTTACTACGCGGTTGTTAAAAAGGCGTTACGACGTCAAAAGCTATGTCACGCCAAAATGAAAAATATTAGGGATGATGTGTCTAACGACAAAAAGAATGAGATCACTTTTGATCATAGGATATCTAGGGCGAATGCCAAGAATGAATTGAGGAAAGCGTTGAGTTAAGAGGAATAGGTTAGCGTGTATTTGGAAGGAGAAATCAAAAGCATTTATTAGTAAATCAGAAAAGTTCAGGGAAACGAGTCAACTATCAATTCACCCAAAAATGATAAATACGAAAGAGTAACCAGCATTTTGGAAAAGGCTAACTTATTAAATTCCTTCATTCAAAGCGTCTTCCCTAATACGTCACAGAAAACCCCCGATACCTTATCAAATCGTGCCGGTCAACCGATGCCCAAAATTGGAATATCATATAATGGAATAGAGCGTTTGCTGAAAAATATTAAGCCTAATATATCCACTAGGCCCGATCAAACGCCAGCTCGTATATTTAAGGATATAGCTTCGAAAATTGCGCCTTATCTAGATATAATATTTAAGAAGTCGCTGGTAGATCAAAAGGCTCCCAAAGATTGTAAAACGGCTAACGTAACACCAATATTTGAAAACGGAGACAAGGAGGAACTGAGTAATTAAAGACCTATTTCCCCTCACATCCATTTCATACAAGGCTACGGTAAATATAGTTGCTAGTTTGATCGTGAGGCACCTCGAAAATCAGAAATCATTAATTAAAATCAGTATGGTTTCCGAAAAGGTAGATTCTGCGAGACACAACTTGCGCTTTTTGTTGATATTCTCATGGCGGGAGAGAGCAATGTTCCAGTGGACGCGATTTTTCTAGATATGGCACAGAGAAAACTATCCGGGGTTGGATTAAAGACTTAATGAATGGTTTGGTTCAAAGTGAGTACGCCGTCCGTCGGATTGGACGTTTAACTGCGGACTCCTTGGCGCCTTTCGTTAAGAGTTGGCTAATGCCGACGCCCTGTTTCTCTCCACCATTCATCCTTTCCTGTCCATCCCTAATGGCGCACATAACCTCAGCTATCGGTCGCCTCCCGTAAAACTATCACTACTACTCTTTTCTTTTCCTCTGAAAACATGCGTATGAGGGCACAAATTAACACACAAGTCAGTTAAGTCAGGCTTATACATCATTTCTGTTGGAGAAGTCACTTTCCAAACCACCTTTTAATCTAAAAATATGCAATTTCATCTCTCCAGCCATTCTCCTTTTCCAACTATCTCTAACGGTGCAAATGACCTCAGCTGTCGGTCGCCTCCCGTAAATCTACTGCTTGAAAGAGTAGTTAAAGAGGGGTTAGAAGGTTAAAAATTTTTTGCTGCTGGGAAGATGTCAATTAGCTAATTTTTATCGTTCAAGACGATAATCTTGTTCCAAAAAATCAGCCAGCAGATTAGTAACCACTGAACGGCGTATTATATAAACAAAAAGATGCACACGGATGAACACAATCCACGCAATCGCTGCCGAAATTATTGCGCGCGTCACAGTCGGAGATATAGCTCAGGAAGTGTCCACAATATTGCCCTTGCATCCTTACGAATCGAAGGGGAGAACTTCGTTAATCGTTTTTCTTATCACTGGAAAAAGTGAGAAGGTGAGTAACGCCACACTCGTCCATAATCAGCCCGAAAGGTGCAGGGATTAATGCTGGGGTTGGGAACGTACCCACCACTGTGGGTATATCTCGAGAAATATCCATATGATAAATGTGGAATTCGTTCACATCGATATCGTCCAGATAATATCTGCCGTCCAAAGGGCGGCACACATTTACATACCTGCAACGTTCAGATGACTTTTATTTACCTAATTGTATCACAATACCAACATTAATCGACAGTTTGCGGTATTCAAAATACACTGCGTTTAGATGCCAAAAGTATAATATCGCAGAATACATTTTAGGACCTAGCCCGAAAGAACTTTTTCGAAAGAACGGAGTTTGCCTCATCCGACGTCCGAATTCCCCCCCTCCTTTCTCTCCCTCCACCCAAATAATTCCCTCGCTTCTTTAAGCATTTCGATGTACCTTCAAAGATATTCGAAAGAGATGTTTCTTAATTCAATAAGGAACCAATGGAACTCTTTCTTCGATTATTTCCGTCGGAGCGCATCGGCTTGTTGCAGATTATGGCAATCTCTCTTCGGCCATGATACCGCTGGACATTTCTGATAATTACTCATCAGAGAGAGAGAGAGAGGAAATTTCCTTCACAAGTACTTAATCAAATGCTTATGATGACACGCAAAAGATTTACGATGTGCTATCAGCTGATTTGCTTTTTGATCTTACCAGAGGTGATAATAGGTGAGTGGGATAATAGGTGATCAAGTCAGCAGCTTGGCGGATGACCATGCTTCACTTGCGGTTGACTAGTCGGCCAAGGGATTATAAACACTTTGAGCGCATTGCAGATCCAGTGTGGTAGGTACGACATGAGGAGTAATCTCTAGAATACGAAGGTAATGAGGGGATCGAGATGGTGCGGGGGCTAACGTACTGGCTTCCCACCCTGAGGGCGCGGGTTCAAATCCCGGCGGTGTTGAATATTTTTCAGAGGTATCTCGATCCCTACTTGAGGTGCTTTGTGGAGGGCACTTTGAGTGAGTACGCCGTCCGTCGGATGGGACGTTAAGCCGCGGACCCCTTGGCGCCTTTCGTAAAGAGTAGGCTAATGCCGACGCCGGGTTTCTCTCCACCCTTCATCCTTTCCTGTCCTTCCCCTATGGCGCAAATGACCTTAGCTGTCGGTCGCCTCCCCTCAAAACTACTACTACTACGAAGGTAATGAGGCTGAAAGAGAATGGGAAGGCTAAATAAAACATTAAAGTTGAAGGGAATACACTATAGCAGGTAGAAAATTTCACGTATTTTGGAAGCCCTTCTGACGAAAATGTGCTCTGAAGTAAAGATAATAATGGAGGAATTGCATTTGGTATGTAACTGTTTGCCAAGAGTAGTGAGTAGATGAAAATGATCTCCATCAAAGATATAAATAAAGATTGTAGTTAGGTTCCGAAACTTGGCCGTTATTGGTAGACGATAAGCGTTCGTTGATGACTTTCAGGATATAGGTTTGAAGAACAACCGAAAAAAGAAAACAGGTAGTAGATGCTGTAGTTCGAAAATATAGGTTGCTGGGAAAAGTCAAAAATGGTAGGGAAGGGGATGCAGGAAATAATGAGTGGCAGAGAGGGTAGGGTGTTGGGTAAGGGAGACAGATGTTAGAAAAGTTCGGTCATGTTTGACGGAATGAAGTTGGAAGTATGTGAAGTTAAAAATTGCTTTATTGTAATGTAAGTGCAAAAATACATAATTCCATGGGTCCACCATAAAACGGACTTCACCGTTACATTACTATTACTTATAATTATGCATCAGGAGGCAACAAAAACACTTTCCCAGGGTATCAGAAAGCTCTCTATAAGTAATCATGTAAAAGTAGTTGTTTTCCGTGGTGAGTACCTTAAAAAGAGAGGGTGTAACACTCTGTCCCAACAAAAAAGTAAATGAATAGTTTGATATTACTATTAGTGGTTTTATTTTACATTTTAATTTAAAGGTACTCTATCTAAACGTATTTAAAGGTCGGTTACGGATGATCTCTGACGACCATTCACTCCTAACAATAATTATTGCGTTAACTTCCTCTTTCTTCGTTTCATCCTGACTGCCCCTGCCTTCATACGGTCTAAAAAGCCTAATTTCTTCCTTCCTCTACCTCACTTACCCAAAAGTCTCCCTTTTATCTCGACCTTCAACGCCCTTCAACCTTTCAATATTTCCTTCACCCACATGCTCTGCCTTTTTCGGATTACTCCCGGGACATCCTCTCCTCTTCGCTCATCTTATTTAAAACTTCGGCGTTTATATTCCTCTCTGTGCAACTTATTGTTTCCATTTTCCGTCCCATCTGCATCTCCAAAAGTCTCCGTTCATCCTTTTGCCTCAAAGATCAGATCTCATATCCATTAAGTACTTCGTTTCATATTATAAGTCTATAAGTTAAGTCTAATAAGTCTATAATAACATCATCCTTTTCTCATCTGTACTCGGTGTACCTGTCGTCAAATTTCTTCTTGTAAATGCTTCTTTCGCTGACGGATTTATTCTCCCTATTATGCCCACTACTAGGTCCCCTTTCCTCTAAAGCACTGGTTAAGTACATGACCTGCTTTAGCCCCTCCTAATTTAATGTTTAACTTAGCTTTTCTACTTCTCGAGAGTATCATTACTTTTTCTTTCTTGTGACCAATCCTCATTTTCATTATTCCTTATCGGGTGGTTACTCCTCATTCCTTTGCAGTTAATCCTAAGTTTACATTACTTAATATAAAATCTATAAATAATAAAATCTTTCTCAAAGCATGTATCTCCTCTCACGGAAAGTCACGTGAAAAATGAGAGCAATATCGATTGTGATGGCGGTTTACGCGTGTGTCAGACGTCACGTAGATACGCAATCAGGAAAACTATACGGTGATTTTAATACGTTCTTATCGCGTGTATCCCCCTTTGATCTGATTAATTAATATTTTAGCATGGGAAAAAACCGAATTTTTACCTTTCTTCAATTTCCACTCTATACTATTTCTGCTGATCAATTTAATCGTTGTTAACGTTGCGTCAGTATCCTTCTTGGATTACATTCATTAAATATTGCTCGTTTATGTGCCATTGGCGAAAGGTTGATTTTAATAATAAACTTAGTGGGCTCTCTATTTCATCACGTCTACTTTTCTGATTCTCTTCCCTGAGTCACCTTTCTCTTCTTCATATGGCAGGTTCGTTTCCACAAATAAGTACTCATTTGAGTGTAAGATGAAGAAATACCATATATGGAATATTTTGTATCGGTGTGCTGAGTATTCTGGGACTATACTACCTTGATCAAAAATTTCCCGGAATTTATTCAGAAAATTAAAAATACAAGTTTATTCATCTAAATCTATATTGTCCCCTTCAAAGTAATCCCCATCGACTGCAACACACTTATGCCAGCGCTTGATCCAATCCTCGAAACATTTTTTATATTCGGTTTTCGGTATGTCCATCAGTGCTTCCTGCGATTTTTCCATTACTTCCTCTCGGCTGCTAAAACGCGTTCCCCGTAATGGTTTTTTAACTCGATTGAACAGAAAGAAGTCACAGGGAGCCAAATCAGGTGAATTCGGTGGCTGTTGGATGGTATTTGTTGCATTTTTCGTCAAAAAATTACGAATAATGATAGCACTGTGCGACGGTGCGTTATCATGGTGCAAAATCCACGAGTTTTCTGCCCACATTTCTGGTCTCTTTCGGCGAATTGCTTCACGCAAACGTCTCATAACGCCCAAATAATACTCTTTGTTTACTGTCTGGCCTTCTGGCAAAAATTTATGATGCACTACACCGTTGTAATCCATGAAAACCGTCAGCATTGCCTTCTTTTTTGACTGAAAACGACGTGGTTTTTTTGGTCTCGGCTCATTTGGTGAACGCCATTCACTTGCCTGATGTCTGGATTGCGTGTCGTACTCATAAACCCACGTCTCGTCTCCAGTAATGATCCTTTTGATGAATGTGGGATCGGATTCAGCCTCGCAAATCATGTCTTTTGCGACGTCAACACGGTCTCTTTTTTGCATGAAATTGAGGTCTTTTGGCACCAACTTTGCTGCTACACGACGGAAACCCAAATCATTAACCACAATGTCTTGGGCGGATCCATAGGCAATGTTCAAGTCCTCCGCTATTTCTCTGATGGTTAATTTGCGGTTATTGACCAACATTTCTTTTACTTTATCAATTTTTTCACCGACTTTCGATGTCGATGGTCTGCCACTGCGTTCATCATCTTCGATTGACTCACGACCACTTCTGAACCGCTCGTGCCACTGGTAAACGACCGTTTTTTTTAGAGAATCGTTGCCGAAACACTTTTCCAACATTTCCAACGTCCGTGCGCCACTAAATCCGTTTTTTACGCAAAATTTAATACAAGTTCGTTGTTGCAAATTTAAATCCATTTCTGAAATTGTAAAAAATCGCCAACACACACAGAGATAGATGTACTCTTGGCTACGTAACTTTTGCAAATGTCAAGTTATGACACTAAGATTTAAAGGGAATATCAACAACAGATGTACCAATTTAACAAAAAAAACAGAACTCAAATCGGAACGATGGGAGCGCCACACGGTGGTTATTCCGGGAACTTTTTGATCAAGGTAGTATTCAAGCTTTCGATTTCTTTGATCAGGGAAATAATTTGTGGAAAAGACTGATGGACTGATTTAAAGTGGGAAATAAAGGTATTTGATAGTTTGATCACATTTTTTTCTAAAAGGAGGGATGAGAATCAATTGGAGAATGGAAGCGATTAAATATTGTTACCATAAATATGACTCTACGAGGAGAACAAGTCGGTGGTACTTAAACTTAAAAAGTATTTATGATATTCTCAATAACGGTTAAGAGGTACAATTGTGGGACCTTGCATTTGAACTGTCTCCAAAATGTGTGAATTTGTTAATTCATTACCAATTTTTTTCTTGCTTTGTTAAAATATGTATATTTCGTGAGATCCACGAAGATAAACACGTACCTAGTATCAAAACTGAGTACATTTCTGCCATTATTGTAGCCTATGGCGAAGATTATTTCGTACCGAAAGAACATATTGGTGAATGTACTTGCAAACACACATTTTTCATGTGAAAAATTGGCTTAAAAGCGGTGGAGGAAACCTAAAAATGTACATGAGTTCAATTTAATTACAGGTGCTCTGATATCGAACTATTGATTCTAGTGGCTCCGGCAATAATTATACATGAACGAATATTAATTCATAGTATATAAAGATAATTAGTTGTATACGACGAAACTTCTTCATTCCAAATTTGTCACTGATGGCAATTTTTAATTGATTAAAAAAGGAAATATATTTAAGCTGCACATATAAGGAAATTTTAAGTTCATAAACGGTTAATCATTGTTCGCATTTCAATCTTTCTGGCCACAGATGAGAAAGAAATTCATTATTTTAAATTTTAAAGTTTTGCATTTAAGCGATAACGAGACTTATATAATAACTGTAACACTACAAAAATTTTCAAATTAAAATTTTGCTGTATCCTTCTTAAAAAAATCCCACTTGAATGTATTACCTGCCTCGTGCAGAGGCGCACTCTTCCATGTTGTGTTTCATTGTTATCCCCTAGCGTACTATAATGAAAGAATCCCTACATTGAACTTTTCTTTGGAATGAGTTAGTGACTATGATTTTTTATTTATTTTTAAAATGTATGTATATACCCTGCAAGCCACCGCTAGCTGTGTGGCAGGGGGTGAATACACCCCAGAATATTTTTACCCCAACATGACCCTACCGCAGTCGAACAATGTTATAATGATCCCCTATCGTTCGTAGAAAAAATGAAATCTTAAATCTATCTGTTCTACATTTATTCTCTCTAATTTTATTGACATTAGCTCTCCTACCGTAATATAATGGAGGTGATAATACATTTTCAACATCACTACTAAAGACACCTCCTTCCAATTTATGCAACAGATTTAATTTGGAACATGACCTTCGCTCCGTGAGTGATTACCAGCCTAGCTGCTCTATTATTTTGTACAGGTACCTGTATATGCCGCTAAGTTTATCATAGACGCTTTTTAGAAATCTAGCTCCTCTACGCTGCACGCGATCCAATTCGGCAATTAATCCAACTTCATGAGGATCACATATACTTACAGCATATACTAAATGAGGCCTAACCAACGACAGATAACATTTCTCTTTGACCTTTTCATCACATTTCCCAAGTACTCTTCTAATAAATCCTAATTTTTTGTTAGCTTGTCCGCATATTCCCCGTATGTAATTCATTGAGGAGTGATGGTGAGTGAGGGTAACGCCTAGATATTCGTCGACGTGCGCATATTGAGTAGAAATCTTAACGCGCTCACTGATAAAATAGTAGTCATTAGTTGAATTGAATATTTGCTTATTAAATTGTTACTACATTTTTTGTGATCATAGTGAAATTTTATCAAATTTAGTGCAAAATATATTTAAATTGTGCCTTCTCTCTGGAAATTAAAGCTTAGTTAAGGTCAACTCATTTCTTTCATCCATAATTAAAAATCTTAAGAGAAGATTTAATGAAGAGAGAGATTCTGTCTAAAGGGAGATAAGGGGCAAATGGGCAGACCAATTAGGAAGGGTGAGAGAAAAAAGGGCCTTGAAATAGACTGGGAAGGCTGTTGAAACCTGGATCAATGAATTAATAATTTTCTGTGAGGTCTAAAAAGTGTTAGGCCATTCAAAGATGACAAAAGTAATTGAAAATACATCCGATATTGATATGTTAATATATGTGTATCGGTCGAGAAGTTTCGTGCTTCTTTTCGACTTGCATAGAGTAGCGTGGCAAATTAAGCGGACTAAGCAGTCATTCAATATAAGGTTTTTGGTCTAAGCCTTTCTAGAAAATCGCGGTATCTTTGTTTTATTAATATTGATTCTCATCCCATATCTATCGCACTGAGTTTCCAATTCAGGCAGCAATGCTTGCAATCCCTTGGCTGATTGACAGACTAGAACTTGGTCATCAGCAAACCTAACTGATTTTACGAATTCCCCTCCGACTTTCATTCCTTCCTTCAGTTCTTCCCATGCCTCTTTAATCATTTCCTCCACATATACGTTGAACACCACCGGTGATAGCAGGCAACTCTGTATTACTCCTCTTCCTAACACTGCCCATCCGGACTCTCCATTCCCAACTCGCACCTGAGCAGTCTGAGACATGTACAGGTTGCGGATTAGCCTCCTTTCCCTCCAATCTATTCCTATTTTCTTCAATATACTCATTAGTTTTCCCCAATTCACTCTATCAAACGCTTTTTCGAAATCTACGAAACAGGCAAATACCTCCTGCTTGTGTTCTATATTCCTCTCGATTAATAATCTCATTGCTGCAATGGCATCACGCGTACCTCTCCCCTTCCTAAACCCAAACTGACCATCCCCTAAGCAATCATTTGCCCTACTCTCTATCCTTTTGTTTATGATCCTGAGAACAACTTTAGCTGCGTGGGATATCAAACGTGTTGTCCTGTAGTCGTCACATGATGTAGCCTTTACCTTTTTCAGAATAGGAACTAAAACTGATCTCGCAAAGTCTTCCGGCCAGATTCCTTCCTCATAGATACTACGAACCAGGCCATATAACCTCTTCCCAACACATTTTCCTAAATCTTTTACTAGTTCCGCAGGAATGTTGCCTAACCCCTCGGCCTTATTTGATTCCATCTCCCTTAATGCCCTTTCTATCTCATATTCTAGTTTGCCTGGACCTAAGCTATCTTCCTCTACCTCATGTACCTTTTCTATATCTAACCTCGTTGGCCTAAGTTCTTTACCATACAGTTCTTCTATATATTCCTTCCATCTCTCTTGGATCTTTTCAGTTTCAACTGTTATTTTACCCGACTTATCTCTAACTGTTAGCACAGATCTTCCCTTCTTACTTCCCGATAGTGATTTAACCTTGCTGTATGGTACCCTAATTTCACCCCTCCTCTGCCAACTTTCCATATCCTTGCACTTTGTCTTCCACCATGCTTCTTTTGCTTTATTTGCTGCCCATCTCAATTTAATATTTCACTCTTTGTACTTCCTTTTGCCTAACACTGTGTTTACATTCTTCCAGTTTCTTCTCTCGTTTATCTTTCAAATCATCTCAACCGTGATTCGTGGTTTCCTTGTCCTTTTCCCATTAACAGTTCCTAGAGTTTCTTTTGCGGCTTTCGATATGCCGTTCTTGATACATTCCCATTTTTCTTCGATAGTGCTCAGCTCTTTACCACCATCCATGATTTTGAAGCCTGCTGATACTCCTTCCTTGTCAATCCATTTAATGCTTCTACATTCCATTTCCTAACTCGCCGCCTTACCTTTTTGAAACGGACGTTACACTTCATAACAACTAAATTCTGGTCAGAGTCCGCATCCGTTCCCGGGAAGCTTTGCGAATTAATCACACTCTTCCTAAATATGTGACTAACCAGATATAATCCAGCTGATACCTTTCTGAGTCAACTGGCATTTTCCATGTATACCTACGTCTTTCGTGGTGTCTAAACCAAGTGTTGATGATGACTAACCCCGGTCTCCTACAGAACTCAAATTCTTTCTCCCCGCGGCCATTCCTCGTATGTAGACCGCAGTCCCCCACCTCATCACCATCTATCTCTTCCTTCGCCAACCAACCGTCACATTCCACTCCCCACATGACTATCAAATGTTTCCCTGCAGGAACACACGTGATTATATCCTCTAACTGATTGTATATCGTATCCACTTCTTCCTCCTTATGATTACTTGGTGGCATGTATACCAGAACAATGACCAAGTTCGTCGGCTCTACTTTTATCTCTACTATTAATATTTTATCCGTTGCTTGTTCTATGTTTGCTGCGCTTCTTGTTGCCTATTTATTTCATACTATGACAACCCCTGGTTGGCACTCGTCGCCGCCGCTATATATTATTCTATAATTATCAATCCAGTAATCCCCGCTATCCTTCCATCTCACCTCGTAATAACCTAAAATATCTACATTTCCTCTTTTCATGTCTAGCTTTATATTTTCTAATTTCCCTGTCCTCATCATTGTCCTAACATTCCACGTTCCTATTCTAACTAATTCGGTCTTCTTCTTCTACGTCTTCTGTCCTGCTACTGTCGGTTTTCCTTTGCTAGGTTTTCGTGAGATGCCAACCGCGGAAGCCTTGCCTCCCCCGCTTCCGGGCAAAACACACGGCCGATTGGGCCGAGTCTCGTAGTTGCCAGGACTCATACAATGCTCTATACTGTCCATAATTATATTCTTGGGAATGATAATTGAGGTGGTTTCCCGTTACCTTCCTCAATAGTGTTTTTAACGTGACACTATCATCCAATGGCCACCCCACTGGAGTCAGACACCTTTGTAGCCGTCTCACTGAGGAACAGACGCTGCGTGGACTACCTTTCGTCTGACTCCTAACCTTCAACCTATCTGGCATGGGTGACCATACCAGGAGCAAATATCATTGCTCTTGCCAGCACAGATCTAGGGGTCATCGGAACGGGCAAGCCCTACCACTACGTCTAGGTTGTAGTCCATGGGAGGGATATATATGTATGTGTATATATATATATATATATATATATATATATATATATATATATATATATATATATATATATATATATATATATATATATATATAATATATTATATATATGTATATGTATACACACACACGCGGATGATCAAGCCTTGCTTAGCCAATCAGCTAAGGGGTTACAAGCATTGCTGAGCTCACTGAAAAGCCAGTGCGATAGGGATGTATTAGAATCCATATAAACAAATCAAAGAGTATGCAGTTTGCATGAAGGAGAAAAGATAGGCTAAAATATTAGGTTATGTTATGAATACGACTTCATAGTTAGAGGAAATGGAACAGTTTGCCTATCTCTAAAATGTTTTGAACCAAAATGGTTGAAGTAGTATGGGTATAGGAAGAGGGATTGCGTTGGTCAAAGAAGTTTACACAATGAGGAGGGAATTGATGACATGGATGCCGAGTAAGGATTACCTGTATATAAGTGATAACGTTATGGGTATGGTTATGGTAAAGTAAGCTTTGGATAATATGAATATATGAAGGGTAATAGAGGGGAGTACGATAGCCAAGCAAGGAAGGGGAAGGAACAGGGTAGGTGTCTTGGAGGAAATGAAGGGAGGTGGAAATATGCGGAATTGAAGAAAGGCTTATTTTAGTGTCGGGTGTTAGCTTTTGTTTTGTTTGAAGAGGAAATGTATATTTGTACCGTTGTATAGTCTGTGTCCATCCAAAATCTGCGTTAACAGGTAGAGTACCAATAATAAAAATATATATCCACGGTTGGCACATGTAGCGCTCGAGTCCTCAGAGAAGACGCACGTATGTAGTTCGTGAGGTCATTCAGACTGATTATGAGTTGAAAAGAAGATTCAATGACGGATATTCTCAGCCGTTGATTCCGGGAATGTTCCCGTTAATGTGTCCGCGTTGACCTGCAATCGATTCCCTCCTCGCAAGCCGAATGTCGTACCGCAGCTTGTCGACCCCTCCCTATATTTTATGACCGTCGAAATGGCAGGTCACGAGCTCAATTCCCACCTTTCCTGGTTTCCTCAATGGTGTCTTATTGTCCAACACGAGACGCCGATCCCCTTATTACTAAAACGTGCGTCCGTCGTCAATTCAGGAGATCATGTTACCCACCTAGTTCGTACCAACGCTAAAGGTGTCACGAGATCAGAAGCGACTTGCTGCAATTCATTGAAAATGTACCCTTCACTTGCAAGATTGTGTTTTTACTAGTTAAATTTTAGTTTTATGTAGAACATAGAGTGATATCTTTATCTCAAGACAATATTTTACTGTTGAATATCATTTTGGGGTGTTGGTTTTGTTTTGCAATGTACATGAAACAAAATTCTCGTGTATATATATTGGCAAGTATTAATTTTTCTTGGCATTGCGGCGGTACTGAATTATGAATTAACTGAGAACAACATCAACCACTGACTAGACTAAATTCTTGGAAGATAATGCCAATAATAAACACCAAAAATAGTTTTGATTACATTTTGAAAGAATATGATTTGGGGTAAAATCAAAAAATCGGTCAAAACTTTATGATATCCTGGGGTAGCAATAAAAATAATCATTAATTGTAAATTCTAAAACAGTATTAGAAGGCAAAATAAAAATATTTAAAATCCAACACTTAATATGCCCCATGATTGTTAAAACATTTTTTTCATGCTTTCCGAGTCTCTTGAACTGAACTAGTCTAAGGAATTTCAGCCAAGTGTCAAAAATAAACTAGTAGTTGTAAATTTTTTATGCGTTAATTGCAGTCTGCCGTTTAAGAGGTGGAATGGATAGTAAATTGAATTGTAGACTGGATGTTGATGGAGGCTTTTTCGTTTGTTGTCTGAGTAATGGACAAATTTTCAGATGTACATTATTTTCTTTCCATGAGTGTGGTAATATAGTGATTAGAGCGTTTGGCTGCTGACCCGAGGGGTCCTGAGATCGATTTTCCGGGGATTTTAGATCGACCCCAGGTTTATTCAAGCTGTGTGGTTTTTCCGGTACCAGATTCTCTTGGCCAAGGAACTCCCCCCTCCTTTACCTCTAATAGTGAATTTCACGCGCTCCATGGCTTAGTACGAAGTTAAGTCTACCCTACCTACCTATCAGGCCAATCTCCACGTTGACTGCTGTGGTTGGTTATTATCCTCACGCTAAAAACAATAAAATCGCTGGGTTATAAAAATTATCCGCATATTCATTTAGTTCTATCCCATCACAGTCATAGACTGTGTTAAACTGATTTTTGCTTGCTCCTTCGAAACAAGACATAACAATATTATTATATGCCATTATGTAAAAAAACTTCACAGTATGCTAAAATCCCTTGGAATGGATTGTAACGGCAGAAGAATAATCCATCGCTTCTGAAATAATCAGGTAACAAACATTCAAATGAAAAACGAAAGGAAAATAAAAGCCAAAATAAAGAAATGAGATAAAGAAGGATGCAACCTGTCGCGGGTACTATTCAGCGTATATCTGGGACAATAGAAGTACAATAATTGTACATCAAAGGGATCAAGTTAATGGAGAAGAAATTAATATGCTTCGGTTCGCAGATGACATATCAGTAGTACACGCAGCAGAAACGCGGGAGGACCTGCGAGCAACTCTAAACGCTATGAACCAAACACTATATATATTTTGAGCATCAATAAGAAGGAATCTAAAATCCTTGCGTGTGGATAGGACGAGCCAAAAGCAGATATCATAAATCGTGGAGTGACACTAGAGCAAGTGAAATCCTTCATCTACCTGGGAAGCAGTATAACTTGGGACGGAAGAAGATGGGACGACATCAAGCGAAGAGTTGCTCAGCTAAGGTGTTCACGAGGAAGAGATCATTTGCGTTCAAAGAACCTGAAGTTGCTACCAGTTCATAAAAATGTTCGTATAGAGCAGGACAATTTACAAATCAGAGACATGGACATTTAGAAAAGTAGAGCAGCGGAGGGGGGAATAGAAGCCTTTGAAACAATAATGCTGAAGATTAAGTGGACAGACAAGTAAGGAATGAGGAAGTTTTTAGAAGTGCCGAAGAGGAAAGGACCACATCGAGAACTCCAATAGCTAGATGGATCAGACACGCCTTGAGTCAGACGGATTAGTTGGGAATTTAAAAATAGGGAGCATTGGAGGGAAGATGCCATGAGGAAAACTGAGAGACAAGTGCGTAGAACATATTAAGGAGGTGAAAGATAAATTCATCACGAGGTAAGGGGGAATCAACCCTGAATAAAGAAGAATGGGCTGCGGCACACCAATCTTCGGCCAATCTTCACCAATCAATTGAAATACAGGGTCGCACCCAAAAGTGGTAGGACTGATTTTCTCTGGCGCGAACGGAGCGGTGGAGGGGGCTCTGTCTGGCAGGGTAAGGTGGAGGGGGCTCTTAGCAACAGACCGACACCAATCTCAGTCGCCTGCGGGCTGTCGTTGAGTGAGGACACCGTTTTTAGTGAAGCAAGTTTTTTATCCGCGTCGAAAAACAAAATAAATCTGAATTTAGAGCAACGTTATTCCGTGAAGTTTTGTGCAAAACTCGGGAAGACGGCAACTGAGACCCTCGATATGATCAAGCAGGCTTATGGGGACACTGCCTTAAGCCGTTCCACAGTATTTGAGTGGCACAAGTTGTTTAAAGAGGGTAGGGAGCTCGTGTAAGACGACCATCGCTCCGGACGGCCGTCGACGGCAAGAACCGACACGAATGTGGACAGAGTGAGGGCACTGCTGAACACAGACCGACGCTTAACCAGTGAAGAAATTGCAGACCAGTTGGGTCTGTCTGCATCCAACGTCCAACGCATTATTTCACAGGATTTGGCCATGCGCAAGGTGTGCGCCAAGATGGTGCCGAAAATTCTGAGTGTCGACCGACAGCTCGTGGCCAAATACGGCTTTGCCACGTTGCCGCACCCGCCCTATTCTCCCGATCTGGCACCACCGGACTTCTTCTTCTTCCCCCTGATGAAAAGACAGCTCAAGGGACGACGTTTTGACTCGATAAAGGCCGTTCAAGAGGCTTCGACGAGGGTCATCAACGGCACTCCCAAAGAAAATTTCCAGCGGGCGTACGGGGAATGGGAGCAACGTTATACTAAGTGTGTAGCAGCTCAAGGAGCATACTTTGAAAATTATTAAGTCGATGTAAGTATATCGTAAATAAAATTCTTGTAAAAAAATCAGTCCTTTCACTTTTGGGTGCGACCCTGTACGACTAATGATGATGATTACAGGATTGCCTAAAAAAACTGCCTACTGTAAGCAGGTGCATCAAGATTAAAATGCATATCATTAGATGGTGCATAGAATCGAAGGCACGAGTAAAAAAATCTTAGGATTTAAATACTGATAATAATGGCAATTCTTTGCCTATGTACTTAAGTGTCAATGGTTAGCGGAAGGATGTCTCAAGGGTACTGAAGATGATGTGTCATGACTCCGTGATGGGAACACCTAGTGCGTTTACGGGTGTTCATTTTGCACAGTCTATTATCCTCTTTTGCGGCCGAATAAGATTTCTCATTGTTGGCATAGTTTTAATCGCCAAAGCCTTTTCGTGTGACCATATGCAATGAACTGCGAGTGAAAGTGTCGCCGATTTGTGAAACAATTCGAGTGAAAATTTCTTCTTTTTCTGCTCATATTGACAAATATTCTCTCGGGATGGTGATTCGTCAAAATTTCATCGATTAATAAATATCAATGATTATGATAATATTAATATGTGTCGGAGTATGTAAATTCGAAAATTTTATATCCAGCTGGAATTTTTTTCTCGGCACTATACTTAAACAACATAGATGATGAATGATCTAGTCACTGTATCTAGGGTACCCAGAAGAACTTAACGGAAGCGGAACATTTCAACTAAAGCAACATTTTTTTCTGAGGAAAATTCGCTGAAAATGAAAAGTCACCTGCTTTTGTTTAAAATTGGGATTCCTGCTGAACGAATACTAGTGCTAGTGTTTTCTAATTTTATTGGAAAGTTGGTATGTATCCTAATTAAAACATTTGTTTAAACAGTATGAAAAACCTGAAACGTTTTGTCATTATACAAGGACATAATGACATTGTATAAAGAATAAACACAACGCCTAGCATTGTGATTATTTTGAAGGTCATGCCGTAGGTTGTGATTTTTCGTTATACTTCTTGATGGCTCATCGACCATGATCGGGTATGTGATATTTCAAGGCACTTCCTAAGTTTTTAATTGATATAATTTCCGCAAAGAATTAGAAAAGTTCAAATTAATCGCACGATTGGAGATTGATGGTCGACTATATGAGGTAGAGGGCCAATTTTAAGTAGAGCAATTCGTGCCGCGCCTCAACTGCGTCATTCTATGTCCTACCGAGGTACGCGAGGCCCGCCTTAGAAATCGTTTGTACGTGTATGTGTGTATATATGGATATGTATGTGTATATGGAAACATTGACACATTTTTAAAACACAGAAACACAAAGTAAGGACACTAACATACGTAGTTTTGACGTTTCGATGGCTTTTATTTATGACGACGTATATATATATATGTATATATATGTATATATATATATATATATGTATATATATATATATATATATGTATATATATATATATATATGTATATATATATATATACATATATATATATATATATATATATATATATATATATATATATATATATATATATATATATATACACATTCAAACACGAAATCCCGCCAAACGGCGAATAAATACTCATATATACAGAAACAGATATAAGGAAAAGGGATAGGAACACATATAAAGGACGAACACAATAAAGGTGGGGAAGGCGGAATCGAACGGATCACAAGAGTAAAAATATTTCCTCAACCGGGACTCGAACACCGGATCTTTCCACTTGCCGGGCGGATGCTCTTAACCACTTGAGCTATCGAGGATAGTCAATTTACCCTGAGATCCGTGGGTCTAATATGTCGCCAAGCGCCCCGATTCTTTCAGCCAAGAGATGGCGTCAGGGGGCTGTTTCACCCACCAAAGGAGAAATAGACAATACACAAGGAAAGGAAAGGACAGTGGGTTAGAATTCATACAACATCATACAGGAAAGGAACAGTGCACAAAAGAATCTGTTTCTGTATATATGAGTATTTATTCGCCGTTTGGCGGGATTTCGTGTTTGAATGTGTATTTGGCCAATGTGGCTCATCTCTTTCTTCTGGCTATGCGTGCCACGAAACGCACTGTTCCTTTCCTGTATGATGTTGTATGAATTCTAACCCACTGTCCTTTCCTTTCCTTGTGTATTGTCTATTTCTCCTTTGGTGGGTGAAACAGCCCCCTGACGCCATCTCTTGGCTGAAAGAATCGGGGCGCTTGGCGACATATTAGACCCACGGATCTCAGGGTAAATTGACTATCCTCGTACTCTTGTGATCCGTTCGATTCCGCCTTCCCCACCTTTATTGTGTTCGTCCTTTATATGTGTTCCTATCCCTTTTCCTTATATCTGTTTCTATATATATATATAAATATATATATATATATATATATATATATATATATATATATATATATATATATATATATATATATATATATATATATACATTCAAACACGAAATCCCGTGTGTTCGTCCTTTATACTACCTTGATCAAAAAGTTCCCGGAATAACCACCGTGTGGCGCTCCCATCGTTCCGATTTGAGTTCTGTTTTTTTGTTAAATTGGTACATCTGTTGTTGATATTCCCTTTAAATCTTAGTGTCATAACTTGACATTTGCAAAAGTTACGTAGCCAAGAGTACATCTATCTCTGTGTGTGTTGGCGATTTTTTACAATTTCAGAAATGGATTTAAATTTGCAACAACGAACTTGTATTAAATTTTGCGTAAAAAACGGATTTAGTGGCGCACGGACGTTGGAAATGTTGGAAAAGTGTTTCGGCAACGATTCTCTAAAAAAAACGGTCGTTTACCAGTGGCACGAGCGGTTCAGAAGTGGTCGTGAGTCAATCGAAGATGATGAACGCAGTGGCAGACCATCGACATCGAAAGTCGGTGAAAAAATTGATAAAGTAAAAGAAATGTTGGTCAATAACCGCAAATTAACCATCAGAGAAATAGCGGAGGACTTGAACATTGCCTATGGATCCGCCCAAGACATTGTGGTTAATGATTTGGGTTTCCGTCGTGTAGCAGCAAAGTTGGTGCCAAAAGACCTCAATTTCATGCAAAAAAGAGACCGTGTTGACGTCGCAAAAGACATGATTTGCGAGGCTGAATCCGATCCCACATTCATCAAAAGGATCATTACTGGAGACGAGACGTGGGTTTATGAGTACGACACGCAATCCAGACATCAGGCAAGTGAATGGCGTTCACCAAATGAGCCGAGACCAAAAAAACCACGTCGTTTTCAGTCAAAAAAGAAGGCAATGCTGACGGTTTTCATGGATTACAACGGTGTAGTGCATCATAAATTTTTGCCAGAAGGCCAGACAGTAAACAAAGAGTATTATTTGGGCGTTATGAGACGTTTGCGTGAAGCAATTCGCCGAAAGAGACCAGAAATGTGGGCAGAAAACTCGTGGATTTTGCACCATGATAACGCACCGTCGCACAGTGCTATCATTATTCGTAATTTTTTGACGAAAAATGCAACAAATACCATCCAACAGCCACCGAATTCACCTGATTTGGCTCCCTGTGACTTCTTTCTGTTCAATCGAGTTAAAAAACCATTACGGGGAACGCGTTTTAGCAGCCGAGAGGAAGTAATGGAAAAATCGCAGGAAGCACTGATGGACATACCGAAAACCGAATATAAAAAATGTTTCGAGGATTGGATCAAGCGCTGGCATAAGTGTGTTGCAGTCGATGGGGATTACTTTGAAGGGGACAATATAGATTTAGATGAATAAACTTGTATTTTTAATTTTCTGAATAAATTCCGGGAAATTTTTGATCAAGGTAGTATGTGTTCCTATCCCTTTTCATTATATCTGTTTCTGTATGTATGAGTATATATATATATATATATATACAAAAAATGTCCGTCAGTGTAAATTACGTTTCCTGGATAGCTCAAGTGGTTAAGAGCATCCTCCCGGCAAGGGGAAAGATCCGGAGTTCAAGTCCCGGTCTAGGAAATATTTTTACACTCTTGATCTGCCTGATTCCGCCTTCCCCACATCTACTGTGTTCGTCCTTTATATGTGTTCCTATCCCTTTTCCTTGGATCTATTTCTATGAGAATGAGTATTTGTTCGCCGTTTGGCGGGATTTCGTGTTTGAATGTATGTGTATGTGTATGTATATATACATAGATTCATGCATAGATGAAATAAATACATATATACACAATCACACACAAACACACACACACACATGGGCAGTTCGATGGAACTTCAAAAGCGATTGAGACCTGAGGACCTGCCTTATTGCGATCTCTCAAGACCCTCGAACGTTAAGAGAAGGAGCGTAATAAGGATCAATATCCCTCCTTAATGCTCTTCAGGGCTGAAATAGCCGCGGATCGGTTTCGAGTGAGGATGCGATGCTTGGAGGATGCTTTTCGTCACCGCTTCTCGGGTTTCTGCTTCAAGCCATACGCCTGTGTAACTATGCGTACAAGCGAATTGAGTCAACCGCCTACTCTCCCCGGAGCTTTCTCCTGCAAACCTACCCTTCTCCAACTGTAGGTGGAGTCTCTTTTTTCCCTCCCTTGTGTATCCGAATCAATTCTTATTCTACAGTCTATCTCTCTAATCTTCAATGAAGGATCATGTCTTCCATAGGGATTCGGTATTTATGCTCATTTTTAATTTGATGTATATGTAGAACATGTCGCTTAGAAATTCGTATCCCTTAAACTAACCGATCACACTTGTTCGGTTGTATATTTATCCGTTCAGTAATTATATATGTATATGTATATATATGTATATATATATGTATATGTATGTGTGTGTATATATATATATATATATATATATATATATATATATTTATATTTATATAAAGCGTGCGCATGCCCATATTCGGGAGCAACTATTATGGAAAAATGAAAGTCATTTTATTACAAAAGTTATATCAATCATATAAATGTCGTATTTGTGTTTCCTGTCGTTAGCTAGCTGACCCCCCAGCACCGAATTTCGTTGTAATGAGAATAAATGTAGATTTTCCATCCATGTTCAGCGGTAACATTCAAGGCGACAGCAGGGCTGGGAGTAACTATTCATTCTATAAGTAATATTGTAACATATCGCTACGCAGGGGTTGTTTGATTGAAAATTGTGTCAGATAAAATAAATTACAAATCAAAAAATACGAAAACATTCTAAACGTTTGGACGCTGTAAGGAAAAAAGGCAGGTTCGTCAATCCCAAGTAACGCGCAATGTCAAGATGGTCCCGGGATAACCAATGCCAAACTTTTTCCGTATATCTTACTCTTTTCTTTAAATCTAAGAACCATTTTAATGTCTCTCTATTGTACACGCAAATTTAAGCTTGATATAAGTACATTTTAAACGTAGCCTTGCGAATAAGTGAACGTAACCGAGAAAGTGACAGGTAAAAAATTACCTATCATGAAATTACCAGTCGTGTGAATACAAGTGAGTATGTGATAGTTAGCGAATCAGAATGCAGCTAACGAGTCTTTTAAAATAAATTTCAATAGACAATGCTTTCGACGATTAAAACAGCAATAGCAATGAGAAATCAGAGCCTTCTCCACAAATCCGAATCTCAAATATTTCAGAGAGAATTGGTAAATTGTTGAATACGTTTGGTATATGGCATGAATTTTCTCTAGGACAAAATATGGCAAGGGAAACCACATCCAGTATTAGCCAAATAAAAACGCAAATAATTAACTTAATTCGTCGATTTAGATCCGTTACAGTTCCTAAAATTGAACGAAAAAGACCTCAACTAAAAATATTTTCTTTGATCGTGGAACTATAGGCTTGAAACACTTTTCTTTCTTCATTTTTCCTAAATTCAGCTTTATCTTTATGACTCACTGCCCTTCTGACCTCAGTCTATCACATTCGTCATATTTTTTCAGCGCACTTCTCGGTCCACGAAGTTTTCGGTGCCCGGGTAAGCAACACTTCTGCCATCGCATGCTGGAAAAATTACTTTTACATAGAGGTGGAGTTGATGATAGGAACCTTAAGTATAAATGTTAAGAACATTAAGTAAAAATTTGATATAGATCGTCAGTTTATTATATACCCGATATTTGGTCGTTGAGGAAAGAGGATAAGTGTAGATTGTAATATTTTTTGAGAAGTGCATAGTTCTGGAGGACGGTAAAAGTGAGATGAATGGAACGCAAGTGGACATAGCAGATACTGAGAGGTAATATTATTATTTGATAGTCTACGTCTCGTACGGTTTGAGAGAAGTTTAGGAAGTACATAAATGTAACACCCTTACATTTTTAGCCTCGACATAAATGACATAAACTGACACCCCACCGTATAATAAAGTTTCAATTACGCGTAGATTCTATCTGCTTTCATTTATCCAACATGCCTCTCATAACCTCCCCTTCCTCGCTTGCCTAACGTCCATCCCTCCATCACAGTCTTTAGTATTCCATCCCAAATCAAAATGCTCAGCATCCATCTTTCTTGCCTCCTTTGGATTTCTCCCTACAACGCTCTCTCCTCCTCCACCATGCCTAGTATTTCCTCGTTAATTGTGAGGCCATATATGTAGTATTAAAACTAATAGAGACGTTTATGTTAGATAAACAAGGTAGGGGAAAGTCAAAATAGTTATCTTGGACGAATGAAGATAGAAATATAAAAAATAAACACAGTGATCAACCGTAAGGTTGGTTTGGTAGGTGATGGTAGAGTTCACTAAGTACTAAGCCCTGTGCCGGCTATGGTTTTCCAGAAATGGTACCCGAAAAATCACAAAGCTTGGGTGGAGCTGAGGGTGCCCCGAGAGGCTTGCGAGAACCCGGGCCCTCCGGTCAGCAGTCCAACGCTCTACCCCTGAACTACCTTGGCCCCCGTAAAAATACGAGAAAAACTGGTTAATGGTAATGTTGGTTGTTACGGTGTGCGTATTATTTAGTTCCGTGTTAGCGAAGCTTGGAAGTGTAGCAGTCCTTTGTCTTCAAATTTAAAACCTTGCATAGACCGACAGACACTAACAACAATAAAGCCATGGCTGAGATAATTTAATGATATTTTGCTCTGTATTTTTTGGAGTAACACCAAGGGTTTATTCGGAACCAACCCAGAACGCGTCTGGCACTTCGGCTCTTCGCCTGGCACTGCTACCTCCATGTCTTTTTTTATGAAAGGACAATTGTCCTCATCTCATTCTCATTAGATAATCAGACTGTAGACTCTTGGGAATATGAGCCTATCGTTTCTTAAGCGTCGCCTTGAACTCATTAAAATGTAAATGGTTCATTGCTTTCACACGTAGAAAACAATGATTGCCGAGGGAATCACAATTATTTTGCCGTTATCTTTCGTGACAAATAAGTTATGGATATGACAGCTGGGGAAGCTTTCACTGTAATTAGTCATGGGGAAATTTGAAGAGGCGGGACAGGGTACTTAGCAGGTGAAGGCAAGCAAGATATCAAGGGATTTGGGCTCATGGTGTGTGCGGGACGAAATAATTTTCGGGACTCGTTGCCCTGATTATTTTAGATTCAATAGTAAATAATTGTATTCCATTAGAATTTTCAACTTGCTCACTAGCTTAACTACAAACATTGTAATCCACTACTTCCCCTATCTAAACGGTACTGACCAGTGGCTCAAATGTTCTGAAGTTGTCTTGGAGTACGTGTATAAGGAACAGAGGACTTACAAATACGCGATTAATTGAAATGAAATTAAATTATTGACTTTGAAATTCCACGCACTTTATTTAAAAACACGATCGAGGTTTCGACGCTGAACGTCATCACCACCTGATGTTGACGTTGGAAGTCGAAACCCGGTACGTTTTTTTAAATAAATTGTGAAATTACCAAGTCAATAATTTCATTTCAATATTGTATGCAAATTCCATAAAGTTACGCTGGAGGCAACACATCGAATACGTGATTATCGTTAAAAACCTTTGTAAGGAAAATAAAAAGCTTAATAAAAAAGTTCAAACTCGAGGGACTTCATGAAAAATAAAGTTTTTCGGTTATATTGCATTTATTTCATCGCGAAAAAGTGAAGTAAAAGTTATATTTTCCATATTTTTCGACTATTCGTCATGTCCTCCGTTGTTCTCCGCCTGTGCATTGGCGGGTTTATTGTAATAACACACAGCTCTACTGTCTGAACATCTCATATATTCAAAGCACACAGAATCGAGCTAAAACACCGAAATTCAACATGAGCAAGGTCAAAATCGAATGAAAAAGCAAAATTTCGAAGCCCTGTTTTATGAGATCATATTAATTTTGGATCCCTTTCCATTTGAACTCAATTTCACAAGAGTTGTGTAGAATTTACTGCCGACGTTGACTTTTTTGACTCACTTCAAAACTGAAATTGAATTATAACTCAGGTCTCTCGCCAAAACTTGCTCAAATATTTTAAGTGGTACTTTACTGCTGATAACCTATCGTAATGTTTAAATTGATTTCTTCTATTCAAGAATAAAAATAGTTCTTTACCATTTACTATTTATGAATCTAAATTTTGCTCATTTTCTCATCGATGTGTATCTGTAGCCCGTGCCTTATTTGAGTTCATGCTTCAGGGAAGTCTAAATGTATATTATAGTATAAAAAGTTGATTGCATGTACTATTTCTTTTGTTTGCAAGCAACTAGAATCGGAGTAGGTCAATATAATTACACAGTGGAAGCAATAACCGGGTTTCAAACGTGCAAACTCTGAAATAAGATTGCGTTTGGCGGGATGAAATGTGTCTTACCTATTTGAGAGACATCATTTCTAGAGATTTCAACAATTTAACACTGTCAACAATGTCAAAATTTCTAAGATTAAATGAATTTCAGATACCATTAAGATTTTTTATGTGATTGCATTTTTTCTTCAACATAGGTAACCCGCTTCAACCGTGTTCCAAATTCTTGCATCGATTTGGCGTTGCGCACGTCACATAGTTTCTAATGAACGTATGCTCTTTTTACGGAATTCACGCTGCGAAATTTGCATAAGGGACCTCTCTCGGAGTTTGGTAACAACTATGAGATTGGAAAATCATCAAATCGAAGAGGAAACGTGCAAAATGGGGAATTTTCGACGAAAATCTGTGAAGGAAGAGGCAATGTGGCAGTAAAGAGTGTCAGAGAAAAGGCTCTATGGATCCAATAATGGGAGGAAACAGGAACTAAGTTTGTCGTTCCGTAGAATTACCTGATTTATAGCATGGTTAGAAATTTTTTACTGCTGTACTAATTGGTTCCATAAAGTTTTCATTCAAATTATTATCTAGCTATATTTTAGAAATATTACTGGGCCATTGGTTTACGAATTCATGAAGTCCGTAATGACACTGGGAGAAGTTTCTAAAAGCCAAATAAATATGTAATGCGAATGACGAGATAATGCACTTCAAATTACGAAATTAGTTGTTGAATAAGTATTTTATTACTAAAATACTATGACGACCACATGTGATTTTAATAGTTAATACTATTGCTAGGCATTTCTCCTTTAAGTTTTCGTGGCGCAGGGAAGTTAAGTTAAATATTAATGAGAGAGAATAAACTAGCGGAGGTGGAGCAGTTCATGTGTATAGACAGTATTTTAGAGGAAAAGCAGCCTTGTAATTAGGGCATTGGGAGAAGAATTGCGTTACGAGAGAGGCATTTGCAAATGAAGAGAGAATTGAAGACGGGAACATTGGGTAAAAATGTGAAGAAAAGGATATTGAAGACTTAAATATTGAGCGTAGTGCTTTATGGATATGAGACGTAGTCTTTGAGGCAATGAGATGAGGGTAAATAAAGTGGCTTTTGAGTTGTGGGTGTGGCGGTTATTGGAGAAGAAAATGAGGACGAATCGGGAAATTCAGACAAAAACTGAAGTTTTAAACAGCGAGGGCGAAGATAAGTTACTAGGGGAAATCAGGAAAATAAGAATGGAGGAAATATTGAAAGGTAGTGATGTGTTGAAGGGAACTCTGGGAAAGTGGAGTAGAAGACGGGAATGGAAATGTTTAGACAACTTGAAAGTAGGTAGAAGTTACGAAGAAAGGAAGAGGAAGTATTTGCAATGCTCATTGTTAGAAAATAATAGTCTTTTAAGAACCGTCCAAAACGTACCTTTAAGAAGGCAAAAAAACTTGGTTGATTGATTTCACCTTTGGTATTCCTGAATGCCTTACTTCTGTTTCCTTCCTTTACTCTCCTCACGGGACATGGCTATTGAAGCAGGATGATAGGCTTTGATAGGATTGGAGACTTTTGTGATGTGAATGTGGAAAGGATGGAAAAGATAAAGTGGACTGAAAAGAAAATAAACGGGGAAGTGCTAGACTAGCTAGTGAGAAAGGAGAGAGGGTTGTTAGGAGAAACCAAAAAGAGGTAGGAAAGATGGATGGTGTGATTGTAATTTGATTAGCAATGAGATGTTGAAGACTGTAAATGAGGGGAGAGTGTAAAAGACTTTAAAAGAGGGCAAACGAGGAAGGGGTAGAAATGGGATAGGGTTGTTGGACGGAATGACGGAAGGAAGTTTGCTGAATTGAAGAAAGGCTTGCTGTATTGTTGGATTTGGGTTGTGTTTTATTGGGAGACAAGAAAGTTGTCACTGTACCATTTGATAGCTTGGTTAGTTGTGTCCGTCCAAAGCCTGCCTTAACCAGTAGATTATCGATAATATTGATACACTCTTAGCACGTTTTTTATGCCTCGTTGTGAGTCTAGCCTATGCTTTCTCTTTAACGTAGCGTGTTTCCTATCGCCTTATCGTCAATTACTCTACTGCCTTCTGTCTCAACCCTCGTTTTACTATCACATTGGTTTTATTAAGACAACTGCTACACCGTTTAGAAGGCTTCCAGCGATATTGGATCAACTCTCTCAAATGTCCACGCTTCTGATTCTTGAACTGTATAAAGTTTATTATTTTCCTGCGATCAGACGATTTATTTGATACCGTTGATGATATCTCCATCACAAAAGTCTTCTTTAAGTAGGCTATTCTGCAATTGATGTTCTCTGTGCTTCTCCTATTCCTCGTGATATCTTATATAAGGTAAGCGAAGGAAATCACCAATTCCAGCGTTTTCCTCTTATATCAGTACAACACCTTCATGTTCGTAGCTTCCATTAATTCCCGCTGAACTTCATTTGCATATTCATTTAGTTTGTAGAAATTCCTTCGACAAAACGGAGAATTCTTCACCTTTAAGCATATTTTGAATTCCAGTGAATTAAATTATTACCGGTTCTCTCCTTATTGGAATTTTATTGTCAGGACCAGAGCAGATATGCCTCTTTACGATCTAATAAACGTTGTTACTGGGATCTCGGTAAGACTCGGCACACATTCGGGTTTCCGACAGACGCAAACGACTGATGCTTATCTCGAAATGGCGACGAGCCAGAATTACTTGATTGACATTTATTTATTTTTTTGATCATACATTCCCATATTGTGGACACTTTTGGCTGGCGATTGCAGTTTATCGAGCTGAAACTCCTTTTATAGGGAAGAAAATTTGAAACTCAGGGTCCGTGAAACTAACCCTTATTTTCGAAGCCTCCGAACCGATTTTATTGCATCCTAAGTGTCCCCATTCTGTCGTGCTTCTTTAAGGAAAGAGTATATAAATATTTATTACGAAAGCATTTTGCTACGGAAAAATTTTGCAGCGCTTCGTATATTATTATGATGTTGCGGTGGATTAGCGTCAATGTTATGTTATTAGTCCGTATGCTATTGGGTACATTTTAGAATTATGATTTTATTTTCACGAGTGCAATAAAATATTCTTTATGCCACCGTCTTGATTGAATAAGAATATCATTCTCTTTTCAGTATGCTGACTGGAGATTATTTTAAATTACGTGGTCCTTCGCCCTTATAAAAGTTGCATCAACATAGAACCTCGAAGGTAAACATCGAACACGATTATTCCAACATTTAGCATTTCATTGATTTATTCATACTAACATGTACGTATACTACGTTTTTCATACAAACGTTGCAGCGTTGGCGTTCCTATGGCGACATGTTTTATTCATCATGAGGTCATTCTAAATGGTAAGGTAAGCGAGCTCCTTGCCGTGTTCTGTCGTTGGCAAACATTTTCACGACCTGTCGTCTTCTCCCTCCCTTTTTACTCTCCCCCTCTGATACTGTGAATTCCTGGGGCAGGTATGAAGATTCGAAAATATTTCTTACACCCTTCTTGTTTTAATTATTATGTATGAGATATCTTGAAAAATTTGTAAAATACTTTCGCCACTCCCACTACCCCCAACGGATGTTATATAGTATATTCCCGGGATAGGTATACAGAAGACTAGAAGTAAGGTTTCTTACAAAGTTATCCTTTTAATTGTGAAAATTTAAAGTGTGTCGCGCTGAATCATTAAAAAAAAACAAGGGATATAATACTATACTGTTTAATATGATTATCAAATACTTCAACGAAGTGAATCTTGAAACCGTAGTGAGTATACATATATTGTTTTGTACTTTACACCTTCAGACTTCACTTCGTGGATTTGTTCGATGTGGAAAATTACAAACTCTTTTAATATGGATATATTGTTTTACTCATTAACTCCATTATCCATTAGGAGTAGTAAAGGAATACCTTTACGTGATGTGAAGGCCTATGGAGTGCGGTGATTTGGTTGGATCTAGCAAGAGACGGCCCCGGCGCTGTTCTATACTCGTGTAAATTCGAAAGTTTGGACGTGCTCGGGGAGGCAAGAGGGAGTCGCGCCCGAGGGTCACCTCATCATTGGCACCTTCTATGCAGTTCCACCTCTCCGCCACCCTTTAGACATGATCCATCCTCTCCTGTGCATAATCCCGTCGCGAAATAGCCCCGAACTCCGTCCATTTTCTCCTTGGACAGTTCTCGTCGTACGTACGACGCCTGTTGCGTAACCCTTTTCTCTCTTTTTTTCCATTATTCCCTCCCTCATAACCCCCTCTCTCATCCCCCCCTCTAACTTCCCCTCCTCTGCCAGATTCCCATACCCCTCCCCATCTTCCCCATGAATGTCGAGATCAATGTTGGGCGCGATGGTTGCGCAACCACTTCCTCTAATCATTGTTTCTCCCTCCCCCCCCCCGCCCCGATTCCCCCCTCTCCTTCGGCCGATTTTATATGGACTTTGTCCGTTTTTTTACGTTAAGTGGAGGGAAGGATACATTGGCCGTGAAATAAGGAAGGGTGGGGACGTTTGGGTTAGGTAACCCCAATCACTTAAAAAGGGAGCGGAGATATGCCTAAGAGGAACGGCTGTCGGACGTACAGATTTGACGGGACGGAAAATAAATATTATATGTACGTGGAGGAGCGGGTAATAAATAAATTTTCGACGTCTTCGGTGTCAGCCCGTTAGAGTGTTTTCCGACGAGAGTGTCTGCTCGTCCTCCGGGGGGAATTGAAGAGCTTATTGGTCCTCTCATTCCAGCAATTCCGTCGGGACATCATTAGGTACGGCGACCGGAATTCCAAGAGAAGTCTCGGTGATGAAGATGTGTCGTGGCTCGGTGATTTCTTCCCTATGCTTGAATTCACATATGTGGGGAGCTCCACAAGAATGTGTGTGCCAGCATTGCTTTTCGATGTAAATTTGCGCACGGCGCAGTGTATAATGGTTTAGTTAAGGTTGGAAAACTCACATTGAAAATATCTATTTTCAAACTACAAATATGCTTTAACTGATTCATAAGCTACAACAAGGGTAAATGAACGAGCCCTCATACCCTAATTTTGGAATATTTCCACTACGTTGTGCTTAAAGATAATTTTTGCCCTCGTATATCAAACCAATCATTGGATTGATTACTATGGTGGTATTCAACCCAAATAAGCCGTGATTTATAGAAGATAAAATGCATTGAAAATCGCATTGCATTATTTTGCCTGAGTCAACTATTTCACTTTTTTATACTTGAATGCAGATAGAATGTAATTTACGCCTGAAACAATAGAAAACATGACGTATGACAATTCGAGTTTGTCGGAAATAAAATGCTGCTTAATGCTGAATTCCGTCGAAATTTTCGACTAGTGTCATTTTGTAACTCGGCAATTATTCAATCATTTACAAATCGGTTCACTCGTGTACATAGCTGAAACTTTCTCGGACTATTGGGGGCGCATGCATTGTTACGGGAATACTTTTCATACCAGCATGACGCTATATCTTACAGCGGAAAAAACCATGACATGTTCAAACTAATTTTCATGTAAGCTAGCTTTCATATTCGAAGCTAAGGACCCTCGCATTAAGGTGAAGATCAGAGTGTTAGCATTCTGCACGTGCAGCCAAAGGTGCGTCTTGAAGATTTATCAGATAGCAAACTTATTTACGACCTTATAGACTACATAATAAAGAATTACCCCCGCTCCCGTCTCATTGCATGTGATTTCACAAGCTTCTACTAGCGAGGCCAGCTTTTATTCGCTACATTGCAATTTTCAAAAGTTTAATGACAAATATTGTTAGCTAACCTTCTGGTGGCTGATGTGTGTGATTTGAATGTACACTATTTAAAGAGGAAATTTCTGATATCAATTATTTTTTGAAACAGTGCAAGACTGTGTACATGTAATCAAACAGTTGTATTCTAGTTGTTCGTATTTCGTCAAATATGATTTTCGAATAGAGACGTTTATTTCGAAGGTTTTCTCTGCCTTTATGATAAGGGATGGATGGCTTAAAGGAATATGCTACGACATGTGGTAAAGTACCAAACAAAATGACTAAAAATGGTAAATGTGATGCTATAAATGCTTTTTGATTGTGATTCTAATTGACATCACAGTTGCGAGTTGGCATTCTTATCAGCAAGTAAAACAACTTGATAGAATTGTTTCAACACTTTATTCTGAGTACGTGTAATTCCCGTGAAATTTTGTTGGTGAATCATGCTGCTCGTGAATCTTCTTCATGTGTCACTAGTCTTAAAACAACTGATTACGAATTCTCTAGCGAAAATAATAAGTTTTGAAACCGTTGATGTCTAATTCTTTCAGGGGAAATTTATCGTTGAACCGTACTCGTAATCACGTTGATAAAGTCGAAAGAGGCGTTACTACGCTCACAATTAATGCTTATTTTAGAAATACAAATGATGAGATTTTTCATTGGGTGGGATGGGATATCTGTTACATAATTATAATTCACATGTAACATTGTAGCATAGAAATGGAACTTTATCCATTTTTTAACGACAGTAAAAACGGTAGTTATCTTTGAACGCGGGTTGATTTTTTTAGAACAAATCTGCTTGCAAGCGGCACGAGCAATGTTCCTAAATATTGCGTCATACCAATGAACGGCAGAGTTAGCATTGTGTGTGCGTAATCTGTCATGGTGAAGGGTGGGGTTAAACGTAGTGTGGCGCCTAATAGACAACGCCCGAATGTTCAACAACAGAAGAGCCCTGCGTGGGTGTCCACTATATTATCCACATGTACTCAGTATGTCCCCATAACCGCGGAATTCTCACTGTATAAACGTCCACGGGTGTAACAGAAAGCATATGACACTTTGCCAAACTACATACGCGTAAATGACCTTAGCTGTCGATCGAACCTTCTTTTAACTACTACTACAATATTTAATTCCTCTCTTGAAGCAACGCCATTGATTTTTATAACCATTATTATCAACGTGAAGGTTGGTTTGATAGGTAAGAGTTTGGTTTAGCTAGAGGACCCAGTGCGATACTAAATCCAACGGCATGTGAAATTCACACATCAGGGTAGGGGCCGTCCATAGTTTCCCAGGAAGAACTGGCACCCGACAATTCACACAGCTTGGAATAAGCTGAGGGTGTTCAGAGGCGTCCCCGGGAATCCAAACCAAACTCTGTTTAGTAATCCAATTATCTATCCACGTCCCTCTCATTTCCATAATAATGACAGTACCGTTTGGTAGCTTGTATCCCTTCAAAACCTACCTTAACCGGTAAATTACGTATAGCAATAATTTTTTAACAAAAAAGTAACCGCTAAATTTCATTCGAACTTATCAACGGAGTGAAAAATAATCTTAGTGTACGAAGATTCTAAATAAGTTTTCATTTATTCAAAGATTTCAACTATTAAAAGGCTTGTAAATGTTTCCTTTTCGTAGTCAGATTATTCATGTTCCAAATAGTTTTCTTAAAATTTAAATGAACTAAAAATGCATAAAAAGTAGTGAATCATAATGGCTAAAGTTCCACTATTTATCAGGTTCTCGGAAATTGGAAAATGACTTGTGAAGCATTAAAGAATATTTATGAAAAAAATTCTTTAACTTCAGCATGTAAATATGTAGAAACAGACAACATCAATAAACGTGAAAGTGAAGCAAGAGTTCGGGATCTCTTTCGTGCCGACGGGCGGGGGAAAATCGAAAATCACTTTAATATTCACGCAACTTGCCTCAGCTGTGACAGTATTGGACTCGATTGATGCCGAAGCTATCCTCTTGGTGTCGGAAGAAGTAAGTAGAATAACAATATCTATATTTGCATTTGTATTTTATGCCGATAGTTATTTGCACACATTTTGTGCTTATTTATAAACGCAATAATTTTCCCTCTTTGAAAATTTGCTGCCGACTCAAAATGACACTGAGGACCAGTGAAATTCAAATAAAATTAAAAATTAAATGTGAAAAGGATTCTTATCAAGTTTGAAGTAAAAATATTGCTTGTAAATAATTACTTAGTTTAATTATGTTTTATTCATAAATGAACCTGATTTCACAGAGTGAGAGATCGCGAAGATCAAGAAGTCTAGTGTTTATCAAGATTTCATAATTTAAAAGATTTCTAATATGCGCTCCGCGAGACGCATTTGTTCTACAGCTGCAGATGGCGACATGATCGCTTGTGTTCCACGCTCTCTTCTCGTCTCGCGTTCGCTCAAACTCTATCGCGAGCATATCAAGCGGCCTTATTTACAATTTTGTAGTTCACTCTTGAGGTCATCAAAAATGTTTTCAACCGTCGAGCGAGGCGCACCTAACTCCACTGACTACCGGCTATATTTTAGTAAGCAACGTCCTTAGGATCTTTTAATACTTGAATTTATAAGTCTTTCTGTGCGTGACAACTGCGGTTTTTTTCTTTTTAGGGAATGAAACTGGTCCAATATCGCCCCTTCATGACATTCCGTTGTGGAATGATCTTTCTAAAGGTATATTGAACATGGTTGTAGAAGTTCCGCGATGGACTAATGCGAAGATGGAGGTAACTGTCTAAATTATAATATGTCATGAATTGTAACATATGTTTGTTGCTACATTTGTTTCTTTCGACTTGTAGATCAGCTTAACGGAAACCCTGAATCCGATCAAACAAGACGTCAAAAAAGGTAAACTTCGCTTTGTTGCAAATTGCTTTCCTCACCATGGATATATCTGGAATTACGGTGCATTTCCGCAGGTATGTACTTTTTATGATATCTCATTTTAAATTGTTGCATATTTTTTGCGGTAAATGTTGACATGAAGTTAGGAGATTAAATTTTCCGTGTTGCGCGGTTTCTAAGTACTTATGCTACCTTGGTGACGGTAATAATCGATTTTACTGTTAAGGACTCATTTAACAGCTGTTGCTTTTCCCACATTGGCGATCGTACGGGAATATATTCTTTTTGTTTCCAAAACTTTCTCTCGTGCTACTTTACATTTTATTCTGACAATCGTTGTGTTTTCCTGTTTTGCAGTCTTGACTTTCTTGAATGTTGTATGAGGAATCTAATAGTTTCAGACGTAAGGATGCGCGAGGCTTGTAATTTGGGCACCCCGTCCAGTATCTCTGATTTCATTTTCGGAGGTAGGCGGAATTTTTGTTTAGTCCTGGAATACCACGTTGACAATTTGTGGCACTCATGATCAGTGCTTCTCAGACTTAGTCGTTTGAATTGCGAAAAAGTGACAGCGGTGAGCTTCCAGATAAGTTACTTCGAGAATTCTATTGACATACGAGATTTCCACCTGCACTACTATGTCATCCCGGACTGACTATTATTAAATGGATTATGAAATTTTCTGCCATTCATTCCGTTAGTTTTTCCATCAAAATAGGTGATGTCAAGACTGCAGGGGAACAAAATTAAAATCTTATACATTTTTCTTCACTTAGTTCTTTAAGATAAGTTTGTATGCATGAAAACTCTTCATACAATGTTTAGAAACCGTGATATGGTCATCTATCCAATTCCTTATTCATGCATCAAAATTTGCATACAAGCTTTGAACAAGATAGCTAATTAGTACTCTACCTCTTCAACCGTTCTTTTTAGTAGAATATTTTGAAATCCTCAGAGCAACAGAAGTAGTCCCACTCCGTATTCCTTGTTATTGAAGTTCTCATTTCAACTGTGCCATCTTCTCCAGCATTATGTGGCTAATTTTCGTTTTACCCTTGTTTGATTTTTAGTATGGGATTAAAATGTACCATAAAAATCTTTCGATATAATTGCTTCCCCATAAATTTCAATGCTACGGCCCACAAAACTGTGCCTTCCTCTGTAATTTTAACCCTTTCTGTTGTAATATTATCTATTCCACTGCTTTTTTCACCTCCGTATTGGTGGATTTTACGGATTGCTCCTTCTAATTCTTTATGAATACTCATTATAAAATCCCTTTGTAATAAGTGTATAAAAATATTTCAGGATTAAAGTTTATATGGAGCAGGAAAATATATATTAAATGCGACAGCTTTCCAGCCTTAAGGGAGGTGGATGAAGCAAGTTATGCTCTGTGAGTTAGATTTGTGACTAGAGCAAATATAGTAAATATAAAGAGAAGAGTATTATTTGGGAGAGGATTTGAGTGAAGAAATTAGTAACCTGTTTAGTGTTTGGAATGAAATAGGATGGAGATGTGGACCCTTAAGAAATGAGTAAGAAAATAAATATATGTAATTTGAAACAAGGGCATGTAAGAGAATGAGAGGGACTACATGAGTATAAAGAGTGAAGAATGAGGACCTACAGAATAATCTTGGTGAATGAGGAAGCATACTAAAGTTGATGTAGCTCACTTGCTATCATTAAATAACAAGCAGATTTTCCTTTCAGAAAAGGTATATTCTGAGAAACTATTTAATGTAGGTATTTTTCACTTGGCTTAACGAAAGCAGTATAAACTGCATGAATTTACTTATTATTCTGTATGTCTTGGATGAATACACAATGGAACATATAGGTGCATATCAGTTTTCATTGTTATGATATGTGTAATATGTCGTGAAAATATAATTTACTTCCACCTATAACTGAACTGGTTAATGATTTGGAAGCCCTTATCTATTTCTGCATACATATGGATGGGATTAAAAGAGCATTGTGTTAATAATCTGAAATAATTATGTGTGTGCATAGTTTGGTAAATATAATTTTGAATTCCATTTCAGACTTGGGAAAATCCAGATGTAACAGATGAGTCAACCAACTGCAAAGGAGATAATGACCCGATTGATGTATTGGAAATTGGCTATCGTGTAAGTGTCATTGACTTTTGAAAATATGGTGCCTGAAAACAACCCTTGATTCTAGGAGAAGGCTCTGGATTGAGTACTCCTAGATAAGTAGGCTGTAACAATTTGGAAGCCAATAGGATTCAGTTTAAATACAATAGGCTTAGAGTATGCTTGCGTTAATTGATTTTTGTTTAGGAAGTAAGCAGTTGGTAGATATTATAAAATTGTATAGGTAAACAGAAGGTTTGTCCTCATTATTGCTCTATTCCATACCCAATAATTGGCTGTGAACAAGTTGACAACAGAACATCCTCTTACTGGCTAAATGGTTGAGCAACTCACCAGTATTTTGATTCTTAATAATGGAGTTAATTTTGAAAAGAGTAATGGAGTTATTTTAAAGTGTTTTACAAAGAAATCCTACAAAGGTGAATAAAAACTGACTAGAATTTATTAATATGGATTTTGCATGGGATAAAAGTGATTTTACAGTTCAATGGAATCATAATGGAAGAGTAAAAGCTTAATATCCTATCTGACGGACTGCGTTCTCACTCTAAGTGCCCTCCACAAAGCACATCCAGTAGGGATTGAGATACCACTGAAAAGTATTCGATGCCGCCAGGATTCAGGCCCTCTGGGTGGGAATCCAGTACAATGGCCACTGCACTTTCTCAATCCCCTAGGTAGTCCAAGGGTAGAGCTTTCGACTAATGACTGGAGGACCTGGCTTTGATTCCCGGGCAAGTCCCTCTGGGCACCCTCAGCTTCATCCAAGCTATGTGATTAATTTTTCGGGTACCAGATCTTTCTGGGAAACCATAACCAGCAACAGGGAAAGGCCCTCCTACCCTGATGTCTAAATTTCACATGCCATCAGGCTTAGAGCTGGGTGAACTCTACCATGAAATACCAAACGGACCTTCAGGTTGATTACTGTGTTAATGGTTTTTTAAATAATAATTCATAGGTTAAAATTCCATAATATTTAATGATGAATGAATTTGAAAACTGGTATTTTTCACAATGTACAAGCTTTGTAAATAGTTATACTTAGTGCATCATATTTATTCATTGTTATTGATAGTTATTGGATTTGATATGTGATACCTGGTAGTGTTATCATCAAATTCATATGCACTAGGTGCAACTCTGCTTTATTTTGACTATTTCTCTTTTGATTTTCTAGGTTGCCAATAGAGGTGATGTAGTGCAAGTAAAAGTACTCGGAGCCTTAGCTCTCATTGATGAAGGTGATTTATGGTGTCTTTATCTTTTGTGGTTAGTAATTTAGATTTGTTTTTTATTCTGCTTACCTATTTCCAACTTTCTAGGTGAGACTGACTGGAAGATAATTACAATTGATGTGAATGATCCCTTGGCAGAATATTTAAATGGTATGTTTTTCCATATTTTTTAAATGAGTAAATCTTTTTCTGATTTTGTTGGCTTGCATATTTTTCCTGTTACTTTAAAACTTACAACAGTATTACGCTAATTTTAACGGGCCACGGGGAGTTTAGATCATACCTCAAGAAAATAGGGAAAAAAAAGGAGGGGACGTGTGAATGCATGATGGAGGAGGACACGGCAATACACAGAGTCCTTTATTGCCCAATTTATGCCGAGGAAAGACGCGAACTGGAAGCTATCCTTGGATATTTGCATAACGTCCAACAAATTGGGCAATACCTACATGAGGAACCGATTAGGAAAATATTGGAAAGATTTATCAACAAAAGATAAAGTAAGAACGGGGAGAGTAACGGAAAGGAATGGCATGTAACTCATATTTTGTATTTTGTAAAATTAACGAAATTGTATTGGGGGTTTAAACATAAGGCACCCCAAAAAAAACTGAAATTGAAACAATAAATTGCCCGATCCTGCTCGAACGGGGGGAAAAAAAAAGTTACAACCTATATCAACATGGCCTTATTTATAAAGTTATTATTGATGAAGGCTGAAAGATATTTGCTACTTATTTATGACTTCTCATATTCATTGAAGGTTGTTCAGTTATAGACGGTCAAAATTGATGGTCATTCAATTTAGTTTCAGGTAAATGCTATGTATACCAATTAGGATTTCAGTGTTTCATTTGTTTTAGTTATTCCCATAATGAAACAACTCAAGTTTTCATTTATAGTATGAAAGTGTATATGCATCAGATGCCAAGAATTATACCGTCTACATTAATCTCTGAATTCATATGTTACCCAATATATTAATTTTACTTAGTAATTTTTATAAGGAAGATGAATTTATGAAACAAATTCAAAAGGAGAAAAAAGTATGTTAATTTTTCCTAAGAAATTATTGTAAATATCTTTTATAATTTCTGTTTTAATTTCCAGATGTTGAGGATATTGAGAAGAAGCTTCCTGGTCTCCTTAAAGCAACTGTGGAGTGGTTTAAAATCTACAAAGTTCCAGATGGGAAGCCTGAGAACCAGTTTGCTTTCAATGGAGAAGCTAAAGGAAAGAAATTTGCTTTAAATATAATTGAAGAAGTTCATAAACACTGGGTTTCCCTTGTCAAAAATGAAGTAAATACTCATGAAATATCATGGTGAGTTCAATTTTTCAATTGTGAGAAATGGGAGAAAAAAATAAACTGTGGTTACAAGGGTCGAAAGTATAAAATAACCATGGTTTTGGCACTGTGCCGTATCATAAGTTGAAAAAAGTTACAAGCAGCACAATATATACATATGATAGTGGGGAAGGAGTGGAAGGGATGGTGAGGGTATTCTAAATAGATATATAGAGGTCCTTATTTGGGTAAAATCTAGGGGAGGGAATGTATGAAAGAATTGTTGTTTTGGCCGGTGTAACTCCCATACGGGGTTAAGTTTAGACAAAAATAGAAGATGGCTGGAAAGGAATGTGGGAGAGGAGAGGTAGTGTATGCATGGGGGAGAAGAAGAGGTGTAGTCATCTGTGAAGCAGAACTGCATGGGGGATTTTTAAGTTTGGAAGGAGAATTGGGTGAGGGGAACATCAGAGTATTTGGGAGGTGCAAAAGGGGGAGCGGGTGACTCCAACATTAATTTAAAAGATGACGCTATCAAGAATCCACACAGCATAATATTTTGAGCTCTTCTAATGAGTCTAGCCATCATCCTTTTTCCTTCATATGTAAGATTTTGGAACATATGTTTTTTTTGTTTTCTTTTAAATGTCATACAAATTTAGATGTTTGTTTTTACGAGACAATTGTGATGCTCCTTTATTTTGGTGTTGAAAGTTCTCCCAGTCAGCCCAATGTAGATGACATTGCAATCATTGCTGCAGGGTCATAAACCCTACTTTGCTCCACTATTCCTATTTTGTCTTGGCTAAACCCCATTATAGTTTTTCACCACATGGGTCTTTTTTTCTCCTGTATTGTAGCCATGTACTTTTCTTGCTATCTGTGCTGTCTTCCTCCTGTGTATGGTATCAATTAATTTTTTGTGACCACTCAATTTTTGCTGCTTTTTCATTTTATTGAATTCTTTGTGTTGAAACTGGAATGGGTAATCTTCCATATTTTCTGTAAGTTGGTGAAAAGGTTGTCCATAGGCTGGGATAGAGAATTCTTTTGAAGCCCTCATTTTCGTGAACAAAGAAGTAGAATGAGGAATTTCCATTCCTTTCAGTTGCATCCATTAGGAATTTGCTGCCGATTGTGACATTTTCCTTCGGTCTGTAGTGAATATTTCAAAGGAGGGTGATGAAGTGGCCAGGGAGTTGTAAAGTACTTCAGTTATTTTCTCAATTATATGACACATAATTTGTCTTTCATATATTTTAATAATAAAAATTTTATTAAAAACTTGGGTTCATGCGGTAGCTTTCTTATTCCTGTGGATAGATGGGACATGCAAATTTTGCTCATCATTTAGTATTATCATTAATCAAAACTGCAGAAACTAAGCTCCATTTCATAGGTATAAGAGCAGATGTGTGGATGAGAGGAAACTTGCCTCTTTTCTTTTTTTGTTTACTCTTTCTCCTTGGCATTACTGTTCAAATGTACTCTGAGTAAGCATTACCCTCCTATATCATCCAATATGGGCTTGACCCACCTAAAATGCAGACTACCCTGTGTCAGTCAAGCTAGTGCAATTAGACTGTACCAGTAAACATTGCTGAGCATGAGTGGTACTCCTTCCTGTATCATGAATTAATATGTGCTATTTTCTGCCATTGGAGGACTTAAATACCTAGTTTGAGGAGGACATTTCCTAGTGTGTGTAGGTGATTGAATGGTTATTTTTCTGCCACTTAATGCCACTTAAATAATACTGTCTAACTCTAATGTTGGTGTTTATTCAATCATTGTGTACGTGAATTAGTGTACGAGGTGGTCTGAATAGTGTCAGACCTCAAAAATTTGAGAAAAAATGTCTTGTATCTTTGTTAGGTCAAGAACTTTTCAGACCACCCATGTATTTTCACTAAACTGTTGTCATGATCTCAGAGAAAATTATGCTTACATTTGCTCCTATATTTTATAAAAGTATATGGGGAAGCCATTCATACTTAAGTGAATGATTTCATTAAGATTAGGTCATAACTCTGGTTACAGAATGCTATTACAGAATCTATGGGTGAATCTTCTGTTATGGAATGGATAGATTAGTATAAAATATGATCTTGATCAATATTATTGGCCCAATTTGGAAAACAGCAATGAAAAATCATTTAGGTTCAAGGGGTAGGACAAAAAAAGATAATGCTTGGTGTCCAAATTGACAAATGAAAAAAAATTGGGCTTGTTTAATTACTGCCATTAAAGATAAGCCATTGCTACCTGTGGGTGTAGTTTTATGGAAAAAACTCCCTTTTCTTTCAGTGCCAATGTTAGTGTGGATGATAGTGCTTTCAAAATAAGTGTGAGGGATGCTGAGGAAGTTATCAATAAGGCCCCTCCCCCTGCCGATGCTGAACCATTGGACCCAACTGGTAAGAAATATTTTTCTGCAATAGAACATTTATTTCTAAACAGCCAGTTCTGGCCAATTTCAGGAAGAACTTTATATTTTACAGTTTCTTATTAATCTTCCATAAAGTACTGTTAAAACTGTGCACCTCATTACTTCAAAATTAAACAAACTTACCTAGTAATGCCTGATACATTTTTAAATACCAAAAATTTCTTGGCACAATTATTTATTTTAAACAGCTCATTTTTTAAATGTCTTAATGCAAAGTTAATTGTAATATATTTCAGTTAGAATGAACTGTAAAGAGTTTGACATAAGTCGAGGATTGGAACCTGAAAATTTAATCTAACTTAGTAGTAGTAGTATTTAGGGAAAGTGACTGATAGCTAAGGTTATTTGCGCCATTAGGGATGAACAGGAAAGGTTGAAGGGTGGAGAGAAACCCGACGTTGGCATTAGCCTACCCTTAACAAAAGGTGCCAAGGCAGCTTAACGTCCCATCCAATGAATGGCTACTCTGGATGGGAAGTCAGTACCACCACACCATCTCGATCCCCCCTTACTTAGTGTCTGATAAAGAGCTAAGGAGTGAAAATAAGAAGGCTGTGATGGATATCTTGATTTGAGGAAACCCTCAAAATAAGGAAGTGAATTTACAGAATAATTTCCATTCTAAATAGCACTACACAGCTGTACTACAATCTCTCTGTACATACATTTATTATTAAGCAATGGGCCCATTATGAAAGTAATGCTCATGATTTGATTTATTTCTCCTAGAAAAAAAGATTTATTCATCGTACTTGGACAAATGCTTAAAATTCTTCAAAATAATCTCCCTCTGCATCAGTACACTTGTGGAGACATGTCTGCCATGCCTGGAAGGCACCCTGTTACTCCTGGACAGGAATGTCTTTCAGGAATGTTGTAAAATGCTTTTGGATGTTTTCCACGGTCTCTCAATGCTTTTCTTTCAGCTCTCTCCTCAGTCGGGGAAACAAAAAAAATCACATGGAGCCAAGTCAGGACTGTAAGGGGGCTGGGGGATTCATGGGGTGCTCCGGGCCTTGAAGTTGGTAATGATGAAGGACGTATGGAAGCACTTAAGGCACAAGCTTCGAGCAGACCTTGCGCATTTCCAGATCCTTGGTCATTATCCCATGTACTGCAGATGTGGTCTTGTGTGGGGTGTCAGCCATTTGCTAGATGCTCAATCGATGGTCGAAGCACAAAACTTTGTGAACTAGATTCACATTTTCGTTGGTTCTGGCTGCTTTTGGGCATCTAGAATGGGGTTCGTTGGCGACCTATTCCTGGCCCTCATCGTATGCCTTGTACCATCTCCCAGACTGTGGCCTTGAAATGCAGTCACCCTTGAAGGACTCTTGAAGCATATGGAATGTTTTGGTTGCATTCTTCTCCAAGTTGCTTGCAAAACTTGATGGTGTATCACTGCTCAAGCGAGCACACCATCGCATCGTGTTATAAAGTTGAAAAATACACTTCACCTGGTGGCACGTCTTTTTGCTCAGACTATTCGGAGCAAACTGGCAACTGGCTGCATTGGAAGGAGAGACCCCCCACCACATTTCCCAACCGGTTTTACCACACTGCTATGGATAGTTGCGACACTATAAACTCATGAGCATTACTTTCATAATGGTCCATGTACATTATCACATCAAGTTGCTCTTTCAGTCTCCAGAATAAATATGTAAAAACTATTTTTCAATCTCAAATCAAGATGGTTTGGCTAGTAATTTCAAGGATTTAGGTAATTTTATTTCCAAAACACAGGTTTTTAACTGTTTTATTCCTGAATTTTATTAGAAATGGAGCATGTACATAAGAATAACTTCCAGATTTATGTAAGATACTACTTGGCATACAGTATAAATCTTTCAGTTACGTTTAGAAAAACTTTCAAGGAGTTCAGGCATAATAACTTCATGAAGATAAACTGCTAGAACTTACTCTTGACTATCATAATAAGTTGGGAGTTCCTGCAAAATTAAGCATGTGATACCAGACAGGCACATAAATCTAAATAAAAGCAGTAGGCAAATAGTCATTGATGACAGTAAAAATCAATCATCCTCATAAATATAATTGCACATGGTTCAAATTTTTGTACATAATATAAGAAGTTATGAAATTGTAGTCATATTATGAGCACAATATTGATCATTTCATGCTTTAGTTTTCAAATTCAATGCCTTTCAAAAAAGATCAAATAAAAGTTGACAATATTTTGGGTGTGTGTGAGATGGATAGCCATGGCAAATAACTGGAGTGGTGATAACTAGTAATTTGAAGCAGGCAGGAGGTGGTCAATATCTTTTAGCCGTGGTATTGAGTAATTAAGTGGGTAGAAGTGTAGTGGATGGTAAGTGGGTGAATGATAGATTTTGGTGGTAGAAGTCTGATCAGACCCAATAAATGTAGTGATGATCTAAATGTACATGCCTCCAGGAGGAAGTAGTAAACTGTGTATAACCAATTAGAAGGAATTATTGGGAACATGCCAGGAAGGTAACGTCTGCTAGTGATGAGGGATCAGAACACTTGTGATTGACCAAGGAAGAGGTAGGTAGGAGGTAGCTGTCTAGAAATAACAAGTGACAGCCATGAGTGTTTTGTAGGAGAAATAGCTTGATAATAACTGAAATCAAGTTCAAACAACATCTCAAGCAAGTAAGCATGAAAAATACTGGGAGAAACAGATAGGTTTCATTGGAATAGTGATTAGATATAGATTTAGAAATATTGTCATTAATTTACACAGCTTCCTAATATTGGATATAGATTTGAGCATAAATTAAGGTGTTGTGAAATGCAATTTATAATTCAAAAGGTGTAGGAGAGTGCAAAAGTAAAATTTTGAAACTTTCAAATTAATAAAAATGAAGGAATACCTAGGAACATGCAGTAAAAATCTTAGAATAAAGGGATGGGCATGATTACAGGTATGATGTGGCTACAGAGGGAATGCACATGGTCATTGGTTATCCACCCAAAGATTGGTTTTTAGCAGAGCTCAAGTCCCTTGTAACTCCTTGCACTGAAATCTTTCATCATTTGCTTGTCATAATTTGTCCTTTGCCTTTAAATTTAATTTTTTCCTTCTTTTTTACCTTAAATTATGTTCTGCTGTAAACTAGCTCATTCAGGATGTGTTAAATAAGTTTCTCTCTCCTCCTCTTTTAAGTTTCATTAATAGGTTAATTAAAAATAGTAATTTTCCTCAAAAATAAAGTTTAATGTGACCGGTTTCAATGTTACTACATCATCATCAGGTGACAGTTCATTCAGGTGATGTAGTAACATTGAAACCGGTCGCATTTAACTTTATTTTTGTGGAAAATTGCTATATTTAATTAATCATGATATTCCACCATATCACGCCTGAAACGTGATTAATAGATAATAGATGTCTCTCTTGACCCATTCACCCAAATACTTTATTTGCCACTCAGTCTATTTTATTTTCATTGTTAGAATCTTATTATTGCAAATATGTATTGTTCTCATTGCTGTTAATGTTGAATGCTAGTGTAATTATGTGCAATTGTACCATAATCCTTCCTTATTTTAACTTAATTTCTGCTTTCAACATGCTTAATTACTAACTGTGTGAAGAAGTATTTTGCGTAAAACACTGATGTTTCTGCATTTTTACACTAAAGGCTAATATTTATAATATTTTATGTACTTGCCTTCAGGTAAAATTAGAATGCTTGCAGCAAAAATATGAGAATTAGGGTGAAGAATTAATGGAATGTGAAAGACTGGATTGAAGCAATTTAAATAGACAAGTATGAAATGTGCATTGCTGGTTTGATCATGTTGAGAAAATGGATGAGAGGCAAATCATCAAACAGGTACACTCCCAAATTTTCTGGAATTATTTGTTCTGGGACTGTGCCAGATTGTTTCAATAAAGTAACTGAGATCGTGTAATAATAATTCAGTAATGCATACATGAGCAAACTATTATAGAGCTCTAATATCTCTAAAGCTTAATAGATTTTTAGAGATATAAACAATTAGTAATAGCATATTAAATTCAATGATTCATACCCTGAAATCCATTCCTAGATCCAAGTTGGTAGGTTATGGAAATTCAAAATGTTCACTAAGTGTGTCCAAATTAAAATGTGCCAGACTATAAGCTACCAGAAAATTCAGTGGTGTATCTGTATACTAGACAACCATTCAGTTGCAAACATTGGGAAATACTCACTACCTTGAAAAATTTGGGAAAACATGGTAGCCCCTCATTTCTAAATTATGATTCCTGATTATTATGCCATATTTTTCTCCAGTGCTTGGAACTGATTTAGTATTTTGTCATTTGCAATATCCTTAATTCCTCCTAATGTCTTTGGTATCAACGAAATATGTCCTACTATAGTATTGGTTTGTGCCATGACCAGCAGTCACTTTGGACTTCAGCAAACTCGAATATTTTGCAACCAAAAGGGGGATTGTTACAAGCTGGGAATTGCCCAGTGCTTTGTCATATTCTCATTTTGAATATCAAATAACTGACTGCAAATTAATTGGCTCTTTTTTCCACGCATTCCCAATTATTTTAAGAGATTGAACTGGTCCATACTTTTCCCAGCTGAGTGGCCATCATGGCAAAGGGCTGAATTTTTTTAAGTTAAAAATGTAAAATTATATTCGTGGATGTCTCCATTTTCCGGGTTCCCGCCGCGTTGGTTGTCATGGTTGACGACAGTTTCGCCTGGATTCCACCAGGCGTCTTCAGGTCGAAGTGCCGATATCATTTTGGCTGCGCTTATATAGCCCTCGCTCTCTCGCTGCTGCGTTGTGATTGGTTGGTTTCTGGAACACTCTCTTCCAGGCGTTCGTCAGGTGGTAACCGTCTTCCCGGTTGAAATTTCTCGGCGTTTTTGTGATCTCAATTGATTCTCTAATCAGCCGAGGATAGTATCTTTTTTCCTTGGTGATTATCTCGGCTTCGTCAAATTTGATGTCGTGTCCGGGTTCGCTCCAGGCATGCTCGGCGACTGCTGATAGGCTGAATTTCTTATTCTTCGTTGCCCTCTTGTGTTCTTGCAGGCGGGTCTTCATGGACCTGCATGTCTCGCCGATATACGATTTGCCGCAAGAGCAAGGCACGCGGTACACACCTTCGAGAAGACCTTTCGGGATCTTGTCCTTGGGCCTTGGAATTATCTGGCTTATTTTGGACACGCAGTTAAATCTTGTGACAATGTCTTTCTTCTTCAGGACCCTCGAGATCTTTTCGCTTGTGCCGGCGACGTAGGGGATGATGGCATAGGTTCCTGGCTTGTCAGTTTGATGTTTCTCCTTGTCGGGTGTCTGGTGGCGTTTTTCCACTTTAGCGGTCCTTTTCAGGACCAATTCTTCTTTGTATCCATTTATCTTCAGTGCCGTCATCAAATGTTCCTTTTCCTTGGCCAATGATTCTGCATCCGAAAGTTTGTATGCGCGATGCAGGAGTGTTGCCACGAGTGATGCCTTCTGGGACGGGTGATGATGTGAGTGGGCGTTCAGGTAGCGGTCAGTATGGGTGGCCTTCCTGTATACTGAGTGGCCGATACTCCCGTTGGTCCTCCTCTTCACCATTATGTCCAAAAACGGGATTTGGTTGTCTTTTTCGGTCTCCATAGTGAATTGTATTGCCGGATGCTGAGAGTTGAGGTGCTCCAGGAATCTCTGCAGTTCTTCAGGTCCATGTGGCCAAATTACGAACGTGTCATCCACGTATCTTAGCCATAACTTTGGTTTTTTATCATGGGATTTGATCGCCGTTTGTTCGAATTTTTCCATATAGATGTCTGCTATCACCGGGGATAGGGGTGAGCCCATTGCCGCTCCTTCGCGTTGTTCGAAGAAACTCCCGCTCCAAAGGAAGTAGGAGTTCCGTAGGCAGTACTCTATCAGCTGCGGATGATCCTCTGGAATGCCGGATTTTGTGAGCTCTTTGATGATGTCCACCGATTCTTGAATTGGGACGTTTGTGAAGAGTGATGCAACGTCGAAGCTGACTAAGATGTCGTTGGGGCTGATAGTAATCTTCTTCAATATTTCGATGAAATGAGTGGAGTCTCTCACGAAAGATGAGGTTTGTCCGACGTAAGGTTGAAGTGACTGTGCTAAGTATTTGGACAGTCTATAGGTTGGTCCGTCTATTTGGCTGACTATTGGCCTGAGGGGCACCCCTTCTTTGTGGACTTTGGGTAATCCATATAGTCTTGGTGGCTTGGCCGCAGATGGGAACAGACGTGTTTGATGTTCCCGTGGAATGGTAGAATTCTTTATCAGCGCCCTGGTGTCTCGCTCCGCTTTTGCAGTGGGATCCGAACGAAGTTTTCTGTAAGTGGAGTCTTCCAGCATACGGGAAATCTTCATTTCGTAGTCACCTCTCTTCATGAGGACCGTGGAGTTTCCCTTGTCCGCTGGGAGTATGAGAATGTTTTCGTTCCCGCGGAGATCGGATAAGGCTCGTCGTTCGGCTCCCGTGATGTTCATTTTGGGTGGTCTTGCGTTCCGGAGAATGCGGGCAACATCTTCTCTAATTTCATCGGCGTCTCCCTTCGGAAGCTTCCGGATGGCATATTCCACTTCTGTGACGATTTCTTCCTTTGGTATTTTCGTTGGAGCAATAGCGAAATTCAGTCCTTTCGATAAAATCGAGATGTGAGCATTGGTCAGTTGGTAGTCCGTAAAGTTGATGACTGAACGGTCCTTTTCGGGGCCATGACCCAAACTGCTGGGATGTTGTCGGTCGGATAGTTTTTCGAATTTCCTGATCTGCGTCTCCCGCACTGCAGTTTCAGTATTCCGGGATGAGTCGTGGGTTATTGTCTCTATTGTGTCCCAATCAGTGGCGTTGAGTTTGGCGCCCAATTCCAGATGAATTCGTAGAAGTTCTTCCGAGCACAGGTGGAGGGAGTGGCGTGTGTGCCGTACCCGTTCCCTGAGTAGTGCCTCGCTGGTCCGGCGGAGAATTCTTCTGGCGGCCTTGGTGTTGAGGTGATGCTTTACTTCCACACAGCACGGTAGAGTGTTGGTGTCTTGGCAGCGTTGGAAAGGACCGCTAAAGTGGAAAAACGCCACCAGACACCCGACAAGGAGAAACATCAAACTGACAAGCCAGGAACCTATGCCATCATCCCCTACGTCGCCGGCACAAGCGAAAAGATCTCGAGGGTCCTGAAGAAGAAAGACATTGTCACAAGATTTAACTGCGTGTCCAAAATAAGCCAGATAATTCCAAGGCCCAAGGACAAGATCCCGAAAGGTCTTCTCGAAGGTGTGTACCGCGTGCCTTGCTCTTGCGGCAAATCGTATATCGGCGAGACATGCAGGTCCATGAAGACCCGCCTGCAAGAACACAAGAGGGCAACGAAGAATAAGAAATTCAGCCTATCAGCAGTCGCCGAGCATGCCTGGAGCGAACCCGGACACGACATCAAATTTGACGAAGCCGAGATAATCACCAAGGAAAAAAGATACTATCCTCGGCTGATTAGAGAATCAATTGAGATCACAAAAACGCCGAGAAATTTCAACCGGGAAGACGGTTACCACCTGACGAACGCCTGGAAGAGAGTGTTCCAGAAACCAACCAATCACAACGCAGCAGCGAGAGAGCGAGGGCTATATAAGCGCAGCCAAAATGATATCGGCACTTCGACCTGAAGACGCCTGGTGGAATCCAGGCGAAACTGTCGTCAACCATGACAACCAACGCGGCGGGAACCCGGAAAATGGAGACATCCACGAATCCTGAACGCCACGGAAGACTACGATCCAACATGTAAAATTATAATTTTAAATTAAGATGATCTTCTTATTAGTAGTTTGTGTGTGGTGTAGGCTTAACTGTTTGCAGGTTCTAGCAATTAACAAAAATAGTGGAAACAATGTCAGTATGTGACTGAGGGGAGAATGTTAGGCAAACGAGGAAAGGGAAGGAACAGGATAAGGATATTGGATGGGATGAAGGGAGGAAGAAAGTACTCAGAGATGAAGAGGGACCTGATATAGAGTAGGATGATGGATTTTGCTGGGGGTCACAAATTGTTGAATTAGTAATTTTGTCCATCCAAAAACCTACCTTAGCTGGTAGATTACCTAATCATTGTCATCAATACCATTGGAATGCATGTTAGGTTTATAATCAGATTCCGGACAAATCAGGCAAAAGATGTTATGCTTGTCACGAAAATTTCGATTAGGGATTTAGAAAACGAGTGCTGTGCATACGAAATGATTAACAGTTTAAAAGGCATGGCAGAGAAAATCATGAGTGAGTGCGGTCGAAGAGACTCTAAAAGATGATGAATGCTGTCTCCGGGACTATGTAAATTTAGAAATAATGTGCAAATGTGACAGATGAAAGATGTAGGCAAGGATAGGGCAGTATGAAGTTAATTAGTAAAAAGGTAGTAAGAAAAGGAAATGTGAAGAGTATGTTTTTTTTATCAGTTGTAATTTTGTCCATTTTTATGAAAACTCAACTATCATCATGGATTGGCATCAATAGTCTTAATGTAAACCTAGTTCCTGCGGTTTTAAAATAATTCCTTTATGCTACTAGGAAATGATTTTTAAACAACTTAGAATATTTTTCCTAGGTCCATGATAAATGTCATTAATGCCCCAAAGCATGTTCTGTTATTATGGAAGAGGAAGGCAATAGAATGTCCTTGGGAGAAGTATTGCTTTGAGCATTTCATTCCTGAAAGTGAGTAGCTGGTCTGTATTGGGTGTAGCATAGGGAGCCAAACCTAATAATACATTAAAGAAAAGTAAAACATTTTTTAAAATTTGCCCTCACGTTGTACTTCTGAAACTAGTCTATGTTGGGTTATATATGGGATGATACACTGAGTAGGTAGTATTAAATGCTCACATCTTAATTTGTTCAAAGAAAGGAGGCATAGTACTAATTATTTTATCCATTGCAAACTACAGTAACCACTGATTATCCATTCTAATGGATGAATGTTGAAGCATGGATAGTTGAAAAAGACTGATACCAAAATGTGTAGATATTATGGCCGTGATATAAGTGGATATGTACAGGAGTATGTCTCCTGTATGGAGACTCTCCATTTTCATTGCATATGGTTAATTTTCACTTTTAGCAATGGAAAGTATTTTTTTCCCTTTTTCAGCCATTTTACAAGGATGGAATTTTAGTTTTACGAGGACTCATAAGTATCACAAAGTGAATAGCAGAATGTATAATTCTCAGAAAGTTAAACTCATCTCGTAGCCAGGAAGTAAACAAATTACTAGCAAAGCATAAATTTCAGAAAAGGATCATTAGTATGGTGATATAATACTGATTAAAATAATGCAGCATAGATAGTTAATCCCTTATTTGTTGTATAGTAAGATTGTATTTCCTTGTCTTAAAAGAGAATATGGAATTCTCAGGGTTAATCAATGTGAGGGATATGGTAATGGAAAAGTATGGATAGTATAAAAATGTTAAATTAAAACATTTAACACTATTGGTAACCTTTTATTTTGTGAAATTAAAACTAATAATAAAGCCCAGGTATTTCAAACTAGTATTTTTTTTTTTAATTTTCAAAGCATTTTATTATTTTTACAATTGTAATTTTACTAAATTTGAGTGAGTAGCACAGGGAATTGAGAGTTAATTTTAAATATTTTTTAACCACAAGTGCATGCATACGAAAAGCAAGATAGAAGACCCTTTGCGAATATTAGTTCATTGAATTGCATATTTTTGTTTGCGTGTCATATTCTAGACTTATTTGTTAGTGTACTTATGTACCATGGGGATGTGTGTTTAAGCTTTGTTTGATTGAAGAAAAGGGCTATCTTGGTCAATTTCTAGTCAAGAATATTTAGCTCTCTTGAAATATCTATGTACCATACTTGCCTATTTCACCATGGCAGTACTTTTTTGTATTTCTAGCCCTTTTCAATAGGATTTATTAGTTTAGCAGCCAAATTATATACTACATAAGGTCGTATTGGCATCACATGTAATTACAGTGAAATGAGAAGATATGCATTCATGCATATATTGCTTAGGTCTGGATTGTGATAAAAATACCAAGCAATGGATAGGATTGAATTGATATGTTTCTAATTTGTTCACATTAGTCTGTTAGTTCAGTGGTTCTTTTCCATAACCTATGTAATGGTCATCACATTAGCAATGTAAAGAGTAGGCAGAATTTTTGCTGGTACTAGAATTCATAAGTATGGCATTACCTGTTGCAAAATGAGTTTTGCATGTGTAATCACTAAGTTTAAAATTTTTGCATTAATGAATTACATTAACAACCTTTGCAAATCATAATGCATACTTTTAGAAAACCATGTGCTATGTTTGTGGTATCAAACAATCAAATTTGAATGCAATCATTAAAATTTTTATGAAATTAAAATGATGTATAGGAATAAAAATGCATGAAATTGATTATTAATAGTTTGCCAGAATGTGATGTGAAATACCCCAGTAACCACTGCTTTATCCTGAAGTCATAGGAATTAGCTACAGTGGAACTTCACATAATTTGCAAAAATATTTTTACCAAATATGACTTGCATTACGAGTGACTTTTCACATTGTTAGTGATGAGAAGAGGGAGATTCCTAGAAGTATTGCACACCTGCTGCTCCAGTTTGTGCTATGCACTTATTCTGCTAGCATTTAAGTGTTGCTAGTAATTGCACATTTTTTCAAACTTGTCACCAAACACATCATTTGTGATTTTTTTTGCTAAGTTTAATATTTTTTGTGTAGTTAAAAAAATGTTCCAAAGAAAAGCCACAAGTAGGCAGCCATAAGAAAATAAATATAATCCTAGAAATGGAAAGTAAAAGCAATGAAAACAAGGTGTGAGCATGGCTGATATATCATGCGTATATAATTGGTCTCCATCAACGATTTGCAATATCTTTAAGAACAAGAACAAAATTAAGGAGATAGATGCTTTAAAGGTGACTATTATATGTATGAAACGGTTATGTATTCTTAGCAAATTTTGAAATGTTGCTTCTCATTTGGATAAATGTAAAGCAATTAGATATTAAATATTAATGAGAACATAATTAGTGAGAAAGCAAAAGTGATTTCCGCTGACTTTGTTAAAAAGACCCAAGGATCATCAATGGCCAAAGAAATATGCTAGGGAAGTGGGTGGTTTGAGAAGTTTAAGAGAAGAATTCAGAGTTGTGAGGCATGGTGAAGGAGTGAGCTCAGACGCTAAAGCAGCAGAGGACTAGGAAAAGGTGCAAAAGCAAATCTCTTTAATAGCAGAGGAGAATTCATGGCATGCTCACAAGCCAATTAAAGGCCATGTCACACTTCTATTTTGTGCCAATGCAAGTGATGATTTGAAAAGTAAACCCCTGCTTGTTTATCAATCAGAACCTCCATGAGCTTTCAAGAAGTATGAAGTTCTGAAGAGCAGGCTAAATGCAATGTAAAGGTCATGGAGCATGGGAAACTGCGGCATTATATATACATCGAGAAGGATCACCTTAATAAGTAATAAGGTAGTGGATATGCACACTACAAATTTATTTAATGAATATGCTGTGCCACAGTTTTACAAATTTTGTCTCTAGATAGCTTTCTAGGAAAAAGGCATTTGCATTACATTATAAATAATAAACATTATTTCAATTCTTTTTTTTACAAATCAAATTTGCATTCTAAGTTGGTTAATTCTTTAAAAAAAGAATAAATGAAGATGATTCAAGATCCTTAACATTTTTATAATTTTATTTGAGTTGAACTTTTATATAATTGATTTTGATGGCTTTTAATGCATTATCTTATTTTAAATTGATTTATTTGGGAAAAAAATTTGTTTAACTAGCGTTTCACTTTACATGGAGGATGCTGGAACAAATTATGATCATCACAAGGTTCCACTATATAAGTTAATATGAAATTGCCATCATTAAGAATAACTCTGTATATTATGATTGATAATTTATATATTGTGTGCTCATTATATTGAGAATCCACAGAACGTCCTTAAAAATTTCATGTTAAAGTGGGATAAGAACTCATTTTTGAAACTTTGCATAGCCGGCATAAAACTTAAGAGAAAGCACCGAAAAGTTTGTTTAGTCAGTTGGGCCATAACATTTAAGAAAAAAGTATCAATACATGTAGCAGTGAAAAGGGCATTCCTTAAGGTAGAAACTTACCTGCATAAAGTGCTCAATACTTTTGAGCAGTTTTATACAGCCTTCAAGTGACATCTCTTCCATTGAGCATATCCTAAGGAATTCCACTATTTGGAAAGTAATTTGTAGTGTCTGTTCATTAAAAACCTGAGGTAAAATGCATTAGCTTAAATTGTAACTTATTCATCTGTAGTGGATTGCGATTAATCTCTGACAAAATACCTTGGTCAGCGGATCTTTAAAGACATTTTCATGTTTAAAGAGCTAATAAAATGTGGCCATTAATTTATAATTATATTAACGTCATTTCAATTCTTATGCATTATATATAACTTTGGCAATGAATAATATCAAATGATGAATAACTTGCAAAAATTTCTAATTCATGTCATTAATTTTACTTTTCAGTGAACAAGTGGCACCATATCGTGCTGAAGTGAATGTGAAAGCTGTCAGCATTTATGAAAATCTATGAGAAATGGGATGCACATATGTTAATAAGTTTAACCAATACTCAGTTATGTTCCCATGGAATATATATAAAAAGTTCCAATGGAATAAGTAAAGGAAATGTGAAGAATTTAAACAGCGTTAAGGCATAAAAACTATCTGGTTCAACTGTAAACATCCCTTGTCCAAAATTTGTCTTGAAAGGAAATAAATGCATAAGTATATGAAAAATTTTCCACATGAGAAGTTTTAATTTAAAAAAAAAATAGGAATTGCTAACAACTGCATGGACATATCTAACAGTTAATGAACAACATTCATTTTCATCTATATATAACAAATGGGCACATATAACCTTTCCCCAAACTTGCTCCCTAAACAAATGTGCAGCTTCATTGCAGGTGAAGATACCCTGCTAAAACACAAGTGAGTTGCTCATCCCTAAGGATTTGGGTAACAATTTCATAGTTTTACATCCTTGTAATAAAATCTTGCTTCCCAGGCAAACTGAAGAAAACAGCCTTAAAAATTTAAGTGCATTACAATACACACTATAATGTTCCTGCACTATGAAACCTTTGGGAAAAATTCCTTGCTTGTCGATTCCGGGGTTCGTAAATGTCTTGTACTGAAACCATTATTTGAACACTGTTGATTCTTAGAAATCCTGGAATGGTCATAGTTGCTTTCACCCACCAAAGTAACTTTTCTGCTTTGACCAATTTCTACAGTGATGAGCCCCAGCTTATCCAGCCCACTGGCTATATTTTTCTTAAGTTTCTTAGGCTGTTTGCCAATTTGCTGCAGTCCATTTTTTCTCCCCTCTGTCCTACAAAACCTTAATTTATCCTTGGTCATTTCTTTATATCCCTTGTTATTCCTCTTATGGTAGCCATTTTTGTTACCATTAAACGGAACCAGTGAATGTCCAATTTTTGGGACAGCAGTTCCAAAGTGGGTCACTTCTTCCTTCATTTTTTGGTTGTTTTGAAAGATTTCACTGTTGCCCTTTAATTTACTTGATGTACTCATTTCACCAAAGGACCAATATTTGGATTCATTTGAATGATTAACAACTGGGTCACAATTTGGGTTGTATCTATCATTACCTAGAGTACTTTCTCTATATTGTTGTTCTCCCTTATAATTCAATTTATTTCCTTTTCCATTTTTAAAAGAATTTTTCTGGCTATTAACCACATCTATTTTCTTTTTGACTTTAGTCCTATTACCTTTAACCTTCATCTGGAGATTTCCTGACTTTCTGACTGCAACATTGGTTTGGTCCTGTGATCTCATTTCAAGTTGGTTATTTTGGTAAGCTTCATTTTGGAATTTCTTCTTTAGATTTTTTGATCTAACTGCCACAGCGTGTTTTCTCTTATTTACTTTTTTCACCCTAATGTCATTACTAGTTAGGTTTACGGGCTGTTTCAGCTGGCCCAACTCACATTTGTTATTCAACAAATCAAAAAGATTAGACTTGAAATGATCAATGTTTCCGGACCCATTTAGCCTTAAAACACCTGATGGACCACTGATTACTTTTGCTGTCACTCCTTTGACTTGGTCTGTTATACATTTGAGGATCTGTTTGCCCTCCTCAGACTGAATTCGTTTGAGGTGCTCGGGGGATAATATTATTACTCGCTCTGTGGGATCAGTTTGTGGATTGATGGTTTTGGTTTTTTTTCCCTTTATTCCATTTTCTGTGGCAGGGCCCTTCATATTAGGAGTGCCCTTGTGCTCATTGTCTTTTTCCAACTCTGAATTCTGATTTTGGTGCTTTCCATCATCAACAGACAGACTTTTGTCTTGTTTCCGTAAACTTTTAGCTGTCTTCAAACCTTTTTTGATTTTAAAGCCGATTGGTTTTTTTGTTTCTTCACTGTTTACTGACTTGACTTGTTTCTTACTACTCTTCTGTGGAACTGCCTTGTTGCTCGCAGACGTCAGTGAAGTATGATCACTCAACTTCCTACGTTTTGAATTCTGTTGATTAGCTGTACTTTTATAACGCTTAGTCCCTCTTTCCATGCTGCTAGGCTTTACTCTATCTCCATTCTGGTACATGGGTGCAATACAACCAGCATTTTCCCAGTTCGTTGGAGTACGGCTGCATGTATTTTGGAACTTAAGCAGGTCCTCAGGGTCTACGTAACTAGCTACTTTAGGATTCATTGGGGGGTAATCACTGAAGTTATCCTTCTTGCACTGGAACACATGATGGCCTCGAGATGCACAATTACAGCAATATGTATTTTTTGGATCTTTATATGAAACTTTCTGCGGTGTAACAATTTCCCCAGGAGCAATCTGTAAGATCAAACAGATAAACATCATATGTTAGCTAAATTTACTACTTTTATGCATTTTCAAGGATAGAAATGTAATGGGGACAATTAATGTGCTCTTGGTAAACAGAGGGGGCTTAGAGATGCTCTCAAGCTCTGGTGGAGGATAAAGCCATCATATTACTTCCTTTCCCCTTCCCCAGTAAAAAAGAAGAAATAGTAGCAGTAGTTTACGATGGGAGGCGACCGACAGCTAAGGTCATTTGCGCCATAGGGGATGGACAGAAAAGGATGAAGGGTGGAGAGAAACCCGGCGTCGGCATTAGCCTACTCTTTACGAAAGGCGCCAAGGGGTCCACAGTTTAACATCCCATCCAACGGACGGCGTACTCACTCAAAGTGCCCTCCACAAAGCACCTCAAGTAGGAATCGAGATACCTCTGAAAAATATTCAACACCACCGGGATTCGAACCTGCGCCCTCAGGGTGGGAAGCCAGTAGGTTAGCCCCCGCACCATCTTGATCCCCAAAAGAAGAAATAATACTAATATTTTCACAAATGGCAGTTTAACAGATTGGAAATGAAAAATAGTAACTTGGTGATTCCACCGAAAAATTTTTTATTATGAGACGACCTGGGTTTCGATGTTCAACGTCATCTTCAGATGTTGACGTTGAACGTCGAAACCCGGGTCGTCTCGTGATAAAACATTTTTCAGTGGAATCGCAAAATTACTATTTTTCATTTCCAATATGAATCGATTCCATAAAGTTATGCCGGAAACCATCAATTATAGCAGTTTAACCGAATCAAAGTTATCACAATATAACCCAAATAAAAAAAGAATGTACTTATGAATCATATGATAAAAAAAGGTTACCCTGAATGTTATAATCTTGGTTGGCATAATTGAAGGGGAAATAAAATATTGTTACAAAAAAAATTTAACTGAAAATTATCACGAGGAAAAAATAACTTAATGCAGAACATAAGTTCAAACACACAAGGGCTTGTGACTCTCAGGTGTAACACACATCCACTTGGGATTTTAATACCACAGCAGGGGTCCATCAATCACACCACAATGGAAAAGCAAGCAAGTACGTACAGGCCCTTTTCCACTAGGATTTGTGCTTATTTTAGTACAACCTTGTTAAAGTTAAAGAGATCAAAACTATTATCACTAAAACATAAGTGCAAAATTAATGCATTTTTATATTCAATCACACTCCCATTTTTCAATGGTGAAAAAATTATGGCATCTTAATCATATATCAGTCTTAAGTCTAAAAAATGTTCACTTTGTGCCACAAAATTTTATCATCACAAGAGTATGGTTTAAGAGAAAAAAAACTTCACAGAAAAAATAATACTGCTTCAGTTAATGCCACTGAATTTTTATTTTCATGACCTAAGTTTTGCTGCTGTGTCATCTTCAGATGCCTGAAGTTGACACTTAGGCCTTCAGGGAACTGAAGATAACACTGTGTGTCAAAATCAAGGCCCTGAGAATAAAATCCAGTTGAACTAGCCAAAGCTGTATTATTTCTTGGGGGACAGATAGCTTCCCCAAGTGCAACCTGAAACAGTTTCATCAGAAAAAAAATATTTTCGAGGTTCAAAAGTGCTTTTTAAATGATTTCATGAGATATGCATGGGCACAAGGGCACTATGAAATGTCGGGAGACCTACCACAGTTATGTGAAGCCATGGATCCATCTGAATTCTCTATATTAAGTGGCAGCCATCAACACAGAAATTGCACTAGCCTAATCGCTGAATTATGGAGAATAAAACACTAAATTAAATGAAGTAGTAATAAAGTGTACCAGAATTCATTGCACATTTCCAGTGTGCTTGCTGTTTCACACACATTCAAGTAAATAATTCTGATGTTTTAAATCAATTTTACATTCAGGGTGTACTTTCTCTTGTGCACATAATAAATATTGATTCTGATATTATAACTTAATCCTCAAGAGATGATGCAGCATTGAAAAAATACAAATATTGTACAAGCAGAATAACTAGTATACTTAGAGGAAGTGACCAACAGCTGAGGTCATTTGCACCATTAGGGAAGGATGGAGAGAAATCCGGTGTCAGCATTAGCCTACTCTTAATGAAAGGCACCTAGGGGTTGGCAGCTTGATGTCCCATCTGATGGATGGCATACTCACTTAAAGAGCTCAAAACAAAGCACCTTAAGGAAGGCTTGGGATACCACTGAAAAAGATCTGCTGACTCCAGGATTTGAACCTGGGCCCTGTAATACTGGTCTCAGCAGACCAAAATCGTCATGGTTTTGACAGGAGAAACTTTTTTGCTTGGAGCTTCCTTAGTGATTGTGAGTCCAGTTTTACAATATGCTACAAATTGGATTATTCCAGTTAAGGTAGGTTTTGGATGGACACAAATACTGAATAAATATCTTGTCTCTCCAAACAAAACATAATCCAATATCCTACTCTACAAGAAGCCCATCTTTATCTCCATATACCACCTCCCTACCTTACGCAATGCCCTCTCATCCCCCACCATACCTAACACCACCTCATTTGTTTTCCTTTCTGCCCATTTGACCACCTCCATCCTTCTCCACACCCACCTTCCACATGCCTCCAATTTAAGCCTATCATCCTATTTCAAAGGCCATGTTTCCCCATCCCACAACTACCTTCCATATAAAAGTTTTAAAAAGCCTTTTCTTAACATCCACAATAAATGTCCCTGTCATCACTGTGAAAGCTTCTATGCCCAATGCAATTCTTCTCCTTATGTCTCAACTACTTTGACCATTTCGGTCTTAACACTTCAGAAATTGTAAACTGTTCCACCTGCTCTAGTTTTTGCCCTCCTATTTTAATGTTTAATTTACCTTTCTTCTTTCTGGAGAACCAGATTACCTTAGTTTAATTTATATCGATTCTCATTCCATATCTATTGCACTGAATTACCAATTCAATCAGCAATGCTCAAAACTACTTGGCTGACTGTCAAACTTAAGCTTGGTCATCAGCAAACCTAACTGATTTTAAAAATTTCCCTCTGACCTTCATTCCTACCTCCAGTTCTTCCCATGCCTCTTTAATCATTTCCTCCACATATATACGTTGAACAGCGGCAGCAATACTGGACAACCATGCCTTACACCTCTTCCTAACACTGTCCATCCGGATTATCTGTCCCCCAGTTACACCTGAGCAGTTGAGTAATGAACAGGTTGCAGATTAGCCTCCTGTCCCTCCAATCTATTCCTATTTTCTGCAATATTTTCATTACTTTTTCTCAATTCACTCCATTAAATGCCTTTTGGAAATCTACGAAACAGGCAAATATGTCCTGAATATAATCTATATCCCTCTCACTTACTGATCTGACTGCTGCAATGGCATCATGTGTACCTCTCCCCTTCCTGAACCCAAACTGCGTATCTCCTAAGCAGACATTTGCCCTGCTCTCCATCCTTTCGTTGATGACAATAAGAACCACTTACTATTGTGCGAAATCATTTGATTATACATATTTTGAAACTATACTTTCCTGGCTATAAGTATCATATCATTATAAGTATACTACAGATCTTTAAGTAATGATAACTCAATTTAGTTTTGATTTGCACCATGTCAGTGAAAATATTTGTACCACTACATCTTTATGCAGTCAAGCCCTTAACCACCTACAAGAAACCTCATCATGCTAATTCATAGTCTTATTCTAGTCACCAAGAGCACATTAATAGAATAACATTGAATGCATTAACAAATACACAATATATAGCACGGTCAATTAAATTGAAGGCCCATTGTCCTCTCTGATCAGAGTTTTGGCCATATCTGAGTGATTATATCAGTATGTAAAACAAAAAATCAGGTAATATTAGAGACACATACTGTTGCATGAAATCTTCTCCATAAATCAGGACAGCAACCAGGGGGATGACCAGGCTGTTGGCAAATGTGACATTTCTTCCCGTAACATTGACGACACTGCTGACAGGCAACAACCAGGGCAGGACGATCTCTTCCACACTATTTTAATGAAGAGAAATATGAACTTGAATGAAAGGAAGTAAAATATCACAGTTTTTAAACAGAGCTGGAATAGCATATTCATTAAAAACTAAAATAAATAAATGCAAAGATTAATTTCTCACTAGTGCCAATTTTGACAAAAAAACGATTTTGAATTTGGCATGGATTCATTGTGCATGTATTACATGTTATAATGCATAAAGCAGAGTCAGGCTGATACTTCAATCACTTTTGCATTCAGAGCAAATCTCTCCATTTTGATACTGACTTCCCAGAGGAAGAGGTTAGAATGTTGTGTGGGTATAAATTTAAATGGGAAAGTTCAGCATAAGGGTGAGGCTTTGAAGATTCTGCTGGCTAACCCAGAAAGGGATAAACGGTAGTATCATCATGGTATATCTCTAGAATTGAAAAAAATCATACTCTAAATTGCCATTTCATCTGCTGATCTTTGCTCACTTCTGTTGCTATGGGTAGAGTGGATTGGTTTGTTTCTCTACCTGAGACCCTCCTTGATCATTGCTGAAAGTAGTGGACCATGTGCTGGACTCAGCATATATGTATATATACTCATATATATATACGCATATAGCCAAACACTTGAATTCATAGAAGTAACTTTACCCTTTGCCTTTTAGATTTAAAGCTCGATCACTTAATTTTTAAACTTTTTAAGTACATACGTAAGTATATTTAAAAGCACATTGCCCCTGAAGGATATAAAGTAAGAGTCTTTAGTGAGGATTTCTATGTAGATAACTATTCAGCATAGGTAAATATTTCCTTTAAGGTTTTCTGTTATACAGGTTGCTACTCCCTATGGACTACAAACTTGACGTGGTGGAAGAGCTTATGTGTTCTGATGATCCCAAGAGATGTACAATGATGACTGCTCCAGAGAGCAGTGATAACAGCTTCAGGTAAAGTCACCAATGCCAGATAGATGGAAAGGTAGGAACTGGATGAACGAGATCTAACGAGAATATGGTGACCATTCTAGGGATGGTGTGACATTAAAAGCAATACTGAGTAAGGTAATGGGAAACTACCTCAATTATTTATCCCAGGCGATCATGATGGGTAAATACACAAAGAATTAAATCTGGCAACTACTTCACTTGGCCCATTGAGCAGGGTGTTGTCCCCAGCAATGAGGGAAAAAAGGCTTCTGTGGTCATCATTACATGAAATCCTTGCTAAATGGAAAAATACAGTAGCAGCACTTAAAAGTAGATGCAGAAGAGAACTGAATAGAAATAAAAGCAGGCTAGCTCAATTTAGAGGTCATTCAGGTGTACTTATAACAAGAAATTATAGGCAGGAAGAAGTAGATAGCATACGTATATATGGTCAAATAAAGAAAATAATTATGGGTTCTTTGGGAAGGAAACATTTGATAGTGACATGGGACTGGAATGCATAGGTGGGCATAAGTAGAAATGATGGTGAAGTAGGCCGGTACGGTCTAAGAACAATGAATGACTGTGGGAGGAAAACAATACTTTAGCAGAAGATGTGGTTAAACCATAACTAAAACTTGTTAGACCTTTACTAAGTTCTTGTAGTCTAGCCAAAATTAATTTTACAACTTTTGGTTCAATGTTTTTCTTAGCCATTTAATCTTTTGTTACATACAAATAACAATAAATGTTTTGCATTTTGAGATTTTTCATTTCTTAGTGCCATTTGAAGCAGTTGCCAACATGTGATCCCAGTTTTCTTTTACATTTTCCATACGTGGTTTTCCTTCTTCCTCCTGGTGCATTTAGTTTTGAAAAAATATGGCAATTTTTGTTTTCCCTCTGGATGTGAATAATTTGCCATTTTTTTTAAGTAGTTTGCCATTTGGTCTTTCACAGTGGTCAAGGAGCAAGTACCGATTCATATCAAATTTGGTGCTGATGAAATGGGTAAGATTTAAGAAGATAAAACACAGAAGGATGAAGAAATAGAATGCAGAAGCATTGACGAGGACAAAGAGGAAGGAATAGAGGGGCCAATTGAAATTTTTGAGCCAGGATAGGGAATGGTATAGGATAAGGATGGAGAGGTACAGGATAAGAAAAATGGGAAAATATCAAGAAAGAGATATCAAAAGCAGTCAATGAAGACTGAAGCAGTCAATGAAGACTGAAACAGTCAATAAAAAAGAATAAGGAAACCATGGAGTAGAGATGATTAATACGAAGAGAAATATGAAAAGTAAATGGAACACGGTATATACAGAATTAGAAAGAAAAAGTGGAAAAAACAGATGGATGAAAACAGATGAAAAATTGAATATGCTGGACATGCTAGGGAAACCACAGTCAGGAAGTAAGGAGGATAAAATCTATGCACATTATTAGTCAACCCAGGAAAGAATATACAGAGAAGTCAAATGGAAAAGACATTTTGCCAGCTAGTTTAGACATATAAAGAGAACTTATTGTGCATAGCTAATGTCCAGGCATACAAGGATGGTCCCAGAAGTACCCGACCCAACAAAGAAAACGGAAAATTATTGGAAAAAATATATTTATTTTTCAACATAATCTCCTTTCAGCTCTATACACTTTTCCCAGCGATGTTCAATAAGTTTGATACCCTTGTTATAATAAGAACTATCTTGCTCCTCAAAATTGACATTAACCACCTACATCACTTCTTCGTGGTTGGAAAATCTTTGACCAGCGAGCCATTTTTTCAAGTTTGCAAACAAAAAATAATCCGAGGGCGCTTAATCTGGCGAATAGCGTACATGAGGCAGCAATTCAAACAAATTCGTGAATTTTGCCCATTGCAGTAATGAGTTTGTGAGCTGATGCATTGTCTTGATGAAACAACAGTTTCTTCTGAGCCAAATGCAGCCACTTTTGCTTGATTCCTTCATTAAAACGTGGCAATAAGTTCGCATAAAACTCGCCATCGATAATTAATTCTTCTTTCAAGATAGTCAATGAAAATTATCCCACGCATCCCAAAAGAGCGTGAAATAGGGGAGACTATTAGAAAAGCGATGGAAGGGTAAGAAGGGCATAGGCATATTCAAAGGAATAACAGATGGTAAAAAGTATGCAGATTTGAAAGGAGTCTAGATAGTTTGTGATTGAATACTGTAGTGCAGGCAGATTGCCTTGTTATTTGAGACTAATAAAAGCAGTGGTAGTTAAGTCAGCATCCATCCATTCAAGGTCCACTACATCCGATTGATAAGTTATATCATGACTATCATCTCCTAAATATTTAGCCCTCTGAAGAGGCAAAGTAATGTTCCAAAGCTAATCATAGAATAATGGAGTACATTCATTTGGTGGTCAAACAAATTACAGATGTATCCAAGCTTACTGCAGTAAGTGCCTGGTGTCCTGTTTCCAGAAAGCTTTCAAATGGTACTATGGGTTACCATTGGACTTACATATGTTAAGGTAATAAGCTTGATTTACGGACAAAATGTTATCTCCCCACTAAAAAGTAATGCTCATAAGAAGAAATATTGATAACAGAAACCAAACTTACTGTAAGACAAATCTTCTGGTTGCAAGAATACTCTTGATGCCTTGATGATCCACACCTATAGCATCTTGGTGGACTAATTTTCTCAGTGCACTCATTTCTGTAATGACCTTTAGTGCTGCATTTTGTACACCATGCTTTGGACTTGACACCAAAATAACGGCGATTTTGAAACTTCGAAGTCAGGGAGTAGAATTCATCAGACATATCAACCTTCCAGCCATCATCTGGTCATGTAAAAGATAAAAAAATTGGATGACTTAATGAAGGCCGAGATAAATTCAATGAGTAAAAGCAAACTGGTATAAAAAACTCGCCCTCTTATTTATATTGCCAACATTCAAAAATCAAGAATATTTTATACATTTTTTGACCCATAAATAGCAACCAATATGTGCTCTATTTCCTATATTTATCATGTTCCGAGGTTCAGCTAAACCACTGGAAAATGTGAATTGCATTTATCCATATAAAAAATGGATCGCACAAAATGAGTTAAGGCTACACTAGAACCAAAAGGTGATGATATTAGAGAATGTAAATAAAAATATCCTCCTCATATGTTAGATACTAGTTCCAACACCAACAGAAATGAATACCATCAAAAGACAAAATGGGCGAGAGTAAACATTATAACACATCACTAACATACAAGTATCAGCGAATTAAAGCCCCTTATGAAATTCAACCAAAATGAACCTTGTGGGCAGTGAAAACAGAGATAAAGATAGACACGTAGGCGCACAAACGTTAAAATTATTGCCTGAATTCAACATACGATTATAACTTTTAAAACCCTTTGTAATATATGCATCGAATGATTAATTTCAAGTTTCCTTCTAATGCGGAGATATTAACAGCTGTAACAAAAACAATGTCCTTTGCATATTTACCTGACATAGTTCTCTGAAGTTCACTTATATTGATGCACTCTCCACCCCACGGCTCATCATAGAATTGAACCATCTGTGGAGTCCAGCTCTTACATAAGGGTTCCACATTTAGTGAATCTTCATAACTTTGACCACAATGAAGAGAATCGACGTTTTCTTTCTCTGAAAATGTGAATTCTTCATCCAAATCTAAGGTTACTAATTCGGAGCTAATTCGCGTATTCAATCTTATATCTGTTTTTATCTCTGATTTCTTTCTTTTCTTCTTCTTTTTCGACTTGACTTTTACCCTTTCAAATTCAATTTGGACTTCTTCATCGGAATCATCGATTACCACAAACTCTTTGACCAACCCTTTTGGGGTAGAAGCTACGGGCATTCTGTACTTTGAAGCATTTTTCTCAGAGGGATCAAGTTCATCTGATGAACTTATTTCCAAAACAGATGGTGAACTATCCCGATTCTTTCGGAACATTGCATCAGTAGAATTCGCCTTCTTGTCTGATGACTGAATAGCAGCAACATCACCAGAAGATTGAACAGAACAGCTGCTGCTATCATTCTGGCTGCGTGTCACTAAACAAGCTGAATCAACAAATTCCCCTTGCTGATTAACTTCGCTGCTTTCCGAATGGTTCTCTTTACCTTCTAATGATTTCAAATCTGCATATGTATTATTCAATGAATTCTGCCCAACATTTACATTCTCAAATAAAATTTCCATTTGTTGACATACTCCAGTTTCCTCTTGATGACAAACTCCTTCCAAACTTGACACGTTGAACCCCATCGAATGCTCTTCCGTGAAGTTAGAATTTCTTTCATGGTGCACATAGCTGTAGAGGTTAGCTTCCAATTCATCTAAATCACTAATAACAGACGATCTGCAACTCTCATATTCATCAACTTCTTCCAATGTCTCCATCTTCTGCAATAGCCCAAACAGTTTCAAATTGTTTGATAAGTAACAACAAGAATAACTTAAATAATATGAGCAACAACGATAGCGGGTTGACTTCGTGTGCTTGAGAATAAAAATTAAATGCATACCTTCATGGGGAACTTTCATATCGATTTCTTTTGCTTACAAGCATCATTCCACGTGCTATTGTCAGAGTCATTTCGATAATCGAGGTCAATTGATGCATTATCGTTATTCTTTTCCTCCTCAAGTATTTTATTTAATTTTTACCGATTGAATTTTTAACGCCTAATTTTAGGCATACTCTGAGTTTGTAATATCTTAAGATTAATTATAATTATTGCTTATGGAAACTCTTTAAGTATACTTTTTCTAATGTTGTGTCTATCTCGCGTAGTATTTGGAGGCCTTTGAATTCTGTAATTGGTCAACCAATCCTAACCGAAGCATCTTTTTTAACATACTCTGGTTTGCGCCGCTTCCGAACATTTACCATAATATAAAAATAACTTTAGGAAAAGGTTACCCTTAGTCCTGATACTTTTTCCTCCATTAGGAGATGCTAGGATTCTGAGCTTGACCGAGTTAAATAATGGAGAATCTGACGTAAATTCAAGATTAAGGAGGAAATAACTTGGTAAGAACATTTTCGCATTTAATGTAATCATCAATAGTAACATGAGGTTGCAAAGCTTATCATTTTCATCCCTCTTTCAAGCTATTGTTGACCAGGCTGAGATTTTTTAACTTTTGTTGCCCAAGAGGAAGGACCCACAAAGCCTGTGTGGGTAGCTAAAAACTGAGCACCTAATTTTCACATCTTAGCAGTAACTTCCTCAATGGGGTAGTCGCTATTGAAATTCATGCTTAAAAAAATAACGAGTTTTGTTCGTGTCAAGTTTAATATAGGATAACGTGTAAGAAGTACTTGTGAAAATGCATCTTTACTTTTCGCCGTAAGTGTTGCGTTTGATTTTGTGTTTATTGTTTTCATTGGTGAAGTCAAAATGTTTTTAAATTTTCATCATTTTGAATCAAATTATAGTACTCATGAAATCATTGAATGATTATTAGAAAGATAGTTGAGAGAAGGAAATGGAAGAATGCAAATAGAGTTAGGTTGAAGGGAGTACAAAAAGTTAAGAGACTCGTAAAAAATAGAGCAAAAGAATCATGGTGGAAGATAAAGTGTGAGGATATGGAAAATTTGCTGAGGAAGGGTGGAATAGGTGCGCTATACAAGAAAGTTAAGACATCAGGGATTAAGAAGGGAAATCTGTGATAAAAATTAGAGATAAGTTGGGGAAAATACTATTTAAACCATAAAATATCCATGAGAGATGGAATGAATATATAAAAGAACTGTATGGCAAAGAATTTGGAGAAGAATTGCATCAGGCAAAGAAGCTTTCACAATGAGGGGAGCATTGATGACGGGTACATTTAGTTAGGGTGTTCAGAAAAGATTTCTTAAAACTTTGATATGGAGGGTAGTTGTGGAACGTGGAAACATGGTTATTGAAATAGGATGATAGGTATAGATTGGAGGCTTTTGAAAGGTAGGCGTGGAGAAGAATGGAGAAGGTTAAATGGACAGAAAGGAAAACAAATGACTTGGTGCTAGGTATGGTAGGTGAGGAGAGTGAATCATTGAAAGAAATCATAAGGAGATAGGTAAAATTGATGCAAAGTATATTGATTGGGGATGGGATGCTGAAGACTGTGGTAGAGGGGAGAATATTGGGCAAATGAGGAAAGAGCAGGAATAGGATGGTGATGTTGGATGGTTTGAAGGGAGGAAGAAAGTATATAGGGATAAAGAGGGGGTTATTGTTACATAGGGTGTTTGATTTTGTTTTGTTAGGAGAGGAGAAATATTTTGTACCTGTGTCCATCGAAAACCTACCTTAATGGATGGATTACCTGTAATGATAATTTAACAATTGGACTGGTTCCACCTATGAATGCTCATCTCTCTTCTGCCTTTGAGATGGGCAGAATATCCAATTATGAATGTGTTGTAAACCCTGAGCATGCGAGTAAGTGTGAGTCATAAAATTCAAACAAACCTGAGTAATTGAGTGACTGAGCGTGAATGTGTTTCCATTCTTTTTCTTATTTTTGTATTTTCTGTGTAAGTGATGGGTCAATGGCATACAAGAAATCCTCATAAATCCCAAAAAAATCGAGCAAGTGTGATTCACAAAGGTCACTTTTTTCTGAACACACCCATGTGATTGAGTAACTGCCGGGGTGAACTTGTGTCCTTTCTTTTTGAATTTTTGATGCCTGTGTGAGATTTGAGGGTCTCTGGGATAGGGGAATTCCTTGCAAACCCTGAGTGTGTGTGAATGCGATTCAATGAGATCACTGTTATTCCTTAACACATCCTAGTGATCGAGTGGTTGTGTGTCTGTTTCCAGTTGTTCATTTTTGAATTGTTTGCATATGATTGAGGCACATGAGAGTCACTGTTTCCTAAGCCTACCCAAGTGATCGAGTGAGTGATTTTCGATTTTCCTCTTACTTGTCACCTTGTTTTAATTTACCCCCTAAAACAAACCCAGTGTCAATCAAGTTTGTTTTGGCTATTTTTTTCTCATTGTTTCCTGGCAATAGGTATGTTTGTTTTATGTCCAAAGCAGAAGAAATTCAAGCAAGATAGAAATGATAGAAAAGCTACATATATTGTAAAGTTATTGGGCCAGTAAATTTAGTGTTAGAAAGAGAATATTGTGCTAATATGGGTAACTTGACCCCAGACTTACTCAATCGATCGAATATAGAAGTTAAAATTAGTTGATAATTTTAAAATATAACAAGCAACGCTGTGGAGATATATCACATCCCTGGAGAACTACTTCAGGCTTAAGAAAGAGACGAAAAGTTTGAATGGATTTATTTCTAGCATTTATAAGAGAAATTTTGCATGTTTATGGGAGAAAGTTTGCCTAGATAACTTAATTTGATCAATATTAATTTCCATCCTAAGAAAGGCAAAAGCAGGTCAGAAATAGAACCTAGAGCATGTTTGAAAGATGAGTTGTATTTTGTATTTTGCAAAGCTATTACTTAGGATTACCGGGAAAAGGATTGCAAAGAGTTAATGAATATCAATTTTGGTTGAGAAAGGTTTAGGGTTAAGCGTGATGCCATTAAAGTAGCCAGTTCACTGGAGTGTCCACCATCACTTGGAAGTTGCACATAATCAAGCTTCAGTTTACCAGTCTGAAATGGTACCCTATTGTAATTATTGTTGATCACATCACAGAGTCAGTGTCATAGGGTTGAGAATCAATATCAATAAAATGAAGGTCATGAGGCTCTCATGGAAGAGAAAGGGTTGGGTAAACATTAAAGATTGAAAGTGTGAACTGGAACCAGTAGAGAATATCACCTATTTATGCAGTGTTTTTTATGAAGGTTGGCAGAGTAGTTTAAACATCGAAAGAATACTTCCAATCAATAAGAATTTTTTATGAAGAGCAAGGAGTTGATGACAGCATATTCAGCAAAGATATTAAGAATAGGATTGTGAATATTTTGACGCGAAGATGGTTTTGTATGGCTTGGTCCTTGAGGTTATAGTAGAAAAGATTAAAATGTATGATTTGGAGATGTGAGTATAGAGAAAAACATAGCAAAAGTGAAATGGATGGTGAGGAAAACAAAGAAACGTAGGGCATGTTAGGGGAAGAGATAAGGTTGTTGTGAGGAAGGGCAGGAAAGGAAGGGAAAATGGATTCATTAAGGGACAATAGAATGCTGAAAACTGTGCTAGGGGATAGACTGCTGGGTGAGCGAGGAAGATAATAAGAATGTTGGATGGAATGAAGGGGGTCAGAGAGTGAACCGTACAATATTGAATGATGTGTGTTTAATGATTAGTTACTATGTTTTAAGATGCTAATTTAGATTAAATGTTTATTTGACCATGTTGAATCTGACAGTAATATTGAATCTGTGACCAAGAAAGTAGGCTGGCTTCTTTACCTTCAGGTTTATGCAGTTATATTTTTACTCAATAGTTCTAATCCCTCTGTGTGTAAGGGAATCATCTGGCATCTTAATTATTTCTAATATACATAGGAATACCCTTGTGGTTGAGCTTAAAGCCATTCCTTGTGTCCCATGGGTTTCTGTTGGTGGGTCTACTTCCAGATGCAGTTTTACCCTGGCTTTTACTTGATGCCCTCCCTATGAGTCACCCATCCCAGGGATTACAACCCTGATGAGATAGAAAAGCTTGTGATTCCTGATAACCCCATGATTGTGCTGGTGGGGGCAATGATAATTTCCCCTGATAGGGTCATCCACGCCAGATAGGGGAATGTGTAGGAATCAGACAAAAGGTAATATTTCAATCGACATCAGTCTCTCAGTAAGGTGCCCACCAAGGTATCTTTCCTCAGGAGGGGCCATTTTAGTGATGATGTCATGTTTAAAAGATTATTGGGGCAGGCAATGAAATACCTTAATTTTTTATCCCACAAAAAATAATGGACACATATTTGATTATGATTCCTAGAAACTACCGGACTCTGCCTACCGGGGTGGATGTCAATCCCTGTCAAGAATGGTGAGGGGGGCAAGACTGCTGTGGTCATTATCATATGATATACATATTTTAACATTAAAATTGAAAGCAGCAGTAGGAAGGAAGGCATAGAGGGGAACTAAAATTGTTAGAATAGGGACTTGGAAATGTGGAATTGAAGAAGGGTTTAATGTAGTGTATCTCATTTTATCATGTTATATGAGGATTAGATATTTATCGGGGGTTAGTCTGTGTGCCCATGCAAAACGTATCTCAATATGTACCATTAATAATGGTGACTTATTTACTCAATACCACCCTTTAAATACATTCTCTATGTGCAGCTGAAAACCTGGCAATACAAAAATTACTGCATTAAGGTCTCATTACTGAGAAATTGTTGGCATGAAACCACTCGGAGATGTACAAAAACTGTCCCTCTGGAAGACTTCCAAAAGAATATCTATTGAGATTTTCAGTTAACCAAGTTTTTCTACTGTTAGAATGTGACATGCTGATCTCTTCCATCTTATTAAGGCAGATTAAAAGTTGTGGCATCCAATTTTGACATCCAATTGTGACGATCCATGTTGAGGGCCCAAATATTATGCTGTTCTCAATGAGATTTTAAGATATTTGGTGTCAGGAATTGATAAAAAACCATTCCTTGACACAAAGAAAAAAATAAGGATTCTAAATTTCACACAAACTCATGCTTTGACTTTTTGGAAATAGACCTCATGCATGATTGAATCTGTGATGTAAAAGTTTGAATTAATGTTGAAAGACAATATCAAATGATATCTCTCCCATTGGGAGAGGATATAGACTCCTGAACTTGGAAAAATGCCCCTTTCCCGTCCCATCTCCTCAACCTGCCTTCTTTGCTCTCATGTTGTCCTTAAATTGAAAAAAAAATTATTTCTGAGGTCCATAATGGCATCTCTCTGAAAATTGTACATAAATGGTGTTACTAAAAGTCTAGTTGGTAGCTCTTCAGAAAGCTACTCAAAGTTTCAGCATTTAAGTATGATCTGGAAATCACCTGCAACCATCAATTTTATAGTTTGGATTAGTATACTCAACTGCAAAGCTGAATTTTGGAGCCATTGTTTATACTATAGAAACACTGTTTCATGAGTTCCAGAAACCTGGATCTATAGGTGCATAATAATATTAATTTTATTGATACAAAAGTCTTTTTCAAGAGAAGCTGTTTATTTAAATTCATGTGTTGATACTATATGCAACGTTGAGAGAGGAAATTTTCTAATTATCAAAATATTTTGATTAATTATGTGTTAAAAACGGAGAGGATTGGATAGGGGGTCAAGTGTGTGCAGTAGCTTGATTCAGACCTTAGGGGTTAGGTTTGATTCTGAGTGATGCCTCTGGGCATCCTCATCTTCAGCCAAATTGTTTGACTTTGGGTAATAAATCTTCATGAAAAACCACAGGTGGCACTGGGAAAGGAACCCCCCCCCCCATTCTGATGTGTGAATTTCACTTGCCCTACTGATAGGGCTTAGTATTAGGTGGGCTCTAAACTCACCAATCAAACCAACACTTATATTATTGGTATTCTCTTGGATAAGGTAGGTTTTGGACGGACACAGTCTATGCAGTTAAACAAAAATACATAAAACTGCCTCTGCTAACAAAAAACAGCCCAAGATTGGACACAACAGTAAGGCGACCGCTGACCCCGGTGGTGGCGGGGTAACATCCTCGTCTGCCATTCCAAGGGTCGCGGGTTCGATTCCCGCCTGGGTGAGTTTTCCTCCACCTAGGGCTTGGGTGTTTGTAAATGTGACCATTGTTTTCTGACTAAAACTGAATAAATAAATAATTAAAGTCCCTCTTCAATTCTGTACACTGCTTTCCTCCCTTCATTCTCTCCAACATGACTATAATATTCCTTTCCCTTCCTTGTTTGCCTAGTATTCTCCCCTCTTTCACCGTCTCCAATATCTCATTGCCAATCAAAATGCTCTGCATCCATCTTTATTGATTCCTATGGATTTCTCCCAACAATCCTCTCTCCTCTCCCACCATTCCTAGCTCATCCGCATTTGTTTTCTTTTTGTCCATGTCATCATTTCCATCCTCTAAACCCACATTTCAAAAGCCTCCAAGTGTATACCTGTAAAAATTTTTAGGTGCCTGTAAAATTACGCACGTTCAGGTCAGCCGTAAATGTTTCCTTTTTTTTAAAAAACATAGGACCTTTGTGGGCGACGAGAGCTCGAGTATGATAGCTTCAGAATAAGCATCTGAATATCACTAGAAAATATCGAATGAAAGAAGTACATTGAGCAGCGTGACGGACTGTTCTAAGTATTTCTGCTCGGACAATTAATACTATCGAGTCAGCATAGCCCAGGAGCCTTTTCGCCTCAGTTTCTTGACACATCTGGCTTCCCCGAATTCTCGCCAGCCCTCGAGGATATACGTAGTCCAATGGGCCTTTAATTTATGTCTGCCCATGTTACGGCTTAATGACTACACGTACCCAAGACTTCATGGGAATTGATTCCAAAATTGATTTCGGAATATAATAATTATACAAATTAGATTAATATTATTGTAAACTTTTACAAAACCCCAATAATACACAAATAAGTCACGTGTCGGGTTACAGTGAGTTTGCGTTATTGTTATTTCGTCATGAACTGTCATGAATTGTTTGGTATCGTCAAATGGATTATGGTTTTTAAACTTTGCAGTATTGAAAATCTGAAATGGAACATCACCAAGTTCGTGAACACTAGCTTCTGGCACTTATAGTATGATGCATATTACTCTAAGCGGGGTCCATGCGCTTATTCCTGCGATGCACCTTTGAACATATAGTATTTACCCGCAGGAGATTTCGGACGGGGCTTTTTTGATGGTTCCATTAACTTTAAATTCAATCGAATGAGAGAACCAGGTTCGTTGATGATTACGATAGGGGTTATTTAGAGTAGGGGTTATACGGGATAGAAATAACGCGCCTTTGAATTATTTGTTCCTTATTGTTTGGTGATTCATCAATCATTACTAATAAATAAATTTTACGAGTTTATTTTTTCTTTTTATTTCAGATATTCTATTTTTTTCGTAAGCGGACACTTCTCCTTGGGTTACGGGATTTCCCAGGACGTCTCTCGAAATCGATTCATTTCGAAATAGGTTGTTGGCGTCGCAAGATAGACTAGGAAGGCTGCAAAACTCAGGGTAAATAGACTTAAGTTTTCCTGCAATGAAAGACAGAATCTTTATGAAAAGAATTGCAAATGTACCAGAATGAAAGGGTAATAGTTAGTAATTCCACTGTAAATGTATTAAAACACGTACCGGGTATCGAAGCTCCACGTCGGAATTACTGTTTTTCATTCTATAATGAATCAATGTTATAAAGGTATGCCAAAAAATATGAAGTGAATATGCCAGATTTGATCAATTTATTGCTACGCATACCTTACCAAGGAGTATGTACCTGTGTGGGCTCTATTTTAAGGTCCATCACATGGCAGAAGACTTTTTAAGATACTCAAGCATGCTGCAATTGTTGTTTCGGGTGCTTTATTTTTCATAGAAATAAGGTGTGTTTTCCTCAAATGGTCTGAACTAATCGCTGGGTCAATCATGGAAATTTGATCCCAATTTTGCGTCGGTTATTTTCTTATTTAGCTTCTCATCTTTTAAGCAGCTAAAGATATCGAATATGATTTTCTAGAAATGTATCTCACGTTAGTTTGAATAATTTTCCGCATGTTTTGAGAATAGGAAGTAAGCGGGACGGCCTTAATATGATCGGAGGGCGTGGCGGCTTTGTGTGCCATTTCCGCTTCGTGTGGAGTCGGATTTACAATTGAACTCAATGAGTTGCTGCTTAAGACTTCAAAATATCAGGGGTATTATTTCCCCCAATCTAGAAAGCGCCTTGTAAAACTTAAAACAGTTCAGGATCTCCGAATGTTTAATTTATCCTTGGCTTTGAATCGGGTTAACATTGTTTAATTAAGCCCTGCCGTAGGATCTATCTCTAAAGAATATAATGCAATAGGAAATTCTCTTCGATGAAGACATCGACTCCCTTCATATGTATCGTAAAGATGAAATATATGACGGGAGTACGGGATTCAAGCGGCTCGGGGTATCGAGGCCAGTGCCTAGTTCTCAGAGGTCAGTGCACTCGGTGACGTATCTAGAATATTTTTTCGGGGGAGGTATATTTCCATCCTTACCACGACCCACCTGATGCCGGAGAACCGTATGGAGCCGTTTTCTCGGAAGATGACTGTTGCCGAGCGTATGTTCGGGGGTGGTACTCATCAGGCTCTTGAGCCGGTCAAACGTAGAAGTGCGATGTGATTAGAGGGGAAGGGAATAGGCGAATATCGAGGAAAGAAAGAGGAAGTGGGTTGAATAATACGGGGAAAAATTTGCTTGGTTTTACGTCGGCATGGCATTCCTTAACCACAGAGATGACAATTTCTATTTTGAGGGGTATTGTTTGTCAAATGCTGCTGTTTGAAATTGATAGCCAACGATAGGAATGAACTGAACCGATATTACTGCCGAAGTTTTTCAGTTATAGAATGGAACGGAATTTATTTGAAGAAAGGTACCAACAAAGGAAATATAAGTAACAGATTAATCGGAACTAAGACAATCCCGAGTACAGAATTCCATGATACTGATGAGAATGGCTGTGGAAACTTATACCTAAGTGAAAACAGTTTCCTATAAGAATTCCCAGTAATATTGGGATGCCTCACTTTTGGTTGCCTCGTGCTCCGGTAAGATAATAACGCCATTCTCATGCTACTGATTTTGCCTTGCTTTATTTACGTGATGAAGGAGTTATTGAGAGAGCGGAATACTGAAGGCATTGAATGGAAGGGTAGAGCGGTAGGAGGAGGAAAAGAATGGGTATTTTGAACAGCACGAAGGGGGTGGGAACAATGCGGAGTTGAATAAAGGAATAGGATTGGAGTGAAAGTGTGTATATTTTTCAGAAAATTTCGAGGTTCAGAAATGTATGAAGTATTTTTCAGTGAATGTAAAAATCTTAACTATTCACGGTAGACTCTCTGTAATAATGTGTGCCCGCTAACACTTCATCTATGGATGTCCACGAACTGACTCCTATTCTTTGATGGTCCTGTGTTCTTAGTTCTATTATTTCCCATCAGCTCGTCGAAGATTTTGTGTTGGCGGTAGAGATTCAGTGACATGAGGGAGAGATTGGAAGTGGGAGCTTTAGCTTGAGAGTCAATGGAGGCAGATCTCAACCCTTAGCGTTAACAATACCTAAACGCTGTCTCTCCCGGGAAAGAGACTCGGGTGTCAAAATTTATGGACCTTAATGCTCCCTACAGCATTTCTGTGCGGTGGCTCTTCATTTAAGGTTGCCGAACCCGTTTCTCCGAGGATAAAAAAAATCTTTTGGTGGACCGTGGACTCTCATGGCCACCTCGAATCCCTGTATTTCTGGCCTGGACTTCCATTTATCTCCGTAAATCACTTATCTGTCGGATGAATTGGGCTGGATCAAAAGGTGCTTTCATCATAACTGTATGGAATTTGCTTCGAACTTCACCTTGGGTGTCTGCTTTCGGGATTGGATGGTGGAGAAGTTGGATGGTGGATATTGGTGGGATTGGATGGTGGAGAATACCACACCATTGGGTGTGATCTGCGGGAGCATAGCGCTCCCGAAGACCACAACGGATGTGTTGTGAGAATTTGGAACCAGCAAAAAATATTATGCATGCATAATTACTTATATCATTTAATAACTTGAACACATTAAAGATAAAAGCTCTCTGGTACGTGAAAAGCTGATTCGGCAGAGTGAGAAATCTTCACACAATTGCCATGTGTGGGAGAAGATGATTGAAAGCTAGATTTCAACCTATTACAAAGGTTGACTTATTATATAACCTGTTATTATCTAACGTGAAACTATAATTGATAAACCGAGGAAATAGTCTAATTTCTGCACTGCATTCACAAGTCAGACAATGGTAACTAAATTACAGAGATAATTGTCGAATAGATGTATTCAAGGTTTCATTTTCCCTCGCAGAGTTTACGATCAACGCACAGAAGGAGGAAAACACTAGCATAGTAAAACATAGTTCCTATTAAGAGGCCTCTTCATCGTACGGTATCTTCATGGCGTTTGTTTGGTTCTAATACCTTCTGCCACATGCCCTTGCAGCGACTTGCTGGCTACCTATTGTGCAAATGCATTTGTGATACGTGAGCGCTGAATGATGAGCTAAGTAAGTTGATTCTTGCTACCTAATGATGAGTAAAAAATGAGATTGCATCAAATATCCAATCCCTCATTTCTTCACAGGCTCAAGGAAAACGCACGCGATTTCCTGCTAAGGGTTGCACCATTACGATAGGAGGTGATTCTCGTCCGTCCTGTAATCTGGGTTAAATGGTTTCCAGTATAATGTAATGGAACATGGGACTTGATTTTGATGTATAATGACTGAATTTGAAGCTATTTTGATTCGATATATAAAATATCAAACCTAATAAATCTTACGGCCCGATCAAATACCCGCTCGTATATTTAAGGATCTAGCTTCGGAAATTGCAGGGTATCTCGAAATCACATTTAAGAAATCGCTAGGAATTAACATGATTGGAACACGGCTAATGTCACGCCTATATTTAAAATATAGACAATGAGGAACCGAGCAATTACAGTCCTATTTCCCTCAAATCTTTATCATGCAAGGTCATTGAACATATAGTTGCTAGTTCGATCTTGAGACATCTGGATACTAGGGAGCTGTTGGGGAAAAGTCAGCAAGGTTTCTGTGAGGGTGAAACCTAAAAGAGACAACTTGCGCTTTTTTTCATGATATCCATAGTTTGGGAGAGAGCAATGTTCCAGTGGATCCGATTTTCTTGTTCGATAAAGCTTTCGATGACACCTCACAATACCTTGAAATACCGCATAATAAACTACACGGAAAGCTAGATGCTATGGCATAGATACAAATATCCTGGGCTGGATTAAAGATTTTTTGAATCTTCGGGCACAAAGAGTAGTGATAGATGGAGTTAGCTCAAATGCAGTAGAAGTTACTTCATTTGTTCCCCAGAGAAGTGATATCGGACCTCTTCTAATCCTACTTTACGTTAACGACAGTGACTCTGTAGTAACTTGTAAGGTACGTTTATTTGGCGACGATGCGGATGTTTACAGAGATATCCGTAATCTTGAGGGCAAAGCAGCTTTAGAAGATGACCGTAATGCTATACAACACTGGTGCGACACTTTGCAATAAGAATTAAACTAAAAAAAGTGCGTAGTGATGGATTTTTAGAAAAAGAGCAATTCCTTCTCGAACGCCTATTGCATCAGGAACACCGAAATGGAAAGTGTAGACTTGATTAAATACTTAGGCGTTTCCTTCACTCAAGACCTCTCCTGGGGGAAACATATATGGGGAATATGTGGACAAGCTAAGAATATATTAGGATTTATTAGACGAGTATTGGGTAAATGTAATGAAATGGTTAAAGAGAAATGTTATTCTTCGCTGGTTAGGCCTCATTATGAATGTGCTGCTAGTACAAGGGGAAGTCAAATGAAAACCGAACATCCGCCATAGTACACAGTGCACTAAAATCAAGAAGTTAGCTTTTTACGTATCGATACTGCCATCGTCGTGCTAGAAGAACTGCGTAGTGACAACTCACTGGCGCACGCGGTTGTTGGGTCATGTTCTTGTTGGTGCGCGGGCTGGTTGTTGTAGTGGTTGTTCAGTTTTCATTTGACTACCCCTCATACATGGGCTCCTCGTGAAGTTACATTGATTACAGATTAAATCTCTTTCATGAATTGGAAGAATGTCTCTTTAGCAATGATGTGGAAAATGTATTATTAGCCCTATCTTACTACTGTAGGCGAGATCGTATATATAAAATTAGAGAGATTAAGTGTACAACAGATAGATTTAAGATGTCATTTTTCCCACGAACGATGAGGGATCAGAATAATGTTTCCAACCGCGATAGAGGTAAAACTTTTCGTGTCAGAATTAGTCGAGTGCGTGTTCGCCCACCGCCATGCACCCTAGCGGTGGCTTGCAGAGTATTAATTTTATTTTCTTTTTTCCCTTGAAATGGTGAATTGCTGTATATTTTCAATTAAATCAGCAACCAGCCTATTTGATACCATCCAACATTAAAGTGATGCGTTTGAATATCTCCAGTTATGAAGGATTTTTATTGCCATTTGGAATCAGGGTTGGCTAAGAGTTGCATTTATCTCAAACCTTCAGGAAAGTTTCCGCCTCTTTCGAATTATTGTTAATAGAGCAGCTTCGGTCATGAATCTGATACTATCAAACAATATTATGCGAAAAATGTTTTGGAATATGTTGTTATTGCTTTTCACATTATAATGATAATCCGCAAACTGTACACGTCTCAGACTGCACAGGTGCGAGTGGGGAACGGGGAGTCCGAATGGGCAGTGTTAGGAAGAGGTGTAGGGCAGGGTTGTCCAGTATTGCCGCCACTGTTCAATGTATATGTGGAGGAAATGATTAAAGAGACATGGGAAAAACTGAAGGTAGGAATGAAAGTTGGAGGGGAATCCGTAAAATCAGTTATTTTCGCTGATTAGCAAGCTTTGGTTTGTCAGTCAGCCAAGGGGCTGCAAGCATTGCTTAGTGACTTGGAAATTCAGTGCGACAGGTATGGGATGAGAATCAATATTAATAAAACAAAGGTTATGCGATTCTCTAGAAAGAAAAAGGCTAAGCTAAACATTAAAATAGGGGGGCAAAAACTAGAACAGGTAGAACAATTTACGTATCTCGGTAGTGTTTTGGACCAACACGGTCAAAGTAGGAGGGACGTAAGGAGAAGAATTGCACTGGGCAAAGAAGCTTTCACAAAGAGGAGGGAGTTGATGACAGGGACGTTTAGTAAGTAAGTTAAGAAAAGACTCGTAAAAACTTTGATATGGAGCGTAGCTATGTACGGCGCGGAAACGTGGTCATTGAAGCAGGATGATAGACGTAGACTGGAGGCTTTTGAAATGTGGGTGTGGAGAAGAATGGAGAATGTGAAATGGACAGAGAAGAAAACAAATGAGGAAGTACTTGGTATGGTGGGCGAAGAGAGGGGTTTGTTGGGAGCAATCCTATGGAGGCAGGAAAAGTGGATGAAGGGGGTGTTGACCGGCAGTGGGATGTTGAAGACTGTGATAGAGGGTAGAATGTTGGGCAAAAGAGGAAAGGGAAGGAACAGGATAGGGATGTTGGACGAGATGAAGGGAGGAAGAAAGTACTCAGAGATGAAGAGGGACCTGATATAGAGTAGGATGATGGATTTTGTGTTTTTTTAGGAGTAATAAAATATTTATATGATAGTCGTGTCCATCCAAAAACCTACCTTAACCGGTAATGACTTTTAAAAATGACGAGTGATTTGGGCTGTAGTGCCTACGGAAGTAGTTAGAAAAATGCTAATCAAGTAGAACGCATGGCTTTTGAAACTTCTGCTGCGGCTTTATTGTTGATGATTCATATATTATAAATTAGTAGGGAAAATAAAATAGATTTATAATGTAGGATTTACAAAAATATGAGAAAAGTATTGGTGGAAATAGGGTTAAAACCCTTGTTATTATTAAGCTCCACCGTCCAGAAAAACTATAACTAGACACTATTCGATGTTCCAATGCTAATATCTTCTTCCGGCTTCTCAAGTCGAAGGAACAAAAATCCATTTTAAAACTCCATTTGACAAGCAACACTCATTCAATCGCCGATTGCCTGTAATTGAATGGATAAATTAATTAAGATAGATGGGAGATTTCCTTCTTATTAGGCTGTGATGTGCATAGGTCGCAAATGTCGCAGAGGTGGAAATATAATATCGCAAAACAAGATTTTCTGCATTCATTGTCATCTCCTAGTCGTCTATTGTTGCGTTGTTTTGCATTACTACGTGTGTTAAGTGTGATTACCTCATTCACATTTTTAATTACCTCATCATTTTTTTAACGAACGATAAGGGATCAGCATAACGTTGTCCGACGTTGGGAGGGGAAAAATATTCGGGTCAAAATTAGTCTGGTGTGTATTCACCCCCTGCCACATACCCTAGCGGGAGATGGGAGATTTCCTTCTTATTAGGCTGTGATGTGCATAGGTCGCAAATGTCGCAGAGGTGGAAATATAATATCGCAAAACAAGATTTTCTGCATTCATTGTCATCTCCTAGTCGTCTATTGTTGCGTTGTTTTGCATTACTACGTGTGTTAAGTGTGATTACCTCATTCACATTTTTAATTACCTCATCATTTTTTTAACGAACGATAAGGGATCAGCATAACGTTGTCCGACGTTGGGAGGGGAAAAATATTCGGGTCAAAATTAGTCTGGTGTGTATTCACCCCCTGCCACATACCCTAGCGGTGGCTTGCAGGATATTTATAATACTAATACGTGCTCCGAGAGCCGAGTCCATACCGCACCAAAACTTCTCCTGGATACAAGGAAAGTCACCAAGTTGATGCAAAATTTATATTCTTAAATCGAAACTCAGTCTCATAGAGTATATGTTTAGATCACTACTTCAAATAAATCTTTCTTTCTGGGGCCTAAACTGCATTGAACTCCACCCGCCACACGCTCTCGAGATGGCTCGAAGTATGTAACTTCATGTAGATGTTCTGACACTCGTTTTTTGGCTTTCTCTTGCGCTCTAGGTATATTCATTTCCATAGTCCCTGTAGTCGTTATTAGTGGAGGTGACCGTTAGATGAAGTCATTTTGGGGAGATGGGTGGGCAATTTGGAAGAGGTAGGATTTTTCAGAGAATAAAGAAATGGGGGATAGAAACCCGGTGTCAGTATTAGACAACTCTCAATGAACGAATCCACTTGAAGTGCTCTCAATACATCCGCAAGCAGGGATTGGGGACACCGCTGAAAACGTTCTGCAACCGCTGGCATACGAATCGCTGGGGACAAGTACAAAGCTGTGTTCGCACGGTCAGGTATTAGCTAAAGTTGTAAGGAAGGACCAACCATAACCTGAAATTGAATTTGATTATGCGACACTATCAATTTTCATACTTGAGAAAATACCATTCAAGTGTGATATATCCACAGTATGAAACTAGTTCTTGAAACTAGTAGTTCAATGAAATTTTGATGATAATAGTATTTGACAATTAACCTCTTGTCCACATGAACGGAGAGTAAATAAAATATCGGCAGGTAGCTGACAATTTGATTCTGTAAGAATTAATTTTTAGGTAAAACTTCTACGGAGAATTTATGGACAAGTTACAAAAAATTGGGATTTATCAGAAGAGTGTTGGGTATATGTGACGAGAAGGTTAAGGAGCGATGTTATCTTTCGCTAATTGGGCCTCATTCAGAATATGCTGCCAGTGGATGGGACCCTCATGAAGTTGGATCGAATGCCGCATTAGATCACGTAAAGCGTAAAGAAGATATAGTTGTAAAACGTTATGATAAACTGAGTAGCGTGTCAACATTATGAGAGGAGCTAGGTTGGGAATCACTAACGGAGCGAAGGTTAAATTACAGATTGAAGATCTTGTATAAATTGGAAGTAGGTCTCTTTAGCAGTGATGCCGAAAATGTATTATTACTCTTATCGCACTTCGACAGGAGAGATCATGTCAATAAAATTAGACATATTAAGTGTTTAACTGGTGGATTTAAGATGTCATTTTTCCCACAAACGATGATGGATCATAATAACGTTATCCGACTGCGCTCGGGGAGAAAAGTTTTTTTGTCTGATGTGTATTCACCCCCAGCCACACACCCTAGGGGTAACTTGCAGGGTACCATGTATGCATTATATTTTTCATTTCGACCCAGACACGCCGATATAATCACGTGTTGGAAGATCTTCGGTTTACAAGTCACAACAAGTAAACGTATTTGGAGCGGCATTTTTCGGAGAGTGAAGTGTGGAGAAAAAAAATATGGTATCTTCTCTACCCCACCCCACTCGCCTCGCGGGATTTAAAATCCCAGTGCGTTGTCAATCAGTATCAGTCAATCAGTTGCCCCCTGTGGATAGGGGGCGAGGAGTGAACTCACGTTCACGAGGGTGACAACCTCGGAAGCAATGCCAGACACCTGATCCTTTCAGCCAGGTAATTTCCTCCGAAATTTCACTCTCATTTGCTCCGATTTGACTACTCTGAAAATAAGAAAATAAGACACGCTCCCCATTATTTACGCGGTCTATCGCACTTCTTACCTTCGGGTCCAGTACACGGTGGAGAAGGAACTTGGAGAAGAGGGAGGAGGAAGGAAAAATAAAAAAAATCATCGAATTCCCCCTCTCTCGGGGACCTAGGCCATGCTGCTGCCAGCGGTCGATTCCCGAACTATCTGGACCATGCCGGCGAGCTTTGCGCGAAGGGGGGAAGGGGGAGAGGAGGAGATGGATGTGGTTTTGGAGGGGTGTGGAAGGAGAGAGGGAGGGAGAGAGAGAGAGAAAGAGAGAAGCTTGCGCAGTGGATCCGTTCCCAACCGCGTGTGCGCATGTTAACGTCCGTCAGCTGCCACTATCGAGCTCTTTTTCAATCCGCCGAGTAGCAGCGCTAGCACAGTTTAAAAGGCGCCTTCCCCTAGGTGGCAGCAGGATTGAATCCTCCTCGACTCCCTCCGAAGACGAAGTTTCTTTCCCCTTGTCACACTGACGTTGTACCCTGATTCATTTTCTCGGGACCCTAAGCTGAAGATCCAGCACCCAAAAACCCCTTTCTCTCCCGAAGAGACCTTTTCGGGGCAAGGGTGAGAGAGAAAGAGAACCTTTCTCTCCCGACGAACGAACACCTCCCCTCTCCCCTTTCTCTTCACTACCCACCCGCCCGTTCCCTTCTCCTCTTCCCTCAAACCACCACCGTACCCCACTCCCCCACCGAAATCCACCCCCGTGCAACCCTTTTTCAGAAGGGAGAGAGACTGTACACATCCTCCTCGCCTTTTCCTCTTCTCGCGGCGAGGAAAAGATCGTAGAGGTAGAGAGGCGGGAGAGAGAGAGAGGACAAGAGAAGGAGGAGAGGTGGCAAGCGTCTCGAAGAAAATTCCGACCTCTCCTCGGATCCGCAGCAGCAGTACCACCTACCCTGCGGGCCCGTTCGGAACCCCAGTCTTCCGTTCGAGCGGCCCACAACCGACTCGCCCATGAAGGGCATTTGGATTATCCTACTCGTGGGCCTCTTGGCGGCCGCGGGCGAAGCCAAGAGGAAGAGGAAATTCGACGGAGATTTCGAGTTCGCTGAGGAGGTGAGTCCGAAGTTGTGTGTGTGCGAGAGCGTGCATGCGTGCTTGTCCTGCGTGCGAGCGTTATGTTTGTTTGTTTTTTTCGTTCGGTGAGAGTGGTTGTCGTGTGCGTTTCGAGAGAGTTGAGGAGAGCTTGTAGGTTAGAAGAGGCGGACTGCCGTACCAGAGTCTCTCGCGTATATATATGTGTGTGTGTATGTCAGAGGAGCCAACGGTCGAAAGGGTGAGGGAAGGGGGGAGGAAAAGGGAAGGGCGACGAGGAGGGTGGGTGTAGGAGGGCGGGTTGGGGAAGGTGTATGGGGGAGGGGGAGGTTGGGGAGAAAGGCCCAGGTCACGACTTTCACGCGAACGGCGACGATACACACCTTGTGACGATGGCATGGCGTTTTCCCATATTATTCCCCATCTTCCCGTCCTGTTTGTTGTTTCTTTTCTTCCTCTCCGGCCGTGCCCAGTCCGCATACCTCTTCGAGTGTCTCCTCCCTCTCTCTCTTTCTCTCCCACCTCCTTACCTTCTTCGGGAGGCCACCTTCCTCCTCCTCTCTCTCCTTGCCGTCTTTCCCGAAACCTTCAACGTCTCTCCCTATCGATGATGGAGAGTGGCTTCCCGTGTTTGGCATACAATCCTCCCAGAATGCGCTTTCGGTTCGCTCCTCTCGAATGCAAGCATGCAATACTTCCCTCTCCTCCTCCTCCCAACCCCCTTCCATCCAAACCCCACCCCGTTCGTTTTATACTTCTTCATCTCCGCAACCTCCTCCTGCCCCCCTCCCACTTCCTCTCCTTCCACTTCCCCGTCTCTTCTCTCTCCTCTCTCGCCCCGCAAACCACCCAGCTTCCCAGTCCGCCACCTCTTCTAACCCAAGTCTCCATCACCATTAACCGCTTCGTAGAAGTGTGCCTGTGAGGAGAGGGAAGGGAGATGGCTTAAAGCCTTGTATTTAATCCAATGGTTTATGCCTGCTCTGTGTGTGTGTGTGTGTGTGTGTGTGTCTATCTTTGAATGTGTGCGTGTGTGTGTGTTCGGTGGGTGTGTCTCTTGGTGCTTCCCACGTAATGCCCTCCATTTCTTTGTATCCCGTGCTGTGGGTTTAGTGGCATCGACGCAATATATTCAAAGGACTTGCGCCCATTATTCAGAAAGGGTCAAGCGTTAAAGGCAAGGAGGGGGGGACGAGTCATACGGGGGAACGTCGTGTGTTTTTGGATGAGAAATGTGTTTTGTGGGTCATTTTTTTCTCTGGTAGAGAGTCGCTCGAAAAGAGTGCTGATGATCATCCCAGAGTCTCACGACCAGGACACTAAATGGTCTTAATTAAAAATATCCGTGACCTCGTGAATGCCAACCCTCGCGTAGTCTTGAGAATTTATGAAAGAAGTCAGGTGATATTTGTTTTTGCCATGCCGTAAGATTTTTTGTTCATTTCGCCGTCCATGGTGGCATGAGGATTTGAATAGATTCGTGGGCGATGCCTTTGTAGTTCCTTTTTGTAAAAAGCCTTCATCTTTTTTTGTATTTAATCCGTGAATTTTGTCCTCCAATCAACGTTCAAATTATATTCCTTTGAGTATCTACATTGCTAGTAGTGGAATGGAGCCTTGGTATAAATTTTCTGAAACGTAACGGTGACCTTTCTTGTAATTCCTCTCAATATAACAAGCCTCATAGTCTCCTGTATGGCGTGTAGGTTTGATGTTAGGTGCGTTTTGGGTTATTGCTGTTTGCGGCTCTTTAGTGACTTTTTTCATCTTGACTCCAATTGTGTCCTTTGCTCATTAAGCTCCGTGGTGTGTTGAGGATTGGAATATATTCATCGAATTATTTATATTTTTTCAGGACAATCGTATTAAATTGAATAGTGATCATTATTAAGTTGGAAGCAAATATAATGATAAACGCCGAACGTACGTGTATTTTTAATGGATATTTGAAGTGGAGCTTTGGCATTGATTTGCAGTTCATATTTTCTTTAAAAGGTTTTTAAATTATATCGAATGCTATTTTTTGAGTCAAATGTTTTTTTTTATTCTCTCGCACATGATTTTGTAAACTTTCCCATTTACAGACGATAATATTTGGGCCGCAGTTCCCTTTTATATCCATTTGACAATCAAAGTCATCGGTTATTATAAACCCATGGATTTAATTTGAGAAATTTTAAATTCTGCCAGTATTTTAGATGCATTTCCGTCAGGAAACGCTCGCTGCACTTTCAGCTCTTAATTAGCATCGTAGCCATTTTCGTATTTAAAGCCCATTAGCCGTAACATGATGCAATTTTTATTTCTCACACGCAGGTAAAAATTAGGCAAATTGCTTGCCGAAGACTAACTACTTCTGCTTATGCACATCCGTCTTTGAATTTCACTGCCTTTCTGTATCGAGGAAATATTTCATAGGAAGTGACAATAGCACGTGTTCCGTGGTAGGTAGGCGTCGAGCAGAATGTGTTACTACGTCTCAGGGACGGGAATTTCATTGTCTCGGCTCGAGCTTATCTAGATCGGTGGATACTGTGCGCAAAAAGTAGATAATGTGTAACATTTGCGTGTATCCATTCGGGTATTTATGTACGGTAAAGTATCGGCTATCGACAAAAGAGTTGGCGAATTATTATGGGGATTTCACCCGTTTGCTGCACATGCGCACCGTGCCCGAATGCCGTGTTCCTCGAAGAGGACTCATGAACGCTTTCAGGCCTTTTTACCAAACCGAGAAGACGATGGTGTTTGAAATAAACGCGGCAGAGAAACGTAATTTTCAATTCGCCGCGATAATACCGGGACTTATTTTTCCCTCGAACAATGTGCCACGTTCAGGTCGACAGACAGGCCAGACGGCTTAATCTTTCCTACGGCTGGTTTAATTTCCGAGCGTTGGGCCGATTTAGAGTAGACAATGTCATACTCGGTGGTGACGATAAAGGAGCAGGTCAATAATTGACTGTAAACATACGTCGACGCCTCTTTCGGGAGTTCACTCCAGGGAGGAGGACTGCCGGAACACCCTCGACATCGGGGGAAATTAAGATTTGCAAAATCTCCTCTCTTACTTGGGATTGAGGCCTCAAGTCATTCGATTTGTTTCCTCCAAAATTGTGCTAGGACTGTGCGCAAGTGAGCGGAAGAAATAGAAGATATTGTATCCTTACCGAGCCGACGCCGACGTAGGCAATGGCCCCGCGTTCAAATTTATTCGGGGGATTATACATTTTCAGGATTCGGGATTCAATTGATTTTAGCTCGACCTTTAACATTTCCGTTGTTTGTCATTTCTCGGAAGTCGTCGCGTTCATCGACACATCAATGCAATGGTAATGAAAGGGAAAATAAGCGTTGGCTGGAAATAAATTTACGGGTTGTCGATAGTTATCAGGATTAATTCGGATACGGGTAGACGTAAAATTCTTTTATCAGATTTGTGCCGAAGTTAATACCTTATTACATGCCTACGTGCGTGAGTACGATCGGCAAAGGCTTCCTGATTGTTCGGGATAGGGCGGCGTGCGCTTGAAGGTTATATGAGCGTAATATTGTTAAAATGTAAATCGTATTCATTTGAATTCAAGCAATGATACCTTCTAACGGAAGGATGGTCGAAAAATGAAATGATTTCATTTTACTTTTATCATGAACGAGATTGACTTATGAAAGAAGTAATTTTAAGGGATGCCATTCAGGCCTTTGCCATTGTAAGATTTAATTAGTTCATTTAGTACCCGTGTCAATCGTGTAGGAAGCCCCTGAGCAGTTCTGGGGTTCACTACACGTCTGACGCCGCAAAGTGTGTAGTGGGTAGGATATTCGAGCAATGTAGAGCTTTTTTAGATTAAAGTGTAGGTCAGCGTGTTGGTCAATTAGTGGATATCTTAAGTCTTCTTTGCCAAATTATGTAGCTTTAAATGAAACGAGGTTCAGTGCTAGCAATAGTTCATTTAACACGAATCATATAGCATCGGACGGAAAATTTTATAAGGGATTCAATATTAATAAGAAGACGATCCTAGTTAAAACATTCAAAAAAACCGTACTTTCAAGGAAACATTATCTGTATTGGTAGTAAATTGCCAAAGTTTAAAAACAAAATCGCAGATTATCATCACTTTATTCAAAGCACAGGCGCAGATATAATTATTGGGACAGAAAGCTGGTTAACCACTGATATTGCCAACGGCGAAATTTTTCCAAAATCCTTTTCCATTTACCAAAATGGCAGAACAAATAGAATCGGGGGCGGTGTCTTTATTGCAGTCAAAAAATCTTGCGTCAGCAGGACTTTAGGCAATTTCGGGTAATGATTTGGAAAGCTTTTGATGCTCAATTAAAAGTCCTCAATCCAAAAGAATTTAAATATGCGCATTTTGCAGACAGCCAGACGATAGAGACAATTCAATACTAGAATTAGATCAGCAAATCAAAGGTTTCTTATCCCAACACAATGATTGCGACGTTATAATCGGGGGAGATTCCAATGTCCCATCTATTGACTGGAAAACATATAGTTTTAAAACGGGGTGTAAAGGCAAAGATATCTGCGAATCGCTATTGAATTCTTTTACGTTGACCTCATTGAATTAACTTGTCTCTTCATCTACTAGATGCGATAATATTCTTGACTTGTTAGCCAAGAATATTCCCGAAAAAGTCTAAACTATGGAAACTATGAAAGGAATTAGTGACCACTGGGCAGTAAATGTCAAGTTTTCGCTACATGGGGTCAATTCTTTCAAAGCGTCTTCACTAATATCTCAGAGAATACGTCCAATAGCTTACCAAATCGTGTCGGTCAACCGATGCTCAAAATTGGAATCTCATTCATATAATGGAATAGAACGTTTGCTGAAAAATATTAAGGCTAATAAATCCTCTGGGCCCGATGAAATACCCGCTCGTATATTTAAGGATCTAGCTTCGGAAATTGCGCCGTATCTAGAAATAATATTTATGAAGTCGCAGGTAGATCACAAGGTTCCTAGAGATTGGAAAACGGCTAACATAACACCAATATTTAAAAACGGAGACAAGGAGGAACCGAGTAATTATAGGCCTATTTCCCGTACATCCATTTCGTGCAAGGTTATAGAACGTATAGTTTCTTGTTCGATCGTGAGGCACCTTGATAATCATAAATTATTGATTAAAAATCAGCACGTTTCCGAAAAGGTAGATCATGCGAGCCTAAACTTGCGCTTATTGTTCATCATATTCTTATTTCGGGAGAGAGCAATGTTCCAGTGGACGCGATTTTTCTAGATTTCAAGAGAGCCTTCGTTTCAAGAGTACCTCATAGTAAACCACTCGCAAAGCTAGAAGCATATGGCATAGATAAAAATATTCGGGGATGGGTTAAAGGCTTTTTGAATGGTCGGGTACAAAGAGTAGTGATATGTGGAGTTAGCTCAAATGCAGTGGAAGTTACTTCAGGTGTTCCCCAGGGAAGTATCATCGGACCGCTTTTATTCCTACTAATAACTTAACGTTAACGAAATAAACTCCGTAGTCACTAGTAATATTCGTTCACGTGCCGACGATGCAGTGGTTTACCGTGATATCCGTGATCCTATGGACACAGAAGCTTAATCTGATGACTTCAAAGCTATACAACGCTGGTGTGACACTTGACAATTAGAATTAAACTTACAAACGTGTGTAGTCATGCATTTTTGGAAAAAGAGGAGCTCTTTAGCAGTGATGTTGAAAATATATTATTACCCCTATTCAACTACGGTAGGAGAGATCATGCTAATAAAATTAGAGAGATTAGGTGGAGACTTGATAGATTTATGATGTCATTTTTTCCACGAACGATGAGGGATCAGAATAACATGTTCGACCGCGGTAGGGTCATCTTTGGATAAAATTATCCTGGTGTGGCTCTTACCATACACCCTAGCGGTGGTTTGCAGGGTGCTAAAATATCAATATCAAGTATCAATATCAAATATGATAATCTTTTGTGTCTCGGCAGAATCTTCGGCCGCATTCACTCGTGATATTATTAGTCTTACCTTTCCTCCAGAAACCTTTTTACTTCTCTCAAATACCTGCACTACGAGTATTCCAACGGCTTTTCGATAATTAATGCATATTTAGATAATTTTAGGGTTCTAAGGAAATCGTTTCCGAGATTACGTTTTATAGTTTCTTTTGGAACTAGAAATAATTGCGGCCATTTTTATCGACCTATATTTAATGACGTAATGCATGTTTCCAATATAAAAATGGAGTCTTTGTTGACGAGGTTGCATCGAAATATCAAGTACATGTCATTTTCATAAAATATTCTATATTTTTATTGTTAAGTGCACTCTATCAAATGACAATGATAAAAGAGGATCTTCTCTTGCTAGTTTTAATGAAAATTGACGTTGAAAATCAAAATTTAATTCATGGTCGAATGGCAGTGGGGCACTACCTCAGAAGAATCGTAGATTAATGGTGCTGAAATACATGTCATTCTCCCGAGACAAATGATATCCCGTGGGCCATTATGTAAGTTCCATTTGTGTTAATATAATAGAACGTACCCGCACATATTTACCTGATATTAATGAATAAGTGTTGAAAATCAGATATTGCTTCAATAAAAACAATTGGGGCTTGAGAACTAGCTCAAAGTAAGTTTTAGAGCAAGTTTCAGAAATTAATAAGAACTTATGAGGGCTTAAAAACTGTATATTCACTTCATACTACTGACCGGAGGGTCCGGGTTCAATTCCCGGGCAAGCCGCTCTGGGCACCTGCAGCTTCACCCAAGCTATGCGATTTTTCGGTTATCATATAAGGAGGCAAAGGATACATTTCTTATCAATGCAATTTCAAAAGACAACGCAACGAAATTTTGTAGATACATGAGAACAAGGAAAGATAACAGGGAACGCGTGACTATATTAAAAACTAAGGAAAATGGTATTGTAACAGACACTGTAGAAATAGCAAATATGTTCAACTCCTGCTTTACGGATGTTTTTCGGGGAATAGGAAACAAAAAGGAAAATAAGGCTTGCCTAAATTGCTCAGAAACGACAGAGAACTTCATCAGCATAACAGCACCAAATAGCCTACTGCCCTCGACAAACGGTATTATCTTGGAGGACTTATATTTTGTGAAAAAAATAAGGAGGATGAGGAAAAATAAGTCAGTGGGACCGGATAATATCTCAATTGACATTCTAAAACTGGGTGATACCGCAATAGCTTTGTACCTGAGTCATCTATTCAAAGTAACTTTAAATAATGATGCCTTGCCCAACGACTGGAAAAAAGCAAATATTACACCAATTTTCAAGAAAGGGGATAAAACAATAGCCAACAATTATAGACCAGTAAGCATAACCTCAGTTGTTTGCAAAATAATGGAAAAAAGAATCGCTGACTACATTCGGGAATGGTGGGCAAGAGATAGATGGCTATTCAAACACCAACATGGGTTTAGAACGGGATACTCGTGTGAAACGCAGCTTTTGGGATTAAGTCAATACATCGGCGACGCAATAGACGAAGGAAAGGAAGTGGATGCAGTAATTGTTGATTTTTCGGCAGCTTTTGACCGAGTGCCTCACGATAAACTATTGTTAAAGTTGGATTCGTTACCATTGGACTTGAGGGTAAAACAATGGATAAAAAATTTTCTCAGAGGCAGAACTCAAAAAGTAAAATTAGGGGATACATTTTCAAATGAGGCGAGCGTATTAGCAGGAGTTCCACAAGGTAGTGTTCTTGGGCCATTACTCTTCCTAATTTACGTAAACGATCTACCAAACAATTTACATTCCCAAATAAGACTCTTTGCTGATGACTGCATTATATACAGACGGATAGAACATGTAAATGACCACGTAATATTACAAAATGATATCGATCGCCTTGGTGACTGGGTTACAAATAATAATATGGGCATTAATATAAGTAAAAGTAAGCATATTAAATTTTCAAATAAAAAGAATGCAGAAAAGGAAATTTACACTCTTTGGAGAAAGAATCCCATGTACTAGTCAATGCAAATATTTAGGCATTTATTTAACTAGGGATCTTGGGTGGGGAGCCCAAGTAGATAATTTGACACGGAAGGCATTTAAAGTATTGCATTGGGTGATGAGAAATTTAAAAGTAAGTAGCGTAGCCACAAAAGAAAAAGCATATAAGGCACTGGTTATCCCTATCCTAGAATACTCCTCCATAGTATGGGATCCATATGAGGTGGGACATACTACCTTGATCAAAAAGTTCCCGGAATAACCACCGTGTGGCGCTCCCATCGTTCCCATTTGAGTTCTGTTTTTTTTGTTAAATTGGTACATCTGTTGTTGATATTCCCTTTAAATCTTAGTGTCATAACTTGACATTTGCAAAAGTTACGTAGCCAAGAGTACATCTATCTCTGTGTGTGTTGGCGATTTTTTACAATTGCAGAAATGGATTTAAATTTGCAACAACGAACTTGTATTAAATTTTGCGTAAAAAACGGATTTAGTGGCGCACGGACGTTGGAAATGTTGGAAAAGTGTTTCGGCAACGATTCTCTAAAAAAACGGTCGTTTACCAGTGGCACGAGCGGTTCAGAAGTGGTCGTGAGTCAATCGAAGATGATGAACGCAGTGGCAGACCATCGACATCGAAAGTCGGTGAAAAAATTGATAAAGTAAAAGAAATGTTGGTCAATAACCGCAAATTAACCATCAGAGAAATAGCGGAGGACTTGAACATTGCCTATGGATCCGCCCAAGACATTGTGGTTAATGATTTGGGTTTCCGTCGTGTAGCAGCAAAGTTGGTTCCAAAAGACCTCAATTTCATGCAAAAAAGAGACCGTGTTGACGTCGCAAAAGACATGATTTGCGAGGCTGAATCCGATCCCACATTCATCAAAAGGATCATTACTGGAGACGAGACGTGGGTTTATGAGTACGACACGCAATCCAGACATCAGGCAAGTGAATGGCGTTCACCAAATGAGCCGAGACCAAAAAAACCACGTCGTTTTCAGTCAAAAAAGAAGGCAATGCTGACGGTTTTCATGGATTACAACGGTGTAGTGCATCATGAATTTTTGCCAGAAGGCCAGACAGTAAACAAAGAGTATTATTTGGGCGTTATGAGACGTTTGCGTGAAGCAATTCGCCGAAAGAGACCAGAAATGTGGGCAGAAAACTCGTGGATTTTGCACCATGATAACGCACCGTCGCACAGTGCTATCATTATTCGTAATTTTTTGACGAAAAATGCAACAAATACCATCCAACAGCCACCGAATTCACCTGATTTGGCTCCCTGTGACTTCTTTCTGTTCAATCGAGTTAAAAAACCATTACGGGGAACGAGTTTTAGCAGCCGAGAGGAAGTAATGGAAAAATCGCAGGAAGCACTGATAGACATACCGAAAACCGAATATAAAAAATGTTTCGAGGATTGGATCAAGCGCTGGCATAAGTGTGTTGCAGTCGATGGGGATTACTTTGAAGGGGACAATATAGATTTAGATGAATAAACTTGTATTTTTAATTTTCTGAATAAATTCCGGGAAATTTTTGATCAAGGTAGTATTAAAAAGATAGAAAAAGTTCAAAGAAAGGCAGCAAGATATGTACTCGGAAGGTACAAAAGAACAGATAGTGTCACGGATATGTTAGATGTACTGAAATGGGAGAGTTTGAAAAATAGAAGAAAAAGGAGTAGGTTAGGCGCGATGCATAGAATTGTTAAAAAGGACGAAGCGTGGGAAGATTTATGGCAAGGGATAGAAAAGCCTAACTTTAAGGGAAAAAACGACCATAGCCACAAAATAAAAATAAGGACTCAAAAAACCAATAAGAAAAAATACTCTTTTTTAAATAGAACCATTATTGATTGGAACCAGCTGCCTGGAGGTTTGTTTGAGCCCTTTCCGTCCAATTTTATAAGTTTTAAGTTGAAATGTAAAGTAGCCACTGGGTAATAAACTTCACTGTAGTTTTGAAAATATTGTTTGTATGTAATGTGGACAGCATTTTGTATGTGATGTGGAAGTTTGTTTGTATGTGATGTGGAAGTGTCATTATGTAAAAATATTTTGTCTCTTATCAGTTTTTATGTGTTCGTATGTAATTTTCGTTGTTAGTAGTTATCTTTGACCTAACCTGACCGTTGCCACCAGGAAATTTGCCTAATTGCAACGTAATTGTGTTAAATAAATAAATAAATATCTTCCTGGGAAACCATATCCGGGACAGGGAAAGAAACTGACACCCCTACCCTGATGCGTGAATTTCACGCGCCGTCGGGCTTAGTACTGGGTGAACTCTTTAACATCACCTACCAAACCGATCTTCGGGCTGATTACTGTGTTTTTATCCGTTAACGGTCAAAGTATAATAGATGTTATATTATTTGTCATTAGTGGTCTTAATGCATAAAACTAAGGTGACATTGACTCGTGCTGCCACGATCCAACTTCCTTAACAAATCCCTAGATTTAGTCACAGCCAATTTAAGTGTTTAGAAATTTGAATTATTTTATTATTTATTTATTTTTATTTTAAAACATTGTTCACATACAGCAGTAGCGCCATTTTACAGTGAAAAATATAACAAACATGAAAGAGGACAAAAGTCAAAAGACAGCATAACAATAACAACGAGAACCAAGCATTGACCGGGGATAATTTTAATTTACTGAAAGGTGGGATAAAGTTTGGGTGGTGAAGTTGTTGCATGATAAGTTAAAGGGGTCGACAGTATGAGGGAGTGAATTTAGAAGGGAGGAGAGGCGAAATAACAGTGAGCGCTTGGTGAGAGATTCTAGGAATAGGCAGATGGAGTAGGGAGTGGGTGCGGGTGGATCGGGTTGGTAACCTGAAGTTGAAGAAAGATCAGGGCAATCAATAGCCGAGTTTAGGGAGTTGTAGAGGAGATTTAAATCAGCTTTAAGTCTGCAGCTTTGGGGGCTAGAAATGGATAGGGAAGACAGAACAGCATTTGAGGACATATTGCGGTAATGTGGGACTTGGTGTTTGACTATTTTGGCAAAGAAGTGAGAGATGCAATCAAGGGATTTAAGGTTATTTGATTTACTTTTTAATATTTTTACTCCCATAGTAGCCTGGATTGTGAAAAACTTTTATAAATGTGTAATGATAAAATTTTTCTGTTCCCTTGTTCAGTCAAATGTCAGTTGTTTATTTAAATCAGTGCCGCCTTAAGATTGGACATTCAGTCTAAAATTGTCCGAAATACAGCCCAGGGCAGCCAGAGGGTAATCATCGAATCTGGCGGAGGATGGGTTCGTAAAACGAAGTATGCAAATAGCGGATTTTTTCCGTAGCCTACCGTAAAAGCGAGAATTTTATTTGCGAGGGCCGTTGGGAAATTTTCTTCCTCGTTAGGCTTCTCCCACTGGGAATAAGTTTTTGGGGTTAATGGTTTTTAGGCTTACCGAGAGGCCAAAGATCGTTCATTCCCTCCTTTCCACTGCCATTAAATGAGCCTTTTTTTCCTTTGGTCAATTAGTGGGGCAGGTTAGGGAGGATACCTCACTCTATACTGCTTTTTGCGGTATTCCATCGGGTCCGTTTGCACTTGTCGAATTTCTCTATGGATGCAAGATTTGGGATTGAGTAATCCCAAGGAGCTATGGATTTTTTAATGTCTGCATCAATTTAAGTGGCCGGGCACATTCGTTGCGTTTATTCGAATCTAGCGACGAGAGAACAATTTCGAGTTAGTGTTTAGTGAATGTTTTACTCCGTTGACTCTCATTCCGTCGTCATTCTCTTAATTGCCAAGGGCGGTTACCATTTCTGAGCGCACACGCATGTCTTAAGATCAGTGTTTTCAACTCTTCTTGCCCTTTAAATAGCAATGATGTCCATCGTATTATTTCCCAGGGGAGACCTGGTTAAAAGATAGTTGCTTGGTTTTTTGAGAATATTTTACCTAATCCTGTTCATAAATCTTTTTCCATTAATTCTGAAATTATGGGGAAGCCCTTCTTGTAGCCACCTGCCAATGTCCTTATTGAAGCAACCTGCCAAAGTATATTAAACAAGTAGTAATTTTACGATTTCACCCTGATGCAATAATTATGGACTTAAATCACATTCTTACCAAGTTTCTTTATGAAATAAGACAGCCTCAGCCTCTGTGGAAGTCTTTCGTACTGGGAAAGTTTGATTACCTACCAACACTGATTTTCCCACTTTTAACTTCATTGTTCACGACCATTGTGTCGTTACAATGAGGTATCTTGACCTGGATATGTTGTTTTGCAACGAAATGGTCATGGATAATACATGTATATGTGCAAATGGCAGTGTTGATAATTTTTTACTTTATCTCTATAGAGAAAAAATCGTTTACGAATTATCTATTATTATTCATTGTTTCGGATTTGATATGCTTGAAATAGATCATTTCAATTAGTTTAATTGACAATAATGTTTAGGCGAGTCATGGTGATATGAGGATCATGATTTCTTGATTGGAACTCTCCGACAGTTACGGTATTAATTTCTTTAAGTAGAATAGTTACTTGTGCCGAATATTTCTGTTTGAGATAAGGGGCTACTGTTCTCAAATTCAAAGGCTGCTTTACCATATTTAAGTGTAGACAACAGAAGAACGTTAGCTATGCAACAGCAATAATCAAAGAGAGAGGAGACGAAAATGTTCATCATTTGCCATCTACACAAAGAGCCCCGCGGACCGCCCTAAGTGCCACTCATTTCACATACCGGAATTTTGTGCTAAAAATTCCGAATACGAGAAAACGTGTGAGACTTTTCCTGGGCAGTTTGTTACCTCTAGAGCCTGTAATTTTTCGAAGAAAATTCCAAGCGTAAATGGACGTTTTACTTTGAAGTAAGCCTGGGGAGAGTTCTACGGTGATGGAAATTTCGTTTTTGTTTAAATCTGTGCACTTTGACAGTATATTATTACATAATACCCCGCAAAGTACAACCAGAGTGTGTAGTAGGGTGTGATTACACACCAGACCACTTTTGACCCAAAATACTTCTCCCCCCCCAGCGTGGTCGGACAACGTTATTCCGCTCCCATATCATTAATCTGTCTGTTCTACACTTGATCTCTCTTATTTTACTAGATAAATACACTTGTATTTACGTGATCTATCCAAAATTAGTACGATGGAGCTAGTAATACACTGCCAGCATCATCGCTAAAAATACATCCTTCCAATTCATTCAAGAGATTTAATTGTATTTTAACTTTCGCTCCGTGAGTGATTCCCTACCCTATAATAGCAGTTGCTCAATTGTTTAAACTCAAGGTTGAATCCGAAAAACTTCAATGGCCGGTTGCATTCGTCGCGAAGTTCGAGACGACAACGTTTGGTGTTCTACTTCCTTTCTTGGAAATTTAGGCAAATGTTTTCGAAGCACCCCAAATGACGCGCAATCGAAATTTAATTTCTTAAAACGTATTAATTTTTTTTCGGAGGGCAGCGGTCGTGCAGCGGAGGGCAGTGGGCCCCATTGGCGGTCGAGTTTTCTTTTTCTGAGTGTCACTTTTCGCAAGCATGCAGTTCCCGTCGACCTTCCACTCCATCGTATTGCCCTCCAAGGAGAAAAAGTAGAGGGGGCAGCCGCACTGACCGCCAAAGGTAGCCTTTGCTGACCGTAGCGCCTTTTATCTTCCTCTTTCGTTCTGACTAGGCCCTGGTGTGCCTGTGCATATATGCTCCGACACGCAGTTCCCTCTTCGGCTAGGGCACAGTGAGGAATGCATGGTTTTTTGGTGTTACCAGAAGGCAAACTCGCCTAATTTCTTTTACCTTAGCCTTGAGTACTTCTTTCTCTCCATTCCCAATTCATAAATTCTTTCATTTTGCGAGTCTCGTCGGCCACACGCACACGTGACTTTCTGGGTTTATCCGTCCCTCGTTTTTACTCGTTTTTTGTATGTCTCTTTGGTTATTCGTACCTCGTACGTTCTCCAAAAACGACAAATCGAGCGCAGAATTCTTTCATACTTGTCTTTTACCATTCCAACCAATCCACGTTATTTCATAATCTATTCAATACCTCACCCTTATCTCTTGAGTATCTGTGTAGATTGATGATTTTGAAAGGAGTATCTGTGCACCGATGATTTAAACAATGCGTGCGAACAAGAGCGAATGAGGTTATAATATATTCAAATAATTTGTTAATTTATATGATACCAGGTAGAATACAATCGAATACCGTTGCCGTCGAAGAATACCTTCTTACTTAGCAATAATTAATTAGAAATGGGAGGAGGCCTCTTTTTTTAGATTCCATAGTACCCTGCAGGTCACCGCAAGGGTGTGTGGCTGGAAATGATGGCGCACCAGGATACTTTTGACACAAAATACTTTTCACCTCTTTAGCGATGATGTGGAAAATGTATTTTAGCCCCATCGAACTGTGGTAGAAAAGATCATGTAAATAAAATTAGATAGATTAATTGGAGAACAGATGGATTTAAGATGTCAATTTTCTCACCGACAAAAAGGGATCAGGACAACTCGGACCGAATGCGCTAGAAGGGAAAAGTATTTTGTGGCGAAAGTTGTCTGACGCGTAATCACCCCCTGCCACACACCATAGCGGTGGTTTGCAGGGTACCATGTATAGTAAAAGTAAAAGTATGTTATTTATACAAATTATTAATACGCCTACCTTTATAATTATGCTAATAGTTCCAATTATTGACAAACTCGCTCCATATAAGGACAATACATCACCATCGATTTCAAACGGCCGGGATAGTCTCGTGGGTATCGTTCCTTTATGTTAACCCAAAGGTCGAGGGTTCAAGTTTCGTCCAGTGTGCTAAGTAAACCTCGATTGTGCGGCATCAAGGGAAACCCAATGACAAGATCTATCTGCATTATCGAAGTATGTAAAGGATATGAGGTCCAAAATATTCCAAAAAATAAATTTAGAGCAGATTTTTCTCTCCAATATATCACGTCGAAGTAAATTTTTAACAACAAACAGGAAAGTGATATTCGCTAAATCCACCCCAAACTCCGCCGTTCACGAAATATTTTCCACGAGTTCTCCGTTTACATGTCTTTGTATATCCCGTAAAATTTATTTTTTGAATTAGTCAAATGTATCCCAGGTTGTTAAACGCTGTTCTCATCGGTATTTCTTTGTGTAGGAAAGATTGAAAAGGAAACTTATCATTTTCGTGCTCATTTCATATTCTTCTTAAAAAAAGGACCTATTTTATTCCTAGCTTACATTTACGACATTGACTGGTAAAAAACTGACTGGTAAAAAACGTTTATTTGCCGACGATGTAGTGTTTTGTCGTGATACACGTGTTCCGGAGGACACAGCAGCTTTATCTGATGATCTAAATGCTATAAAACGCTGGTGCGACACTTGGCGATTTGTATTAAACTTAAAAAAGTGCGTTGTCATACATTTTTGGAAAAAGAGCAATTCCCTCCCTAACGCCTACTTCATTGGGAACACCAAAATTGAATGTGTAGACTCAATTAAATACCTAGGCGTTACCCTCATTCACAATCTCTCCAGGGTGAAACACATGCGGGGAATACGTGGACAAGCTAACAAAAAATTAGTATTTATTAGAAGAGTCCGAGGTAAATGTGATGAAAAGGTCCAAGAGAAATGTAATCTGTCGTTGGTTAGGCCTCATTTAGAATTTGCTCGAAGCATATGGAATCCTCAAAAGTTGGATAATTGCGGAAATGGATCGTGTGCAGCGTAAAGGAGTTAGATTTGTCTGAACGCTGTCATGGTAAACTTAGTAGCCTATCCAAACTATTATATAGCACCTAGGCTCGGAATCACTCACGGAGCGAAGGTTAAATTACAGATTGAAGCCCTTGCATATATTGGAAGGACGTTTCTTTAGCAGTGATGTTGAAAATGTATTATTACCCCCATCGCAATACGGTAGGAGATATCATGCTGATAAAATTAGAGAGATTGTATAGAACAGATAGATTTAAGATGTCATTTTTTCCACGAACGATGAGGGATCAGAATAACATTGTCCGACTGCGATAGGGTCATATTCGGGTAAAAATAAGTCTGGTGTGTATTCACCCCTTGCCACATACAATAGCGGAGGCTTGCATGGCACTAAAATATCTAATAGCGTGCAAGTTGCCGCTAGAGTGTTTGGCAGAGGGTGAATACACACCAAACTAATAATGAATATCACTACTAAAAAGACCCTTCCAATTTGTGCAAGGGTTCTAAAATATACGAAAAGAATGTATTTCTAAAGGGCGTGGTTATGTGCTCGTCCATTGAAGTTTGACTTCGTTCGGGGGGTGGGGCTGCTGCTGTATTTGACTCGCACGATACGTCAGGCCGAAAAAAAGAGAAGGATATACGTGCATTCTATCATTCAGGACAAATCGACATGCGGAAGCCCGTTTTCCCTCTCAAAAACCCCATCAAATCCCGACGATCCACAAACTGAATCACATGACCCCTTACTTATTCGGTGGACCTCTTCTCCGGAAATCGGAGCGTGTAACTTATTTAGAGGTAAAATCGACTCTTCGATCCTAGTTACGCATTTACCACCGCGTTGATATTGATGGGGCAGATGATGGAATTCAACGAACTCGATATAGGGAATTTTTACGACCTGAAGTCCCCCTTCTCAAGCCGGGACGGATTCCTTCCACACGCTCCGGAGTCTCTTCGCTTTGAAAGCGTCGGCTAATGTCGGCAGCTCTCCTTCCGAAATGTCAGCCGGGCTCGCTTTGCACAAGTCTCACCCCCTGTAGACGCAACCTGGCGCTCCAATTTGATTTGTCGTCGAGGCATGCCACTTTGGGAAAAATGGATTCCGACTGTCTCGCCTCATAAATTGAAGTGGTGGTGAAGTTCACTGAATGCGAAGGAAAAATACGCGAAGACGCCATGTTATCGAGCGTATTCATAGATGTGAAAATTTGACCGAAGTGTTTGATTTTTCAGCCCAGTTGAAGCGTGTGGAAGATGACACTGTATACGGTGGCCAGGTAGCTTCCCTCGTAGATGGCTCCGTTTCGATTCCCATTGGTGGTGGCCTTTTTTTTAGCGATGCTCTTTACTTGGTGTCGTGTTTGGCCAATTTATAGTACAATGGTATCTCCGTAGTAGCGAACATGTGAACTGTGAGTATTTTTTCGTTTACGTATTAGTTCACTGATAAATTTTTCGACAATGGGTTTCGGTGCATAGATATTTGTATTTTGTATTTTTAATGTTCTGCAAGCCACCGCTAGGGTGTGTTGCTCTTTCAATCAGCTCCGTGAAATTATAGCTAGTCACAAATGACCCACGTACTCTTAATATCGCGAGTGACCTCACCTGTCGGTTTTACCTTCATTTAACGTACTACCTACTCCATCAGTAAAAGTAGTGCAGAGTTAAATGAGAATTCTCAGCGTACCTCCGTAGCTTCAGGTGTTGTTTCTTCGCATTCCTAAAGTTTTGAACTTAAGAATTTCTCCCTTGTACAAATGGTGGAGATTATTCCATTCGAGGCCATTGTTTTCCTAAAACAACACCTTTTATTTCCATGACAAATGGCGAGGATATTTTTCTTTTATCTGCTCATTTGCTAAAATTACTTTTTTTTGCCTACGTTTCACAAGCCTTGAATTTTTGCTTAATCCGTGTGTGCGTACACCAGTGTTTCCCTTTAAATTTAATTTTGAAAGTTTTAATTCCCGTCGTATATTGGGTCGGACAACTTTTTCTTGCGAGCACAATCTGGACGGATATTTTATTACCACCAGGTCGGATAATCCAACATTTTTTTGTTGCGTTCCAGCGTGGATCGGTTTGCGGATAAGCAGTCCTCGGACGAGGGTCTTGTGCGAACGCGGAGGGCCGTATCCATGTGTGGAACTGCCTGATGCGAGATGATCCCCATTAATAAACTGTCCGGTGATAAACGGTCCATGGAATGGCGAGGTTTTTTTGGGTGTGTCCACGGTCACCCGACTTAAGAGTTTTAGAGAGGAAAACTGACATCATCAGCAGTTTTAAGATTAATCACGAGGGGTTTTTAAGATCGATTTGCCGCAACTCTCTATTTTAATCCTATCTGTTTCCCCCTCTTTTAATTTATGTATGCGCCCGTTCTTAATATCGCATTTTTCAGAGATCGTTTCGCGTACGTCGCGCACACGACGGAATAAAACTTTTTTTTTCGTTTTCCACCGTAGTGTCACTGCAGAGAGAGAGAGAGAGAGAGAGAGAGAGAGAGAGAGAGAGAGAGAGAGAGAGAGAGAGAGAGAGAGAGAGAGAGAGAGAGTAGCTAAGACAGTTCATATATAATGAAACGCGGTCGTTTTTGGGTTTTTAGAAAGAATTTCACCGTTGTTGACACTTATTTCGCTTGCATAGTCGATTTTTAATATGCCATGTGATTACCCGAGGGGGCGTGATTACATTAAAACTTTCCATACGAATATCTTTACGGTTCTGTTTCGATGACTGCCGTTTCTTCGTCTCATAAATACAATTTCACTGAAATCCTAAATCGGCAATGCTAGCATTCATGCCTGAGTTATGATCCATAAAATGGAAGGCACACTGCCTGCACATGTCTGTTCTCAGCGCTCGGCTCTGTTATCGTCTTTGGGCTACAATGGGTTTTTGGGTGAAAGGAAAAAATATGTTTTACACGGCGAAAAAGAAATTTTCTGCAGTTCTTGTCGGAGCCCATATATCACTCCTCTCTGCCGTTTGGCTGTGTCACTTAAAATTAAGTTTATGTGGTGTTATTTTCCTTCCGGACAGAGGTTTATCGTGTTGGGTTTTAAACGTTAAAAATGTGAGTGCTGGGATCCGGGAGCGAAGCACACGCTCTCGTCCGTTTAATGCGAGGGAGAATATTGCTCGCCGAGACATTCTCAGCACTAGATCCTTTCCGGACAACTAAAAATACAGTGTACGTCCGGAGATTTAAATTACTGCTGCGTCGTGAACGGGGAAATGAGTAAATGCATTCATCGCGTAATGGAATGAGCGAAAGAAACTCGGGCATGTCTCGCATGCGAGTACGTAAATTCTCAGATTTGCGCATTTAGCTGTCGGGGGCGCGTAACAAGGCGGCATCTGGCACACAAGTAGTTCGTCATAATCAATAACATTTTAACTTAGCAGCAGGGTCAATTGTTTCTCGTGCTTCGCGGTGGCTGGGGTTAACTTAGAATACGAAGCACGCAATGTATTTATGTTATCCCTCAGACTCAAATGTAAGATCGGATCCACGGGTTCATTGGTGAATGGCACCAGATTTACTCAATCATCCGAACATTTTTAATCGGGTGAAATATTCATCTTAACGATGATAGTGGCATTTTTCTCGACTAAGACCTCCTGCGAATTATGTAAGATTTCTCTTCCGCTGACTGTTAGAGCGTTCGGTCACGGACTTAATGGCTCGGGTTCAAGCCCGGATGAGACCCATGGGCACCCCCAAGATTTCAAACTGTGCCATTTTTCGTTTACGAGATATTTATCGGGATCTGAAGGCGGCACGGGGAAAGGGACTGGCTCTCCGTTCCATGATGCGTAAATTTCACACTCCAAAGGGCTTATTACGAGGTGGAGTGCCACCCTCATCTATCACAGCACCCTTCGGATTGAGATTACTGTATTGGTAATTCTTCCAGTGCCATCGCCCTGAAATTTAACAAAATGAGTTTGTCTGCAGAGATAAATAATGATCTGCTGTTAAGAAATATTAATGTTTCCTTTAACCAACGACAGTTTTCAACCCAAAGGTCGGTTTTTTGATGGGTAAGGGTAGAGCTTACCCAGTGCTAAGCCGAACGGCGTGTGAAATTTCACGCATCAGGGTAGGAGAATTTCTTTCCGTGTGCCGCCTGTGGTTTCCCAGAAAGATCTGGTACTCGAAAAAAAACACAACTCGGCCGAAGCTGAAGGTGCACAAAGTTGGAAACGAACCCAGGTCCTCCGGCTAGTAGTCCAACATCGGCAACGTCTCTAATGTTTCATTTATCTTATCCAAAACATCGAGCTTACGCGAAATGGATAAATGCAGATTATATGAAGCTGTGATTAAGGAATTGAATCTAAAAGGTCGCACTCGCATTCGTACCTATTGGTATATCTGTATCTGGAGAATACATCTGTATGTTCTGTGGACAGTAATGTTGAGACTGACGATTAAGGTAATAACTGCCTCATAAACATTTATTTCACCCGGTGGATTTCCAGAATGTTGTTTAAGGGACAGTTGAAAGATGAATTATGTTACTATCGGGAAACGTGATTTAGATTTTGGACTTATCTCGTCACCATGGGTGGATATTTAAGTAAGTTACATTATCTTGACAGTTATTCTTGCTCATACTAATTAAAACTTACAAACGATTTAAAATAGTACATTTGAACTTGTACTGCTTAAAAAGTCAGGTTATTTGTAGCTAACAACTAGATCCATTAGTCATTCTGATTCTGTGGCTACTATTGAAAGCCTTTTGGAGTATCTTTAAAGAAAAGTCCTTGCTTCAATCAACAGCTGTCATTTGTTAATAAATCAGCGATATAATTTCAGTAGATATTCATATTTTAACTACGACATTATCTATTCTCATCGCCTTAATTAAACTGCGTTATAATCTCGTTTTGATGATGGTGGCTAATTTACTCAGGGAAAGTTAAGTCATTGAGTTTGTTAGTTCGGTGTAATGATTGAAGGATTTTAGAAAGAAAATTTTGCTCTTACGAATATCGACAAAATATTGGCTCCCGAGCATTTTATTGACCCATGCGGAGGCATCACGGTGCGGGCCTTAGTAGAAACCATATTTTCCCAAGGTTTCCATTTTTTTTCCCTCGGCATACCCTGATATGAGAACCGCTTAATCGTAAACCGCAGGGTTAGTCTAACTCCTCCGCATCGGAACAAATATTATATTGAATAGTTTGCGGTGGAATAAGAAGAGCCTTTCACTATGACGGATCGCTGAAGTGGAAATAACACAAAATTTTTTTTCGAATATGCCTGAGGCGAATGCCGAGCATATTTATTTTATTTCACATTTGTCTTCATTCCCATGCCTGCTTACTTGCATTTTCGAATGGCTTCGCAATTTCCGCGAAAACCATTCTTGAGATACAAGCAGCAACTAAAAATTTGCTCTGTTCAAGCTATCCCATGGCATTCTCTGGAATTTCAACACAGCGTCTGATACTCTTGCTCAGTCAGTGGTAATACCTCCTGTCTTCAGAGGTTGAGTTTTCAGAAATGTAATGGTGTATGCTTTCTTATTGTAATTCTGTAGAGGTCATATGAGATTCGGCATAAACAGTGGTTTTTGTCAAGACAATATATATATTTTATTTACTTAGGTAATGTCCAAAACGTGGATTCTCTCGATTTCTCAGGCTATTTTCTGCAAATTTTATGACAGTATCATGGACTAAAAATCTCTTTAATCTAAAAAGAAAGCTTCTTTTGTTGTCGTTAATACAACTCTCATTTTCTCCGGTGATTATGGCAGTAGAGATCAGAAATGCAGTTGAATAATTGTATCGATGTGTTCCTGCAACTAAAAGGGGATGTTTTTTACCTGAACTGTATGGACCTCGTCAATTAAACTAGCCTGAAATGCTATACAATCTTCGCCCCAGAGTTAAATACGTGATTAGTCTATAATTGTGACTTACTGTGGGCCAAAACTTAAAAGTTTTTAACAAATTCAATCTCAACTCTGTAAAATATTTCCTTATTTTTTCATTTCTGCTATTGCAGTTTTTGGTATTAAAAATAGTGATTTAAATAGTAATTGCGTGTTTTAATATGCGCTGCGGAACTTTTTTCATGCCTTAGCTTGCGTGATACTTTGGAGGTCGTTCAGAACTGATGTTTAACCGGTTCCACCTGCATTGGTAAATTTAAGTCTCACATTATTGGTATGATTGAATCTTTTATTTTTAATATTCTTGAATTTGCTTTGCAATCATTGAAAAAAAATCATTCAAGAGGAATGATCTCTCTCGAAAACTGATGTCATTTGATAAGTAGGAGTGACTCTTTCTTTGAATACACTCAGTTTTTGATTTACATTTCTCATTTATTTCACCTTGGCTTCTGTCTTTGGGAGCTCGTTTCAAGGAGCAAATTCCTTCATATCTCATCTTTCCCCTAAAAGACTTCCAACATCTTTCACCTAAGATAAAAAGACTTCCAAGAACACCGCAATTTTTTTTACGTTTTATGAATCCATATCGCGTAAAATCTGCTGACATAATGTATTTCTCTTTGATCGTAGTAGCTTTTCTTCGTGGTGTGGTCGCTGCTACGATTCAGGCCGAACGCCTTAATTTGAATTTCATTGGACTTCTACAAGTCAATGTTGGCAGAATCCCTTTCAAGGACTAGAGCAGATAAAAGGATGTAAAATTTTACATCCAGGCGAAATTTAGCACATAAGGTTAATTCTTATTGCATTCACAATACTGTATGTAGTGAGTGCCTAGAACCGTAGTGCTTACGAGGAAAAGACTTTGACTTTCATGAAAAATAATCGACTTCTCAAGTTCAGCGAAAATACATTCTTCCTGTTGCCCTGACCAAGTCCTGGGCATTTTCTCACCGAGAATTACGTAGTGTTAGCGTGAAAATTGGTTTTGGTTGTACCTAAATATGTTATTGAGATTTGCGATAGACCGCTTCGCTTCAATGCAGAGAGAGTATTTCTGTCGTGAATTTTAATTCACCTCCTTAAAAGCTTCATTAAAAACACTATCAATTCAGGATACTTTTTTTGGTCTATCAGTTGGTACGTAAGTCTACTGGGTGGTCACTGATGGTAACTTAACGTCCATGTACAACTTCTTTACCGCGATAGCAGACAATGGCGTCCACCACTCGTGGCGTTTAGGGAAGCGTCATGCCTTTCGGCACCCTTTCCAATTCGTAAAATACTATATAAGAGGATAACGACGTCACCTGCGCCGAAGGATAACTATCAACGAACTTCAGTCTCCACGATCTGAGTACATATACTCTCAATGTAGCGTGTGCTCTTATGCTTAAATGATCGCATTAGAGCGGAATAAATCCGGTAGCGAAGGGTTTGAAAAATTCCCATATTACTTTATCACCAGTGCGAGAGTAGCGTATTCTCCATTTTTGTAATACCAGCCATTACGCTTCTGTTATATTTTACGTAGTAAAATTGGTTTTTCTGGTCCCGGTGGAGGTGGTGTAACGGCCTCCCCCGATAACCTAGATTTCACGGGTTCGGTCACCTCTCGGGTGTATTTTTCTCCACCTTCGGCTTTGATGTGGCTCATTGTAATTGTCGTTGCTTGATTTTAAGAATCCGAAGTGAAATACCAAATTATTGTGTCCATCATATTTTATTGTGATAAATAATAAAATTTGTTTCTCGTTGCCTTCATCAATAGTATTTTTAACGTAGGGCAGGAGAGGAAGGGGTCGGAAAAGGATAGGCATGTTGGACGAATTGAAGGGAGGAAGCAAGTATGCAGAATTAAGAAGTGTGTACTGCAATGTCGGGTGTAATGTTGTGTTTTGTTAGCAGAGGCAAAGTCCAGTCTTGCATCCATTCAAAACCTACCGTAAAAGTTAATCTAACTATTAATTATTAAAAAGGCCTACACTTTGTTGTTTTTCAGATTAGTTATTAATAAAAAAAATGTTTTGAAGTTTGCCCAATTATTATAAACGCTTGAGTTAAAAATTCAGTTTAATATTTTGACTCATCAACATACACACTTCTCCTAAGGTGTTAATGCCCAAGTTTTAATTCCTATTTCACTTGCTTGTTCAGATTTTCATTCATTCAAGAGTAGTGGCTTCATTTGCGTGGGAAACTGGAAATTCGATAGCCAAAGAGCAGCTATATGGGGCCAATTCATAGATGCCGTGCGCCAGCGTTCTTGAATAATGACCTGACCTGTATAATGTACGAACGTATGCTTATTTCTCTCTTTCCCTTGACCCAGTTCGCTGAATACGAGTGCACCATTATGACTCTGGGACTTAGGGTTGCATACGACAGCTTGAATGCTCACTACTGAAAAAAACATGGTAAACCCGCCCGTTAAACCAAAGCCCCACGCTGGTGAATAGGCTAAGGCCTGTGGAAACACTCCAATTTCCGATTCTCCCCCTCCCCCTTAACGGATAGGCACTCATTCTAGAGTTTTCAGTGTTACGCGTCCGTAATGATGACTGCGGGATATTTCGCTACCGGAAAAAAATATTCCTTTTTCGGTAAAAATGAAGAATTAGAAGAGAATGAGAAGGGTTTGCTAAATGTTGCGACGTAATGAATAGGAAGCTCCTCATTAAAGATGCATTTGAACGGCATATAGTACACTTGCCAATTATTCATCGAATTTTGTCACTTGAATTGAAATTTTATCTCGCAATTTTTACCCTGTAAGTCACACTAAATACAACGTTGTGTAATATTTTCGTAAGTAGTACAATTGAGTGAGTGAGCTAGAAAAGGGACAGAGAGACTATTGTGCATTATTTGGTTGAGAGAAAAGCTTCGTTCAGGCTAAAAATCCGCTGCCACCAGTGAAGAGTAGGCTTTTAGATAATGATGTAAAAGTAATATCAGATGGCTTGTTGAAATTTTATTCGCGGACCATTGATTTTGTACCGTTTGCAGTTTAAACTTTGGCAACGTTAAAACTTGTAACCTGTTAACGTTTCTGTCATAGGGATTAATGTAACACTTGTTATGCAGGCGGACTGAGAATTTTGGCCTGCATGTTCGTCACGTATATGAACAATTTTGTAAAATAATTTGGTTTCAAATGTATTTTTCGCTTTTTGGACGTTCATTAACGGTTACGTACAATCCTTTACATATGTCAGTGCATGACTGATGGTATCGAATTACTCAATGTTTCGGACCGGTCTAATAATAAATTTAGCCGTAAATGAGGACACAAATCGATCAGTTTTCACGCTTGTAATGGTGAAATTGTAATCGGTGCGGATAGCTTGCAGCTGAACGAAATTAAATGAGTTTTCCCTGAGCCCTTCTCGGCGTTTCGCATATGAAGGGAATACAGACGAAATAATTTTCCTAATTCGCAGGATAAAAACCGTTACCTTTCTTTAACCCCTCGAGGAAATGTTAATCTTGAGATCCACGTCGGACTCATTTATCATCGGAAAGAGCAAGATTCCCAATAGAAAACCGGAGTGAAAGAGGCGTGCCCTACCATAACTTCAGGCAGACTAGATGACAAGGTCGACTTTCGTAAGATTCATCACTGGCTAGAATTGTGTCCAGAAATTCGAAAAGTAATGTGGCAAACGATTCTGTGGCATTATTGTGTGGGTTGCTCGGAAAAAGTTTCTCAATTTTCTTGGCAGGTAATTGCTCCTGGGAAAGAATGGCAAGATCTTCCTTTCCACGACTCCAATATTGTCGCTTTTTATTGCGTTTTAGGAATGGTCCCGGACCCTTTTTTCTTTTAAAAATGCCAATTTGATTTGCTGGAATCCAAAATAGGTCTCGGAAAGAAACGTAATATCAAGATTTCTACGCGGTGGTCCCGGTTATTTTCCATTATGCCGGCACAGGTGTTCCGGATGCGTTTTTGGATTCCAATGGCGGCATAAATCCCATTCTATGCCATTCCGTGAGACTAATATATATCCGTGTGTGTGTATGCATGTGTTTGTGGATATCAATTGATCGATTCCCAATTGAGATAATTGCTCCGCCGATGGATTTAGGCAAATTGGTAATCGCCGGTATGAAGGAAGAGAGACCTGATTCCAAATGAATGGCGAAAAGTAATTGAAGTTTTCATGGAGCGGAAATTTTCTTGCTCAATCCGCGAGTAATTTGTCCGCGTGAAGATTCAAAAGGGCGGATGGCTCATTAGTGTATAAGTTGAGGCTTTTTTCTGCAGATTGCCAACTTAATTAATCGGTAACAATAATTTATTTCGGCGGACCAATATGTTTAAGATCTTTGGTGTAATTCGATTTATTCTAACTAGCGAAAGCAAAATCAGTTCAGTATTTACCATATAGATCAAGTGCTTCTTCGAATGCTTGGCCATTAAAAATACTGGTTTCGTGGAAAGAAGGAAAAATTATAATGGCTTTATGGTTCAAATGGCCATGGTAAAACGGGGTAGGTATGGTAGCAGAACACCCTAACCATACCGGTAAGATTGATGCCTAAAACTGAGCCAAATCAAATAAAAAGCTTAAAAAATTATTTCCCCATCCTCAAGTAAGGAAACCTATTATAGCCATCTGAACAACGTGATATTTGATAGGATATTAAAATATTCTCTCATTTATTTTCTTTTAAATTATCCCAACCTCCAGTGAAATTGCGTCCGTGGAAAACCTGGCGTATTTTTCTGCCTGATGTCAAAGATTTAAAACCATACACACATCATGTCTTGACTGATTGAGCGCTTAATGTTAACTATTCTTTTTATTGTCTCATCTCGAATTAGGTACATGAACCTTAGTCATCTCCATGCCAATATTTTTAATGAATGAACTCAACCATTTGAATTTTAGTCACTCTATCTTGTTCATCCTAAATTACAATAGTTAATTGGTTTTTTTGTGGTGATTGCGTTCTGTATAAATTTAGAATTGTGCCTATGTGATGATGATGTTGAAGATGTCTTTAGTAGTTTTTATGTTAGAGCCAGATCCCTCCCCCCTCTTAAAAGCTCATTTTTGGTGATTCGTTGCAATAAATGTCTTGAGGCCTGATTTCTTTAAGAACCTCGTTTAAGGAAATCTGCCCTTTAAAAAGAGTTACGAAATCTTTGCTATCTTTACTCTTATCGGATTCCCCATTTCTCATCATTTTATCTTCACTAAGCGTCGATGAATCACTTGCCACTGCTCACATACCACATTTTTTTTATCTGCTCCGGGGTGACACAGTTACGCCTTGTTTTCTGGCCAATACAAATGTTTCCGTGGCAATCCGGACGGGCTATAAGTCATTTTTACCCCCGCCGCTGCTGACCACCCGTTGCCGTACGCACGGCCAGTCCCAGCCGGCCGCACCGCTGTATCGTTCCACCGCTCTTCGGCCACCCGTCTCTCGCCGCCAATTAGCGCCTAAGACGATTTAAACCGTCTTTTAGCCTCCCTCCGCACCAGTCCTCTCCCTCCCCGCCCACCGCGGGAGTCTCCGTTCTCTCACTTCACCTGGGACTTAATTTTAAAGAGATTTTCCTCCGTGGAGCGTTAACCAAATATCCCAATTAAGGGTTTCCGGGGTGACTCCATAATTTTTGTCCCCATGCGACCCAGACGTCCCTCTTGCTTCCCTCTCCCCACCCCGTTGCCTCCCTAAAATGTGGCCACCTGGGGAACCCCAACGGTGGCCGGGGGGGGGGGGGAGGGAGGAGGGATGGGTGGTTGAATCGTAGTCGGGGTACGAGGGAAAATGGTTTTGAGGATACGAGCTGAGGAGAGGTGGGGTTACAGGGGAAGGGAGGCGTTGATCGCACAACACGTCCCCTCGTTAGCGACGCGGGTAATAGCTTCGCGGAGAGCAAGGCCGTGGGAAGGAATTAAAATCGTGAAGAATGGCGATCCGATTGAGGAGTGAGAATGCAGGAAGGTTAAATATGCCCACCTTTAATGAGGAGCTTATAATCGATCGGTTTTCGATAATTTTTCAACATGTTTTCCAATTATTAGGGATATTGCTTGTTGGTCGATTTTAAAGCATTGTTTGCTTAATCGAGCTAGCGATTAAGTTGGGTTTTTTCAGTATTTTTGAGGATCATTAATTGCGATATATATTGCAAATATATACTTGACCATTACGATCGATCGTCATGGGACCACAACTGGTGGGCAAAGATCCTTATCGGGAATCATTTTTCCCCGAACCTCTTTGCCAATTTCCTCTTCACGTTAGAGCAATCAGTAGTGTATAAAATCTAAATATGCCGTAGAAAGAGCGATTGATTCAGTTAGGGAGATAAATTGAAGATATTACTTTAACAATCGGAAGTTCCTTCTAATACCACCCGGACGGGTGTCACCCTGTGCAAGTGATAGGAACGGGGAAAATAATTGCGCTTTTAGGAGCCTGTACAAATAAATACTTGACTCACCGCAGTCATAATGGAAAATTCTTTAGTACCTGAGAGTATTGAAAAGGTTCAAACAAAGGTAATTATATCGACACTTCGATGTATCACGTAGTTCGCCGCAACTAAAGTGAGAAATCATTACATTAATGCTTAATTAATTAATTATGTGTGTTCATTTTCAGATGCCAGCGTGGTTTCCAGTGTGTATTTAACTTCATATCTGCGTGCGAACGCATTATTGCCTGATTCATAAATATAAAATTGATGTAGCCACATAAAAAGGAATGTGATCGTTCAGAGATATTTATAATTGTTTTGAAACGCATTGAAATTCATTATTATGTACCGGAGAAGGGTTTCCAGTATTGCCGCAGGGCTGGGAAATAATTTTTACTCTTCATTCATCCAACTACGACCGTAACTGTTGGTTTAGTAATTTTTTATATTAGACCTTCATGTTAAAAATGCTTTCCTTTTTTCGTTCGTTGTTCTGAGCGTCATTCCCTTGAGTTTATTATTTGATTTTAGGATACTCTGTTGCGTCAGGTTGGGCTTCCCGCAAATATGGACGTATATATCAGTATACCTCGAGCAAGGAAATTCTATTTAGCATATAATTCGATTACATGGTCCCACTGATTAGAGTCGCTGTGGTGAAGGGTGAAAGCAATAACATTCTAATCCTGGGATAACTGATTTCCACCTGATGGTGTTATTTATACTGCTTCATGGAGAGGAAGACAATTGATATCCGTAATTTTGGTGTATAACTATCCAGAAAACGATACTGATGATAACCCTCGGTGAAACGTAGCAAAGCGATTTTATTTAGGCCATCAGATGTTGCTTTGTGTGCGTACATTAAAATATCGGTTACTCAGAGGAATAAAATGTGAGGGGATGGAAGATTTGAAAATAAATTCTTTAGCGTTGGCAATTTTGATAAGTCTCGCCATACGCGCTGAGGAGAACACATCGATATCGCCGAGCTGTCTGCAACGAAAAGTCATGAACTGGAATGAGAAACCAATCAACCATTCCATCCATATGGTTTCTGTTTCTGCTACTTTCTCTCCTCCGTGGCAGGTAAATGAGATGAGAAACGTTTCAGCATCCGAAGCCATTCGTGTTCATAAATATTTCACACCAAGAATGAGACGAAAAAGATCAAGAATCCGATATATTGGTTTTCTACTCCGGAGCACAATCGAACGCTGAAGATTTCAATTCGCTCCAACGTGAAACTGAAACGAAAGATTGATTTCTGTTCAATGTACCACCATTGTGTAGAATTGGGATTGGGAAGGATTTGGCAACCGATGAGGCCTCAGAAATGTTCTGCGTATCGTTGAGGTGAGGTGAATCCCTTGTTCGTGCCATCTGTCAAAAAGGTGAAGTGAGATTGGCTTCTTTACTTGCGGTTAGGTACGTACCACTGATGCGAGTATGTTTAGGGAAATCAATGATTTGATCATGGAGCATAATGAGTATATAGTTCTGGCTTGGTTTTCAAATGGTTGTATTAGTTATCAGGGGAGGCTACCGACAGCTGAGGTCAATTGCATAATTTGTGCCAAGAGGGAGGCCCTTTTGGCACAAAGCAGTAATATTGCTGTGATCACTTAAAAGAGCTCCAAGGTCAGATTTATTTTAGTTATGTCTGGGAAAATGTGAGTAATGAAATATCAATTGCGTAAATAGTCCTAAACCAGGTATGGAGTCCGGAATGTTATTAGAATGAGAAGTAGGTATACGAGGTCTATTCAAGTTCTACGGCTTAATTTTCCTTGCAAACCACGTAAACCAGAAATTTGAACCTCTTATTACTTTTCAACATAATCTCCCTCCAGCCATGCCCTTTACAAAATCGGGCGCCATGATTATATGGCCTTCGAGAACGCATCTGCAGGGGTCCATTTTACCCCGGGAAAAACCGGCTCGTTCATGGCGAAGGCTTCTAAGACTCGTTGTTATTCAACGCTCAGTCCAAATGTTCATTGACTGCCCAAACGGGCAAGTATAAGCCGTCCCGGCGAGTGAAGTCCCACCTTTACCGGTCACTGTACATAAGAAACGCATGACATAGAAGAAAGAAACATGGCTGAGGTGTGAGGCTCATTTTTCACATCCATAAGACCGTCAACGCATGTATCACTCAATTTACGATAAATTTCGATAGCTGTTGAATTACGGAAGTGTAGAGTATGGATGATTGCACGCTGCTCTTGTACACGGAGAATAGAAGGATTTTCTGTTATGAAATGTGCTTGTACGCTAAATTACTTAATTTTAGGTATTATAAACGCTTCTTACTCTAGCGGCAGGTAAACGAACCCTGGGAACTGTATAGTGCAGTCATTTATGTTTTGTATTCATAAATAGTGCCCACATAGTATAAGATAATCCTAGTCCCGAGAAAAAAAATGGCTGACGTTAGAACTTGAATGCACTTCGTACTACTTACTGTAATTATTATATCCACTATGAAATGATATACTCATACATTTTTACAGTGAAGCATAGTTTCCATTCTAAATGTTGTGCATCCTCCTACTGTATTTCCATAGCCTTGGAAGCTTAATGTTAATATCAATTTTTGGAAAATAAATATTTCGTAATTTTTCACACAATTTTTTTTCTACTCCATTGTCCTAGTAAATTTTCAACGGTTGCCTGAAAACAATGCTTTATATTTTGCTTTGGAAGGAAGGGTATTTCTGTAATTTCACCTGGAAAAGGTCGCTGTGACGTCAAAATTGACCAGAGAAATATAAACCGAGTGGAAAATTACGAAATGTTAAATTACCAACAATGGATTCCACGCTTTAGCACAATGTTAATCCCAAGGGAATTATTTACATTTCATTATTGTTGATGGTTAGATCACACTCCTCGTTCCACCTGGAGTTAATTGCTCCCAGACTGATAAGTAGCCATTGTCTGTTAGGAAATGTACTCACCGACTTTTCCGAAGATTGGCGGTTTCGAGCAAAGGAATGAATGTTGGTTCGTACTTTTTGTGGCCTAGTCATTTTACTCGAATTATTAGCACTGCGTCAAGTCTCTTTGCCTCGATTGCTTTATTTTCTTTGCCCAGTTTTTAGTTACAATGTGCAATAATGCGATCAATTAAGCATGTTTTACGGAGTTGCGAAATATCCTCATGTATATCGAAGCCTTTTGAAAAAATAACCGGCTTTAAACTTTTATCTTTCCGTAGTCGGAAATAACTGAGAGGACTTCCCGATGATTTGAAAGAAGGAGAATGGAGATATGGCTCATTTCGCATAGAGGAGTATTTTCTGTGTGAATGGCTCACTTTGAGGCGGAGTTTAATGTCCTCGGGCATCACGATAAATGGGAATAGCACCCATTGTAACTGGATTTGCGAAAGAAGCTTTGTGGGAAGAGTGGGGGAAGCAAGTTAATACCTCTTGTTTTCTCTGCCGATGCCAGGCTCGTGGAGATGTTTCTCGATCGGTAATGGATAACAGCCGGGGAAAGAGTAAATCAATATTTTTTGTTGGAAGGAGTGTGCGTAAGAAAATATGCCATTGGGATTATTCACGTAATTAAACATCAGTTGCTGTTCTCTCATTTCATACTCCTTCATGAAATTAATTTATACATGCCATTCACTAATTGAAAACAAATTTTTGTTTAAAATTTATAATTTATGTATAATTTTTCCTTTTAGTTTATTCAGATATGGATCGTTAATTGAAGGGAACGCTTTGTTGGAACTGCAGTTTTCAGTGTAATGCTCAGAAAGTTCAGATTCTGAAAGTTATTCGACGAATTTAACATTAAATGCTAGCTGTTTGTTGTTCAAACTATGATAAATATTTCGTGTAAAATGAGCCTTTTACTAATGATGACGAGGATCCTGTTCGTATTCGAGCCTCATGATGTTGTATTTAAATTCCCAAAATATAATTTTTGTACTTTTCTTGTACTTAGGTTTTAAAGGTCAGGATTTATGGCAATGTTTGATGAGTAACGTTTGACCTTCTACGTCTGATTTTGAATACGACAGTGTTGGGGTTCTTTACCAGTCTTTGATTGGTTTAAGCGTACATGAGAAATTCTTTCAAGACTGCCCTCTAACTTTGGGTCAAATGAGTACGCTATATTTTTTGTAGAATTTCTGTGAGAAAAAGAAGAATACCAAATATTTTTTTAAAATTAGGTATTCTATGCACCACTATTTTATGTCATTCAGAGTTACCGAACATTATCTGTGATATGAACTAAGAGAATGCAAGTTTTTTTAAAACTACGAAAGCGGGGTATAAAATGAAATGCTGCCTTTAGTAGCGTATTACCAACTTGCGTTTGTGCTGGCATTCCTGGGTATAAGACCCTCGGATACAATGGGATTTAAATAGCAGCGCCGTGGGAATCCGACGGTTCACCTTTGTGCGCGGCCCCGTGGTACTTCCCTTCGTATTAGAATTGATTTTAACCACCCCCTCTACTTCATGATGGTAGGCTTCGCGGCCTCTTAAGTAAATTTTGCTGTTCACGCCTTTGACCATTTTCTTGGGCCAGAGGGTCAAAAGGTCAGCCCGTTTTGGGGGTCACAGCAAAAACAGGTTGCGCCACCACCGATCTGCTTTGACCCATGTCCTTAACGAGGAAAGAACGAAGGGGTCGTTTGAATGAAACCCCCTTCTTGGGAGTGCGTAATTCACTTCAAGGTTTCCATGGAAGAGGTTGGTTGGGAAATTTGAGTGGTTCCAGGAAAGGAGTTATCTGTCGGGAATTGAACAGGGGCCTCTCGGAATACTCAGCTATGAAAATGATTTATTTCGTACTCATAACTTAACTTTGGCTGCTTTCTAGTCTTTATTTATCACCTCATGTGCCATTACATACCCGAAGTCCGCCGGTTTTCTTGGATCAAATAAAATGGATGGTTCCTTGAACAATTACAATCACTCCACCACGACCGCAATTAACAATTAAAAGTCTCCTGCACCAAACAAACAGAGGCAGCAGTCTTTATTTCCTGCAATTAATTGTCAGCATCCGATGCTCATTAAGTCCTTGGCAGAATTGGGGGTATATCTTTTCGATCGCTTCTTAGAAAAATCGTTTCTTCCTCTAATTTGAAGTGCTCCGTAATGAATCTTTTCATCCTTCACAAGAAAATATTGGAACTGAAGAATAAGAACTGGGCCGTGCAACGGAGAGTTCATTTCATTGGTAAATTTACTCGGAAATATTTAAATAAAGCTGCTCGGGTAACTGCAAATGAAATGTATATTTTATGTTAATGTTTGTAGTGCATTAACAGTCTTTCAGAGAGTGTAAAAGCTTACTGAAGTGCGGAATTCCTCCTGAAACACTAACCTCATGTTGGTATTCCCTTGTCACCATGGCATTTATAACCGAGGCTTGTAATGGTACGACCACCAGTATAATCAACCCGAAGGCTGATTTTGATATGTGAAGACCGAAGTTAATCCGGGACCACTGTTTTCAATTACTCTCAATTCTAATTTTAGACAAAAAATCTAATAGAATAGAATATCGCCATCATAGATTTCCCATGTTTTTTGAGCGACTTCTCAACACAAGTTAGTCGTTTATGGCTAAATATCATGGTATTTTTCTTTCAAGTTATTCAAATCATAATAAGTTATCCATTGAGATGATCTCACATTGTAAGCGAATCATTTGTAACACCTAGGGGTCAATTCTCTCTCGTGTCCACCTTTTAACTCTTTTATTCCTTTCACCATTCCGCAATATCTCCGGGCGCGCGTTTGAAAGCGTGAATCCACTAGAAGTTGGCATCGTTTCACAGTGCAGGTCAGCACGCCGTCGACGCCGAGTGCACGATGCTTGATAATGTACCGATGCATATTTGTATTTATCAACGATTTGCCTTGCCGTGCGCTCCCCTTTCACCGAACTTGGGTTGCAACACGTCCGGCGCGGCGCATCGTCCGCCCCCTATCAATGCGGTCGCCACGGCAGTTGCCAACTTGACGCTCAGCCGAGTACAATGTAAATGCGGACATTTGATAATCCGCCTACGCCTCAGGCGCTGTATTGACTTTTGAACTGTTGATGGGACTCCTGGGAGCATTGCAACGCACAGGCAAGCGCCACTCCGCCGAGACCCCTCCCCCTCCCCAACATTTCCCCCTTGCCCTCTCTCTCTCCTACACAACCCCCACTCCCCTACCCCCTCTCAACCCCCGTCTCCTCAAAAGACTCGAAATTTGCGCGTGATCGCTTACAAGGAGCCGAGAGCGCCACCTTTTATCGTGTCTGATTTTCCTAGTAGAAATGGAGGGACGCGTCTTTGACCGAATATCGATTAGTTGGCCCTGGGAGTAGGGCAATCAGGGGCGTCTCCTCCTCCCTGCCTCCTTCCCCCCCTTTCCACCAACTCCGCCCTCCCTTCTGCCTAACCCCCCCTACTTCCCCCCCCCACGAGTTTCCAGTCTCTATTCCCCTCCCTCGCAACCCTCCTCGTCCTTACGCTCCCTTCCGAAGCCGCCGCCCCTCCCCCCTTATCCCTGCACACCTCCCGCCTCCCCCGTTCTTCGCAGCGGTCGGCGTCGCAGACTCAACTCGCCGCCCCCCCCCCCATTCCTTCCTCTGCTCAATCCTCGTCGCGGGCAGACCGTATCACGCGAGCAGCCGTAATTCACCCTCGTCGGTCGTCTCCTGGTGGTGAAGGAGAGGGGAAACATATTGACTTCACGTCAACCTGACAGTCGGCCTTCGGCCCGCGATGGAGGGTCTCGGCGTGGACGCCACGCCGACAGGCTGTTGATGTATTTTTTTTTTTTGGCTGTATGTGTGAGCAAAAAAAAGATGGAGGGAGGAAGGGTTGTAGAGGGTGTGTGTGGGAGCGGATTCGAACCGATATTTTATTTGGAATTACTTTGTTTTCTTCTCCCTATTTTTTCTCTTCCTTCCAACCGGGGATACTTGAGCGGCGTCTCGATGCGGTGTGCGAGCGTGGGTATTTTGTCAAGAGGCAAGCGCGCCTTGCGTATCTGTATGCGAAGAATTTAAAGCGTTCGTGCAACGTGCAGGACTTTAAGCAACGCGGTCGGGTGGTGCATCCGAGGGTAAAAATGTATGATTCCCTTTTGGATCCGCTACCATCGCCAAAAATAAAGATACTCTCAAATACAAGTCGAGTCTTTCGGAAGGATCACCTTGTTTAGGGGGTAGCAAAACTTTGGTTTTTGAGCTTGCTACGTACCCGTCGATCGCCAGACTCGAATCAGTAAAAAAATAGCGATTGTGTGACATGGTGAAGCACCATTTACTTCCAAGAAAGGATTCAAACCCTGATTAAATATTAGTCGGGACGCGTTGCGCACCAGGCTGACCAAGTTGGTTTTCATCCATCACTACATGCAATTTCTCTCTTTTGGTCGTGAATTCCGTTTTTATTTCATTTCACCCATTCCAGTTATCATGAAATTTTGGCTGCCAGTAACATTCCACAGCTCTATACTCATTTCAGTAGTTGTTAAACCCCGTCCTCTTGGGTGCAACAAATCGTGTCAAATGGCGCATTTTCCACGGAATGGACTGTTAAGTCTATTTCGTACATAACTGGATCCGATGCGTGCGGGCTGTGTGTCCATTTTGAATATCGTAATCCGTCTCATTTTAACGTTCCCGCGTGGATTATCCTCACGGGAATACGTGCAATATTTTAATCTCACTCCCGAGTTTTCCACTTGGCGATGAAAGTATTTGATTGCATTGGCTCTCTTCTCATTTTTTTGTTATTGATTCATCCGCTCTGGGATTATTTGGACGGAGTTTTAATGCTGACGGAGCACCCTATTTTCCAGCAAAAAAATATATACATCCCATAAAGAAAATTCTGCAATAATCTCTAACCTTTTTCCTTGTCATCATTGATTTTTCGCACAACCTTGTTATTCAGTGTATTTAACTTTAGTAGTATGCAATTTTCTTTTAAGGCAAAGTAAGTTTTATTCTTTGACGTTACAGTAGTACGTTGAGGATCCGAAGGAATCCCTTTGGCAAAATTAATAAGAATAGGAAGGTTTGAACAAATACAGTTATTTTGTGGTATGAGGTACTCTTATACATGTCAATTAAATTGCTGTGGATCCCTGATTGTTTTTCATCTCGATATCACTCGTGGACCGCTTCGATAGTAGGCTGGCTGCTAAAGGAAATCGTGATTCAAATACGATTGCCGACGATTTTGACAGTCTCCAACTGTGAGCCGTTTTTCATCGAAAGGAAAAAAAATCAATAAGTTAGTAAGTATATCTTAACTCCATTTCGAATCGAGCTCTAGATATTTCATTTTTAATCACGAAGAGAACTTCGTGTGGTAACTTTCAGAGTCAATATTCCAGCCAACGTCCATCCGAATGATATACTCTCTTGCAAATCATCGCAAGTAATGTGTGACAAAAGATTAGATTTAAAGCATTCCTTTAAGGCGGAATGGAGGCTTTTCGTTGAGTAAGGCATTTCATATACATTTATTCATTGAGGGTAATAATTTATTTCGTGGTTGTAATTAATGATGTCTTTGATTCTTGGCGATAATATCGAGGTTAACGTGTTTTAGCCTGAATTTATTTCCTCATAGTGATAAATTTTCAATCCTACGATTGATTTTGGCCGTTCTCCGAACTACCACATCCTCTGCCAATGTCCCCTTTCCTTCTCCATAGTTTATCTCGTTCCTGCGTCAATAGTTCGTCGTAATTTATCCGTTGTCTTCCTCTATAGCTCTTCTTACCATGGCTTCTTCCATTACAGTTTTTAGTGAACTTATCGTGTCTCAGAATGTGTCAATTAATATTTCTTGTTGGTGCATTCCTTAGTGATTTTTCTTCAACCCCTCCTTGAAGGAGTTCTTCAACATCCATTTGCTCTGTATGTTTGTGCTCAACATTCGCTTGCAGTACTACATCGCAAAAGTACCTCTGATCAGTCTTCTTTGCAGTAGCTATTGTTCACCTATCCATTTCTTAAAAAATTGACATTACATTTGTAACTTTTTACTTAAGACATCATGATTGACACAGTATTGTTTCAAAGATCTAGTGCCCATCAAAAGATGAGCCATTACAAAAACTGTCAAACATTTTAGAATTTAGAATTTAATACAAGTATGTTCCCGGTGCGCTAAAGATTCTTTTCAACGCAAAGGAAATCTCTCGCCGTGCTCCCCTTAGTAGGTATGATTGTCGCCTGGGCGTCGCAGGATTATAATTTGAGGGAGGATAATGACTGCGATGGCGATATCGTCCTTCGGAATCAGCGGTAATGCTTAGTTGGAAATTATGGAGATGTGGAATAAGTCGAGGAAACGCGTTACTTTCTTCGGATTGACCACAATTTGTATATTCCAGGGATTTTGGGATCCATATGAGTAAAACGTTATTCGGGAAATGAAAAAAAACACTCAGAAATGCCGGTCTTGGTCGTAAGAGAACTGCATGGCCCTGTTTGGATATGCTTGCCTCTCCTGCCCAAGGTGGCTGGTCCTGTTCCAAGCGAAGTTAATATTTTTTGAATTATTTTTCTTCACGTTTGAATAATTATTTCCTTCAAATAATTTATTAAATGTGTTGTACACTTTGTAACTACTTTGTAATAATTTGTACATAGATATACATAGTATTAATGAAGCTTATTGTGGGAGAGGGGCGAAATGACCGAGTGGTTGAGGTACGGTCTTAAATTTGAAAACGATTATACCAACTGCATGTGTGTTTCCTCCTTCTGCCTGTGGCTTGTGCCCTAACATTAACTTCATCTCCCTCGTTGTGGCTAGAGAGGTGTTGTGTTTAATTATCGAGCGGTAAATGAAAACAGTTATGACTTCTGAAGCTTCCTTTTCCCAATCAAAATTCTCAAAGTTGAGGAAATATTACTGATTAAGTAGACTAGTGGCATGGCTAAAGTTTGCGTTCTGATAAACCTATTCAAGTAGGCGACCTCTTAGCACTTAAAGCTTAGAGAGTACTACCTTGATCAAAAATTTCCCGGAATAACCACCGTGTGGCGCTCCCATCGTTCCGATTTGAGTTCTGTTTTTTTTTGTTAAATTGGTACATCTGTTGTTGATATTCCCTTTAAATCTTAGTGTCATAACTTGACATTTGCAAAAGTTACGTAGCCAAGAGTACATCTATCTCTGTGTGTGTTGGCGATTTTTTACAATTGCAGAAATGGATTTAAATTTGCAACAACGAACTTGTATTAAATTTTGCGTAAAAAACGGATTTAGTGGCGCACGGACGTTGGAAATGTTGGAAAAGTGTTTCGGCAACGATTCTCTAAAAAAAACGGTCGTTTACCAGTGGCACGAGCGGTTCAGAAGTGGTCGTGAGTCAATCGAAGATGATGAACGCAGTGGCAGACCATCGACATCGAAAGTCGGTGAAAAAATTGATAAAGTAAAAGAAATGTTGGTCAATAACCGCAAATTAACCATCAGAGAAATAGCGGAGGACTTGAACATTGCCTATGGATCCGCCCAAGACATTGTGGTTAATGATTTGGGTTTCCGTCGTGTAGCAGCAAAGTTGGTGCCAAAAGACCTCAATTTCATGCAAAAAAGAGACCGTGTTGACGTCGCAAAAGACATGATTTGCGAGGCTGAATCCGATCCCACATTCATCAAAAGGATCATTACTGGAGACGAGACGTGGGTTTATGAGTACGACACGCAATCCAGACATCAGGCAAGTGAATGGCGTTCACCAAATGAGCCGAGACCAAAAAAACCACGTCGTTTTCAGTCAAAAAAGAAGGCAATGCTGACGGTTTTCATGGATTACAACGGTGTAGTGCATCATGAATTTTTGCCAGAAGGCCAGACAGTAAACAAAGAGTATTATTTGGGCGTTATGAGACGTTTGCGTGAAGCAATTCGCCGAAAGAGACCAGAAATGTGGGCAGAAAACTCGTGGATTTTGCACCATGATAACGCACCGTCGCACAGTGCTATCATTATTCGTAATTTTTTGACGAAAAATGCAACAAATACCATCCAACAGCCACCGAATTCACCTGATTTGGCTCCCTGTGACTTCTTTCTGTTCAATCGAGTTAAAAAACCATTACGGGGAATGCGTTTTAGCAGCCGAGAGGAAGTAATGGAAAAATCGCAGGAAGCACTGATGGACATACCGAAAACCGAATATAAAAAATGTTTCGAGGATTGGATCAAGCGCTGGCATAAGTGTGTTGCAGTCGATGGGGATTACTTTGAAGGGGACAATATAGATTTAGATGAATAAACTTGTATTTTTAATTTTCTGAATAAATTCCGGGAAATTTTTGATCAAGGTAGTACAACACTAATAAAGAGTACAATACTCGTTATGTGTAACATTTTCCCTGGCAGACATGCCCAATCCTACCATCTCAAAGAGCAAATCCGAAAGCCAAAGTCAATTATTATGTCCCTGATTCGCGCACTAAATTCATAGGCTAGACCAGTGAAAGTGAAAACTATTTAATTATTGCATTAGAGGTATTCAAGACAGTATTTTTCAAAATAACTGAGTTGCCGAAAACGTCTTGCAAAGCAAAGATGGTATTCCTGCAATAATAAAATGGCGTCCATATTTGACCTCCCAAAATAGTATTGTTTTGCGCCGTATCTGGGTGAATGTATAAATAATTTCATCGAGAGAAAGTTGTGATTGCCATAAATTTAATTGGTAATTGCGTAAATGTTCATCGATTAAGTAATAACTTAGGACACAGTTGAGTAGTTTAAAGCCTCCATTATTTGAGTGACACCAAACGTTTGTCATTCGTTGGCACTTGAACGCGCGCCGATTCTCCTCTTCGTTAGAATGCGAGGATGAAATATTTCGCCACGCCCACAATGGAAAAAAAAGATTGAGCAAATTCACTTGCTCTCGTCCTTGACGGGCATAACGATGTTCGTCACATGAGCGATGCTCTCGCAATGACGACGACGACGTGTGAATGGGGTTATTTTCGTTATTTCTAACGCCGCAATTAATTTCATGGTGGTTATCTTGATGTAGAGGCACTAAAATAATGGGTTGGAGAAAGGTGTGAGATGGTGAAGGAAACTCGGGTTAGGCAGGTGAGGTGGTGGGGTGTTGAAGGCCGTGGATGTAGAAGGGAGAATGTTACATAAGCGAGGAAGAGAATTGGCATATTGGACCACGTGAAGGGGATTGAAACCGTGAGGATCTTAAGTTGAATAAGCGTTTTTCTTTTGTACACATTTTTTGGACGCCTACAAATTTGGGAACTCTGATAGCCCGGTTTCGCCGAATGCAAAGCCACGGAATTCAACCCGAGGGTTGGTTTCATATGTCAGAATAAAACTCACATAGTACTTATTAAGCCCTATACGGCGTGTGAAATTCACGCATCAGAATGAGGCAGGGAGGGGAAGGGGGATTTCCTTCCTCTTTGCCGCCTGTGGTTAACCGGTAGAATAGATATTCGAAAAGTCACGCAGATGAAGCCGAGGGTGGTCAGAGGCGTCCCCCGGGCTCGGACCCGGGCCCTCTAGTCAATAACCCGGCGCACTACCCGCTGAAATACCATATATTTTTCTCGTATTAATAATAATTTGTTCAAAACTACCTAATTCCTCACACTCGAACATACTTTTTTTATATATTATGACGTTGATGCGGTGCGGTGGTCCCTGAAGTGGGATATGCATATTCCGGAGTTACACGAGACGGTATATTATGGGTATGCAAACTGACAGAAAAAGTAAATTAAAATACCGAAGAACAAACATGAACTTGCGATTTTAAATTGCATGGCCAAGAACCTAAAATAGTGGATAAATTGACAGCGCGATCTCATCGTGTACTCTTGGACGAGGCAGACAGCCAATCTCTGTCGCTTAAGTGTAGAGAGACTACTCATGACTGTGTTAGCGAGTGAACCATTCAAGTTAATATGCATTTGAACTGTTTATTGAGCAATTAATGTATGGTGAAATATCGATAATGAATATATCTATTTTGTTCAAGGCTGTCATTCCATTAAAGTTTTACGAACATTTGTGTGTGTGTGAGTGAGTACTCAGGGGTCCTCACTGTAACATTGTTTGTCGCAGGGGCAGGCGATCATAAACGTTTGGAGACCACTTTTGCAGAATTGAAGCGACCTTAAAACACCTCCCAGAACCCAGGTTGAGCAACTATGCAGTCATCCTGCCATTAGCTGGCGTCGTTGGGTTCGCAACTTGGATGATGTTCCCGTCGCTGCGACTTTGAATTCGCCAGCGTGCCAGTTAAAAAATATTAAATAAAATAGATTCCTCTCCCACTCACGCTGGTCTATGGATTCAAGAGTAAAAAGAATTAATGGAACGATTCCTGGCGAGAGTAAACCCCACTCCTACATGTTCACTCGCTCTGAGGACGATCGTGGGCAAATCGTTTGTTCATATATATGTGTGTGTGTGTTTATATAGCGTCTGCTCGCCCCCTATTCATTTTGTGGGAGAGAGAGAGAGAGACCTGTCTATCGGAAGTAATTTTTTCCCTCTGACGGTTTTCCGTTCAAGTTTCAGGTGGGGGGGGGAGGTGGAGAGATCTGACCGAATTTGCCGCAGTGGGTAAATATGAGGGGGAGGCAAAGGGGGGGGGGAGGAGTCCCGTCGATTTGTTTTCCAGTTGCGGGGAAATATCTCGGTCGCGGGAGGCGAGCCATCATACAGAGAGGCCTTCCGCATCGATATATTTGGATTGTTTCGCTGAATAATGTCCAAACCCTCTTCTCCCCCCCCCCAACCCCACGATTGTGGGATTCATCCGTGCGCAAAGCTCTCTTTGAAGAGAGAACTGGAGCCGGGAAAGTAGCACACCGCACACTCTCGTTTACATATTCCTGCGATCGTGGAGGAGTCAATTTCCTAATTAAGATATATATTATTTCCTATCATGAAATGTAAATCATTGAATACGAATTTCATTGTTATTTTTGCTCTCATCCTCAATTCATATGGGGATGATCTCGTACACTGTTTATTTTCTTTTTTATTATTATTATTATCATCATCCAATGCCCCTCTTTTATCACCGGGAATTAAAAGGCTTGTATCAGTGTTTCTTGTAAAATAGGAGCTCTTGGGAACTCTTTTTTTTCAATGAATGTACCAGATATATCTCTTTCACTCATAATAAGAAAACTTCAAGTTCCCCAATTTTACTTGGGATAGGAAGAAATATATATAAAATATATATATATATATATATATATATATATATATATATATATATATATATATTTCAGCGGTCAATGCGAGTATTGTTGACCTCTCTCTCTCTCCAAATGTAGTGGACAGATTTCTCTCATTATCCGTATACTGCACGAGAGGGTGTTACGACCGGTGACCATGCTGTGCATAGCTGAAGAATCAATTTTCTGTGATGGCACAAACATGGTGTTTTGAAAAATATTGTTCAGGTCTAGGGTTCTCCTCAAAGGGAAGATCTGTTGCCAAAAGATGATATTGTTTTTTCCCTAGGGTATCTCTTCGTTCAATTTCTGCGTATCCCCGACGAAAATCTACAAATCCGTTATCTCTCTGAAGCGACGTGGTCATTTCAGCACACGTTGGCGAAATATAAAGTCAAAAGGATTGAAAGACTTGAGGCTGACTAAAGGGTTTTGGAATTATGACTTGACAAATATTGAAAAAAAAAAAACTAAAATATTAGTATGATCAGCGATTCTGCTGAGTCCCCTTGAGCTCGTTTCCTCGCGCACGAGCATGATAAACTCTGTTTTAATGGCGGAGAGAAAACCCTAACGATTAAGTTTTTCTAGATTAATTCTCGAGGACTTAATTTAAATTCATGGGGACATAATTACATAAATGAATCATTATTCCGGGAAACACTCTATTCATTCCCGTGGCTACCGTTAAACTACATTTCTTTACTACTCATGTACTGAACATAGTTCCGTTTTATGAAATTAGCTTATGAACAGTTTGCGCGTCCGCATTTGTAAGACTAACTTACCTGAAAAATTCATATACCCATTCTTCAATTCGTTATAAGTAGCGCCCTATTTGTCATATTTTGGATATTCAGATGTATGATTAAAGTATCAGTGGAAGATGGATTTTTAAAATTATATGTGAATGACGGTATTCCAGGGGTAGAGCGTTGGACTACTGACCGGAGGTCCCTGGTTCGATTCCCGGGAAAGCCTCTCTGGGCACCTGCAGCTCCACCCAAGCTGAAGTGATTTTTCGGGAACCAGATCTTCCTGGGAAACCATAACCGGCTCAGGGAAAGGAACTGGCCCCCCTACGCTGATGTGTGGATTTCACTCGCCGTATAGGGCTTAGTACTGGGTGAACATCATCAGCTACCAAACCGACCTTAGGGTTGATTACTGTGTTTATGGTTATTTGAATGGACGAAGGGACCTTCTTTCAAAAATCGGCATTCCCCCCTTTAGTTATTCATCGTGAAAAAGGCGTCTGTCTAATTTCCATGGTATAATATCGAGGATATTTGTATAAATTAGAAATACCCGTGGAGTAAAGAAATTTGGAATGGTTTTGATGATGGACGTTAAAGGCTGTTGAATATTGTATAGATTTCCAAGAGGGACGCGCTATCACAGTTTATTTCTGATATTGTCTTCAAGGATACACTTCTGAAATCTGCAAGTCAGATGCATCCCCTGTAGGATTGTTTAAAAGGAGCCTTCTGATGACGATGTCTTTTATAACGCTTAGGAGGTGTGGTTTCCAATGCAATATATTTACGATTGTCCTTAGGGGGCATGTATGTTGACTTGTAACTTTGAGATACGGGTCCCAGATATCTCCCAGAGTCTGTTCAACTTCCCAGTTGAACCACTAATGCGTTGTAGGGTTTAATTGGTGTGCCTTTATGCTCTCTGATTGCGACACAGAGGAATTCATCTCTTTCGAAGTATTCTCGTTGTCGTTAAACCTTGCATGGGCTGCAATATCGCGTTGGATCTCGTTAACTTTCGTTGTTTTAACATCACTTCCCTGAAGAATTTTGGAGTCGTGATCCTGCGAACTGCGTTTTCTCTATCTGATTACGAAGATTTTATCGTTAGAATCAATTTCGAAACATTGATGTGTCATTTGATATCTTCACTCCGCCCTTCTTTCTGTTCTAGCTTCCATGAAGAGGCAATAGATAAGATATTTCAATGGATTATATAATATTTAAATGAAGGCATGCATTTTGTTTTAGAAATTACCCTCTGGATGAGCGGCTGTTCGGTAGCTAGTCATCTTATTTCTATAGTAAAGTCATTAAAAATGGTTATTAAACTTTTTAAGGGCACAGTTAATTGAGCCGATCGTATCTTTGAGGAAGCTTTAATATCATTACGAGCATTAAGGTGCTGTTATTTCTGCTCCCATAAATTTTATTGTAGAAACCGGTTTCATTCGTGATACGGCTTTGGTAGGTACCATGGCCACTGGTGGAACCGTATCACGTGCTAAACCGGTTGCAATCTCTATATTTTACGGTGGTCGTAGTATTTCAGCGTTCATAATTCTCTTAATAGCATATACGTGTATTCATAATTATGAGTAATAATTAAGAGCAATGTGGATAACATAAATTTTTATTGCTCATTTACCTTGAAAAAATAAATAAGCATTGATGTACATGGCAATATCCCTCTGATGAGCAGTTTTTTTCATTGACGGAATATTTGAACTCCTTGATTGACAATGAATTGATGAGTGGTATTTGCAGGCATGGGTTTTGTTAAACGTATCAAACAATTCCTGTGTAATCTATCTAATAATTCGTACGCGGGAAGCTGCATAGTGTTAGCAATTGTGGTATTCGTCTTACTCCGACGGTGAGGGTGATGTCACAAAGCAAATTCAATCGATGACGATCGATCACGTGATAGTGTGATTTGCATGACCTAGGCCCGCTTCGAACCAAGAAACTGCGAGTTAGCCGGCTAGCTTTCAGGCACTCCGAGCTAACCGGTATGATATAAACGTGACGTTCAACTTGAAGCATTTGAAACAAGGGTAGTAGTTTCAGAAAAATGATTCGAATCAGTGGGAGAGCATCAGTAGGCCAGATTAAACGGAATGTTAAATTATATCGAATTTTACTTCAGAGAAAGTTCCTTGGTAGCCATATGTTTAAAGAAATATAGAAATACGAGGTTCGTGGAAGAAATATTGCAGGCAAAAGGCGAGAGTAAGAGTAATGGCGGATGCTTCGCCTCGCGATTATAAATGGAGTATGATTGCCAACCCGTGAGCTGGCAGAACATAATTTTTTTTCTGATTTGTCTTTCCGAATAACTCTCGACTACAGTTTGCCGCGTGTTTCCAAGAAATTCTCGTGTTGCTACGCACACTTTTCTGTCAGGGTTAAAGACCCCTGGAAATCTTCGGTCTCCCACTCGTCTCTTGTTTCCGGTGGAGTCAAGCGCGTTAGTTCCGTGGCATCTCTCGACACTTCGTCGCATGCTCATGTCACCCGCTGTCACAAAGCACACCTCTTTTTTAAATGGAGGAATAGGGTGAGAGGGAGCTCTCCTGGATAAACTTGTGTGCTTCCGTTGACGTTCGCAGGTGCCAGGTTTAGAACCACCGGTGCTGGTTTGAGCACCGCCGTGATGCGGTACCCATTATGCCGAGTCGGAGGGAGAGAGAGTCCCCCACCGCCTGAGTTTATATGAGTTGCTCCAACTACAGCCGTCGTCACTTTAATCGTTGCGAGGGATATGTACTGCAGCATGAGAGTTTCGACTTGCGTCGGTGATTTGCGGGAGGGGGGGGGGAAACGTGAGTACAGACTTAACAAAAGTGACGCCTCCTGCTGATTACGAGGGTCTACTACATCTTCATCTGATGCGATTCCTTGTCGCGTTCATTGAATAGCTTTTGTGATGCATCTTAATTTGTTTTTCGTTTTAATTCTTTTACCTGCGCAATCACTCAAGAATTGCTGCTTGAAATTCGTAAATTTCGAATGTGCTTTATGACTTGGGAGTTTAGCATATAGATGGTTGGGACAAATTAGTTGGATAGAGAATGGGTCTTAAGAAATGTTGGATGGGTGCAGTAGTAAACAATGATCTAACAGAAAGAACTTAACGACAAGTTGGTGGGAGCAATTCGAAATGGCTTAATTTGGTTTGGAGGAAGCGGTATTTCAAGGCTGTCATGGAATGTAGACTGTTGGTAAAAATAAGGAAGAGGGAGGAAGAGAATAAGCAATTTTGAGGGACATGAATTGGGTAGAAACTAAAACATGCTGAAGACAGGAAATGTGCAGGGAAAAAATTTGCATAACTCTAATAATTCTGCAAAGAAAGTTCACAAGAATGTTTAATAGTTGTCAGAAATTTTTGGAAACCTGCTTCAACATTGTTTTTTTCCAGTATTAGCAATACACTAAGGCGTGACTTTACCAAAAATATTCCTAGGGGTGAAATTCTTTCACTTTCGCAAAATTATTTCCGTCAATTCACCCAAGTTCAGACGGCTATAGGTAACTTCATTGTCTAAAGGGTCGACCTTCGTATAGATTATTAGGTTTAGCTTCCGGGAATCCGGGAAATGAATCATTTGTACCTCTCTGTCATCTCTGTCATTCTTTAGCCATTACAGGTGCCCAGCTTAAATGTGAATATCCGTAATGAAATTAGCATCTCGAGGAGAATGATTAGATGATAAATTGGATGGGAGATTATTTCGCGGATGAAGATGCAAAAAATTTGACTTGAGATTTCAAATATTGCCGTTGATGTGACAGCTCTATTTAAAAAACTATTTCGCCATCTCAAATTAACTTATGCCAATGATCAACATTGTGGACGGAAATTTCATTTCAGAATCTCATAAGTGTTGAGGAATATTGATATTGTGACTATATTCCGAACTATTGACTTCAGCAGACTATGTATCCAGGAAAAATTTTTGGCGTTACAAAACTGAATGGTTATCATGGTTGCTCACCCATTAGGACTTCCGCCTTTAGCCCAGAAATTAACTATCAAGTTGCTATGATTCATGAAGCTTAGAAAATTTCATACGTAATTTATTACTTGCGGAATTTGTAGTTCATTGAATGTTCTTCCTGGGTTTTGTACACATTTAACTATACTAACATGGATAATTTCAAACCATGAACACAGTAATCAACCCGAAGGTCGGTTTGGTAGATGATCGTAGAGTTCACGGGGCATTGCTAAGCCCGACGGCGTGTGAAATTCACACATCAGGGTAGGGGGGCCAGTTCCTACCCCTGTGCCGGTTATGGTTTCCCAGGAAGATCTAGTACCCGGAAAATCACATAGCTTTGGTGGAGCTGCAGCCGTCTAGAGAGTCCAACCCTCTAACCCTGGACTACCGCGACCCACGGAAAAATGATAGAAAACAATAAAATAAAGAAATTTGGAGTTTATTCTGAATATTTTCCACACATATAAGAATGAAAACTACTGCAAAATAGAACTGTTCGAGTGTACTGTAAGACATAGGAAGTTATGTCGGTATTTTGAACACCAATTGGATTGCATAATATTTGATGACAGGCATTTCAAAATATTGCTTCGTGTAGGTAGTATGAAAGAATATTTCGCAGTTAGCTTACACTCGAATGAAATCTGGCACAAATAATCTTACGGATTAATAAAATTTAAAATTGAACTGTCATGAAGAACATTGCATCTTCAAAAAAAGCTAAGTTATAAAATGAAAATGAATCACTATTCGCATAAGGGGTGCCTCAATGGTTTGGTCGACAGATGTCTCATTTCGCTGTCTAATACTCCATTTACTGATTTAAATTTTTAAAGCACCTAATAAAAAATCTGAAATGAGGTACGAAAAATACCCTTTAGCCAGTATTTCTGAACAAATTCTCCTCTCCACGCTCTCTCCTAATGGAGTAAATGTTGAATATGCCCTTAATTAGTAGTTGGAGGGCTTGATGTAGACAATATGTCAGTAATGACGCGACGACAAGCTAGAGGCGTGACATTCGTGTACATACGGAAAATTTGACCGAGTTTCGAACTACGAAAGCGAAAATACGCATTACTCTTTTCGTGTAATTTGAGCAAATATGAAAAAAATTCTTGTTCCTCATATTTGACATGTATTTACGATATATAGCTCGGTTATATCAATGATCAATAATAAATACTCCTAAATCTAATTATGATACCCCAGCAAAAAATTTTTGTTCTGGTCACTCTAGATACAGTCATTATTAATTTAAGGCGGCCGTTGAGATAAAATTGTCAGAATTGTGCTCCACTTACCATGTAAATCTATTGTCACCTGTCTTCAGGGTGTCCGCTTCAATACTACGCGCCGCGTCGTTGTAGTGGAATGATAAGTTTGTTCGGTACGATCCCTTTATGAAAGGGCCAAACCAGGAAACAGTGCAGATTCATGTCGAATATCTTGCGAATATTTCCTTGTAAAAGTCCCAGATCATGCCACGACCTCATTTTGCACTACCACATAGTTTGCGAACGAATGTTTTCAGATCCCCTCGGAAGTTTGCCCGTGAACGATGCTCCTCTAGTGAGATGGGTTTTCCCGAAAGTGCGTCTTGACTCAATGAAGTTGGGAATTGTCTCCTATTTGTCTTGAGTTTGGTCCTCTGCCAAGGGCGATTCCATACTATTCTGAGGTACTCATCTCTTCAGAACTCTGCTCCTCACCCTGGAGGGACACGCCCGTGGTTAAAGTTGCATTTAATTGGTCGATAATATAGTTTCACTCGAAGAATGGGCCCCTTGCACGCTCGCCACTTCTTACTCCTCCCGAGTTTTTACGCGTCGAAGTACGCAGCTCTGTTCCCTGATTCATATCTTAATATCCCCCGGGTTCCTGGAAGGGCAGTACTTCGTCTGAGCGTGCGGAATGCCTGTCTCTCCAATCTGTGTAGCTGATGTGAGCTTGGGTGATAATATGAAGCTCGGACCGAGGTTAAGAAATGTCGTATGTGATTCGCGATCAAGAAATTACCAAATAGGCGTGTCGCAGTCATCCAGTTCACGTTATTTTGTTTTATTTTGGTGAGTCACTGTTGGTGACGCATTCGGAAAGTTTTCTTGGGAGGGGAGGCAAGGGTTCGGCGCAAGTCAAGGCACGGTATATTGTGACGTAATCTTTAGTAGCCGCATTGCTCCTGGTGGTTGGAATTCCCTGAATTGGAGACATATCATACGCTTGGTGCTTTTGGACTAACGCAAGAATAATCCATAGTATAGGCTACATATAATTTGACTCGAATATGAGGGGATTTAAGTGATACAGTTTCATTGGAAATTATAATTCGGGTAGATAAATAAGCGTAAAGATACCAAGGAAAAAATAAATACTGCAGAAGTATACTTTCTAATTAACTCCTCAAATTCCGCGCGCTACAGAATTCTTGAAGATATTTTTGACGGATATTCAACGAACTTTGATTATATGTACGTACCTCTTATTACTCTTATGTTTAAATTTTGTTTCTGAATTTGAATCGTTTTCGTGAATAGTGTTTCGGACGGATCACTAAATGGATTACAACCATAGCATTAAAAGTGAAAGTTAGTGATATGTTTGAAGGATGGATTAAGAATATTTTTGAGTTACCATAAGGTTATTCAAGGACCATTATGTCTTTTTGCTAATGCCTTGGTATTATCTATGACATATCTGTATACCTGTAGATAGATATATGTCTTTATTTTGAGGCGAGATTGGGACAATGGAGTCTCTTCTACCACCTAACCCCGCGTCACATATTTACAAGATTTAAGTTATAGATAAATTTCACAAAGTATATATAAGTTGCCATAAAATTAGTGTATTATTATAGATAATTTACCGGTTAAGGTAGGTTTTTGATGGACACAACAACCAAATATTCCTCTTATCTCTCCTAACGAAACACAACCCAAAATCCTACTCTACAATAGTCCCTATCCATCTCCGTATACTTCCTTCCTCCCTTCTTAAAATATCTTAACACTAACAATCTGCTGCAAAATACATTAGTTGCCTATTTCAATCACTAGCTATTACACAATGCATAGAGCGTTTTCCCTGGAGATGATAGTCTAATAATTTTTCGGAGATAATTCGGCCCCAGAAGTACGCTGTTGCTATTTCTAAACTCCAGCTAACGAGCCTACTTACTGCCCCTGAAACTGTGTGGAATCCATAAATATTTCCTAAACTTGAAAATTTTATTAATTCTCTATTAATGTTTGCAGGTCTCTGACCTGAGCTTTGGTGTAATAAATTTGGCTTTTATTTATCATTTATGGTTATTTTCAGCGCTAAATTTACCGGTCTAATATTTTTCAGCGTCTTATACGTAATATGAATCCATTAAGTGTAGACTTTTGGAATTGAGCCTTTGGGACAGGCTTTCAACGTTTAATCTTTTATTTTTGGTCTTTTGATCTTTTTTTTTTGACCTTTCCTCTTTCATCACCCATCTTTCTTCGCAGACTAAAAATTCATGAACATGCTCCAAGGTGCTTCGCACCACCTTTTTCATTTTATTCTGTTTCAAAGAACCCACTACACGGCTTACGCAGAGTCAACTCTTAAGAGCGAGCATTCAAGTGTAATATAAAAGATTAATTAACCGAAAACTGTTTTCAGAAATATTTGTTTCGTGTTTCTTAATTTTCATAAAACGTTTCTCAACTGTCTCGATCTTCCTGGAATTCGTGAAATCTTGGCATTTTCTTTTTCTTGAGTTGCCATTATTTATGCAGCTTTTGTTATTTACATACTACGTTTAATTTCGATAGTCGTCTTGGATTGTTTATTTCTTGAAAACCTAATTTTATAAAGAAATGACTCTCAAGAATATGGAATTTCATGTGAATAAATATTCGAATACAATTGAATAAATAGTATAATTTTTCTTATTTTTTTTTAAGGTAGTCTACCGGTTAAGGTAGGTTTTTCGATGGACACAACTACCAAACAAATATTTTGTGACTACTAACAAAACACAACCCTAAATTCTACTCTACACCAGGTCCCTCTTCATCTCTGAGTACTTTCTTCCGCCCTTCATCCCGTCCAACATCCCTATCCTGTTCCTTCCCTTTCCTCTTTTGCCCAACATTCTACCCTCTATCACAGTCTTCAACATCCCACTGCCGGTCAACACCCCCTTCATCCACTTTTCCTGCCTCCATAGGATTGCTCCCAACAAACCCCTCTCTTCGCCCACCATACCAAGTACTTCCTCATTTGTTTTCTTCTCTGTCCATTTCACCTTCTCCATTCTTCTCCACACCCACATTTCAAAAGCCTCCAGTCTACGTCTATCCTCCTGCTTCAATGACCACGTTTCCGCGCCGTACATAGCTACGCTCCATATCAAAGTTTTTACGAGTCTTTTCTTAACATCCTTACTCAAAGTCCCCGTCATCAACTCCCTCCTCCTCGTGAAAGCCTCTTTGCCTAGCGCAATTCTTCTCCTTACGTCCCTACTACTTTGACCGTGTTGGTCCAAAACACTACCGAGATACGTAAACTGTTCTACCTGCTCTAGTTTTTGCCCTCCTATTTTAATGTTAAGCTTGCCCTTTTTCTTTCTAGAAAATCGCATAACCTTTGTTTTATTAATGTTGATTCTCATCCCATACCTGTCGCACTGAATTTCCAATTCATTCAGCAATGCTTGCAGCCCCTTGGCTGACTGACAAACTAAAGCTTGGTCATCAGCAAACCTAACTGATTTTACGAATTCCCCGCCCACTTTCATTCCTACCTCTAGTTCTTCCCATGCCTCTTTGATCATTTCCTCTGCATACAGGTTGAACAGCAACGGTGATAATGGGCAACCCTGCCTTACACCCTTTCCTAACACTGCCCATCCTGACTCCCCGTTTCCCACCCGCACCTGAGCAGTCTGAGACATGTACAGGTTGCGGATTAGCCTCCTTTCCCTCCAATCTATTCCTATTTTCTGCAGAATACTCATTAGTTTTTCCCAATTCACTCTATCAAACGCTTTTTCGAAATCTACGAAACAGGCAAATACCTCCTGGTTGTGTTCTATATTCCTCTCGATTAATTATCTCATTACTGCAATGGCATCACGCGTACCTCTCCCCTTCCTAAACCCAAACTGATCATCCCCTAAGTAATCATTTGCCCTACTCTCTATCCTTTTGTTTATGATCCTGAGAACAACTTTAGCTGCGTGGGATATCAAACTAATTGTCCTATAGTCCTCACATGACGTGGCCTTTACCTTTTTCGGAATCGGAACTAAAACTGCTCTCACAAAGTCTTCCGGCCAGATTCCCTCCTCATAAATGCTACGGATCAGCCCATATAGACTCTTCCTCCCACATTTTCCTAAGCATTTTAAAAGTTCCACGGGAATGTTATCTACCCCCACGGCCTTATTTAGTTTCATCTCCCTTAATGCCCTTTCTATCTCATTGTCTAGTATGCCTGGACCTAAGCTGTCTTCCTCTACGTCATTTTCTTTTTCAATGTCTAACTGTGTTGGTCTGAGTTCTTTACTATACAGTTCTTCTATATACTCCTTCCATCTCTCTTGGATCTTTCCTGCGTCAACTATTACCTTACCCGCCTTATCTCTAACTGTTAGCATAGCTCTTCCTTTCTTACTTCCCGATAACGATTTAACTTTGCTATACAGCGCACCGATTTCACCCTTCCTCTGCACACTTTCCATATCCTCGCACTGCGCCTTCCACCATGCTTCCTTTGCTTTATTTGTTGCCCGCCTCAATTTATTGTTCAATTCTTTGTACTTCATTTTGCCTAATTCTCTATTTATATTCTTCCATTTTCGCCGCTCATCCATCTTTGTAATCATCTCATCCGTGATCCATGGTTTCCTCGTCCTTTTAGCGTTAACGGTTCCAATAGTGTCTTTTGCGGCTTTAGACAACCCTTTTTTGATCATTTTCCATTTTTCTTCGATAGTAATAAGCCCTTTACCATCCTCCATGATTTTCTCCACCGCCTGTTTGTATTCCTTCCTTTTCAACCCATTTAATGCTTCTACATTCCATTTTCTAACTCGCCGCCCCTGCCTTATCTTTTTGAAACGTACGCTACATTTCATAACAACTAAATTGTGGTCTGAGTCCGCATCCGCTCCCGGAAAGCTGTGGGAATTTATCACACTATTCCTAAACCTGTGTCTAACCAGGATATAATCTAGCTGATATCTTCCTGAGTCACCTGGCATTTTCCATGTATACCTGCGTCTTTTGTGGTGTCTAAACCAAGTGTTGGTGATGACTAACCCCTGTCTCCTGCAGAACTCAACTGCTTTCTCCCCGCGGTCATTCCTCTTGCCCAAACCGTAGTCGCCCACCTCATCACCATCTCTTCCTTCGCCTACCGTCGCATTCCAATCCCCCATCACTATCAAATGTTTCCCTGCAGGAACACACGCGATCATGTCCTCTAACTGATCGTATATCTTATCGACCTCTTCTTCCTTATGGTTGCTCGGTGGCATGTATACCTGAATAATAACTAAGTTCGTCGGTTCTGCTTTTATCTCCACTAGTAGTATTCTATCCGTTACCTGCTCTATGTTGACTACGCTTCTTCCTACCTCTTCATTTAATACTATGGCAACCCCTCGTTGGCTCTCGTCCCCACCGCTGTATATTATTCTATACTTATCACTCCAGTAATCCCCGCTATCTTTCCATCTCACCTCGCATAGACCTAAAATATCTATATTTCCCCTTTCCATCTCTCGCTTAACATTCTCCAATTTCCCTGTCCTCATCATTGTCCTAACATTCCACGTTCCTATTCTAACTAATTTTGTCTTCTTCTCCTGCGTCTTCTGTCCTGCTGCTGCTGGTTTTCCCTTGCAAGGGTTTCGTGGGATGACGACCGCGGAAGCCTTGCCACCCCCGCTGCCGGGCACGACACACGGCCGATTGGGCCGAGCCCCGTGGTTGCCAGGACTCAAAATATCTCTATTGTCCATCATATTTTTCTAGGGAATGATAATTGAGGTGGTTTCCCGTTGCCTTCCTCAATAGTGTTTTTAACGTGACACCATCACTTACTGGCCGCCCCACTGGGGTCAGACGCCATTGCAGCCGCCTCACTGAGGAACACACGCTGCGTGGACTACCTTTCGTCTGGCTCCTAACCTTCGACCTATCTGGCATGGGTGACCCTACCAGGAGCAATAATTATTACTCCCGCCAGCACAGCTCTAGGGGTCATCGGAACGCACAAGCCCTTCCACCACGTCAAGGTTGTAGTCCGGGGAGGGAATTTTTCTTATATGGAAATTATATTACTTCAGGGAAAATCAATAGCAGTCGTAACAAACTGCTGTAGGCAATTAGTCGAAATTTTTACATTGTACAAGCAGTTAAGGATAGAAATTAAAGTTGGGGGATATGAACTTGAGCATGTAGAAAAAATCACCTATTTAGCAGATGTATTGTGAGAAGGTGGGAAAAGAAATAAGGACGTTAAGGGCGTCAGGTGAAGAAACTTTTATAAAGAGACGGGAATAGATGATAGGCACATTAAGTAAATATTTAGAGAAAAAACTGGAGAAAATAGAGTGGACAGGAAATGTAATAAATGATGAATGGACATTTGGATGGAATTGAGGGAGGTAAAACGTGCAGAGCTAAAGAATGAATTATTCTGAATGTAGTATGGGATTTAAGGGTATTTAGTGTCATTGTTAATTAGTAAAGGCTTAGGAGTACAGTGGTGTGTAGTGACCTCTATGATCCATCAAAAACTTATCCATACTGCCACCGTTTGATTACTGCTAGTAATAATGAAACCTGAGAGGTGTGTCAGTGAAAAAAATGCCGTTCATTAATGAGACCTTCATTCACTATAAGCATTTAAAAAATTCCTCTCATTTATTTATCTTTAACAAAAAACGTACCTCCATGTCGAGGGTTTTATATGGATTAGGAATTCGAAGAATATATAATATTTAGCCGGCTAGAAAAAAATTCAAATCTTGGAAAAGCATAACTTCTTCTGGTAAGGTCAGTTAAAACTTGTCGGTGTTCTGTCTGCTCGTTTTACCCTCAGCATTTCTTTATCTCAGTTAATGCAGTGCTTATATATATACGTATATATATATATATATATATATTTATATATATACATATATATATATACATATATATATAATATGTATATATATATAGTATATATATATATATATATATATATATATATATATATATATATATATATATATATATATATATATATATATATATATAATTTACACAACCGAAAGTACGCCAAATTCTTGTTTTTAATAAAAGAGAAATTTTGTTTCAATTTGCGGTGATTTAATCTAGTTGAAAGAATTTAAAACTTCATCTACTGGATGAAGCCCTTCGGAGCAAGGATTGTACGCTCTGCCCCCCTCTCCCTGGCTAATCCAACCTAAAATGTTCAAGTATAATCGCTATGTTCACCTCGAGTTGTAGACTGGATGTAAAAAAACGTGATCCCTTGACATTTTCTGGATTCTGGTTCCACCAAAAGTGATATCCCACGTTAATTCAACCATTTTCTCTAAGACTAAAACACAGCCTGCGTCATTCTCAAGCTATTTTTTGACAATTTTTTAACTATTTCTGGTGAAACGTGAATTGACGGCTATTCTTCCATCTTATCTCTCAAATTTACTTGTTAATTTCTCAGTAATTTAATTTGAATGATAGGCAAATCAAGGGTTGGGCCCCGGATGATCGGATTCACTTTACTTGAGATATCAAGTTTGCACACTCACACGTGGTGTCATTTTCATGTTTTTAGATGTGTCGTTTTCATGTTTAAAAACTATTCTTTCATATATTCACCTGATTTAGTGCATAGATTAGACACTCTTAACGTATTTTGTGCTTGAAAATCAGTTTGGTCAAGTTTATTTTATGCCTGGGGCAATTATGACCGTTAAAATTAAATATTAAATTAAAATTTTCGTTTGGTATTCGCTGTTGCTCGGATCTTCATTCAGTATTCATGAATATTCACCGAGGCCCATTAGGGTGCGCGAATGTGTCTTGGAACTTAAATAATTCTTGCTCGGGAAAGGTATGAGTATCATGGTAGCGATTGATAGATACTTGCCTGATGACATTGTATTTTGTGTAAACCGCGTTCACTTTTACGGATACATGGGACATAAAATTTTGCTTTAGCTCATTTATCCTCTAGAAATTCAAACAAAATTACTTTCGATGTATCAAATTAAGGACTGATTTCTCTGGTTTTATTACGTACGGATTGTGTACGGTTATTTTACTTTTTTTATCAGAGGCTTATTTGCCATCCTCTTCGGAAAATATAACATAGTCAGTGAATTCTTGGGCAAATAATGAACTTGCATTAATTGAGATTACAGTATGCCAATCTGCTTCAATCTAATTATTATGTACACTCCCTTGATTTTTTCCAATAATTTTAGCCAGTAAGAAACAAAAGATATTGTTTAATTATAGAATGGGATATAGCTTGTTCCCGATGAAATAAAAACGTCAGGCATTGAAATTCAGAAAAAAATGTTTATAAATAGTTTGCTATCAATGATGGAGTGAAGGTATGATTGTATCCCAGCGTAGGAGTTTTCTTCTCCTTAATGATGTGTCGAATCTGGGTATGCTGTCCAACGGGCGGGTTACTAAATTTGACTTTCTATCAACGTCAGCCAAGCATGATTAGACTTGCCCCCGAAAAGTCCCATCTTCAAGCTAATCGAACCACCGTCAACGTAGCGGGCCAATTTGACTTGCCAATGTGCTTGCTTGATCTTATCCACCGTTATGTTATTTTGTTACTTAAACGGGGATATTTATATGGGATGATCTCTGGGGCCTTGTGGTTTTACGTAGTTATCCGATAGTAGTGTTGAAGTGAAGTTTACATCAAGCCAATCTTCTGGTCTTTGATTACAAAAAATTCAGCTCCAAGAGTTGATGCGTGGTGTGGTTACTTTCTCTCTCTCTCTCTCTCTTTGAGTTCAATTCGTGTGTTCTAGTTCAATGGGAAGGGCAGCTTATTTCTCTTTGTGAAACATTCTGGTATCCATAAAATCACATAGTTTTCAATTTTAGGAGGGTGTCGCATGGACATCTCCCGGTTTGGAACTCGGAACTCTTCGACTGGAGGTCAAACCCTCTGTCCACCGTGATACCACCCCGCTGATTGTTATTCGATGATAATTGATATCTTTGTTTGGTCGCGTCTTCAAAAATTTACACTTTCCCGTGCAAATAAATTAGTTCATTCGTCACGACTAATCATTCCGATTCTCCCGAAATTCAGGGCAACGAGCTCCCTGTTCGTATGGACACCTGGATTTTTCCGCCGCATGATATCCATTTAGTTCTGGCCTGAATAATGCTCCATGGGGCACTCGGCGCTTAATTGCCATCGGAATAAAACGGAATCCATTTATTCGCATCCAAATGAAGCATTCGGCGCTTTTTGTTAATTTTTTTCTTCCTCCGAGTCAAATGTTGTTGGGCTCTCAATTACGTTCAAATCCGACCCGATCATTGGACGTGATAGACTGGATGAATTGTGGCAATCATTAACAGGGAAAGAAAATAAAATAGACGAGGGAGCATATCTTTGTCGAGAATAAATATCCTCTGGACCTAATGCAAATTATTTTCCGGCGGACGGCCGTTTGAACATTTCTATCTGCTCGAACGATGCTGCTTTCATCACGCCGCTCATGCGTTCCGTCAACCTGGTTGCGTGATGGCTCGATATATTTTGTTCGTCCGTTGTTATTCAAAGCGTGATAATCAAGGCGCGGGAGTTTTTAATGCACTCGTGAGGACCGTACCCCCCCGGAGCCTTGCGATGGAGTGGCAGACATCAATATCCTCGCTTAATGCTAATTAGGTGTTTCGGATTTGATGCCGTTTTCGCATGTATTGTGGGTTTTCGTTGTCCAATCACCCGTCGGCCGCCATTGGTGAACTCCCTTGTCCATATTTCCCTCTCAGAGGATCACAGCCCGGTTCCTTTTGTTCTGAAAAGACGAGCATATTGTTTCGTCAATATCTCCTTTGAATGAGCCTGCGTCAAATCCCTTTATCCACGGTTAGATAGGTGAAATAATTTAATATCTGCAAGGACTCCTCCAGTTTCTGTTTAAGGTTTTCCTTCCCCTAGTGTTTTTGGTAGTCGACCATATAAAGGAGGTTTTGGATGGATGCTAAATTTAAACGTTCACGAAATAAGGAACACACTGTATTTGTCCACTGAATTGTGCTCAGGCACGGGTAGTTTCAACGTTATCACCAAGTAACAGATGATGACACTTAAGCGTTGAAACTGGTCGTGCCTTAATGAAATCCATTGGACTAGAACAGTGTTCCTTATTTTATTAACATGAACTGCCACATAGTTGTGCCTGAAACACCTAACACCACTACATTTCTCAGCCTCTCCAAACAAGACATAACCTGGCATCACACACTTTAGCCCATCTTCAATTCCTCATTTCCCGATATGCATAAAATATTATTATGTTTGACTTCATATCAAAATTGAACGCCACTCCGGCAGCTAATAGGGTAATTAGGTCGTAGGATAACTTCAAAGGTGCGGGTTTAGTTATATTCTTACGCCTGGGTACCATTTTGTCACGTACTGAGCCTCTTATGGTCGTGTTTTTAGCATGAACTCAACCACTAAGTAGTACACTTATTAGAACAAGGATAAATTGTTTCATAGTGTGAAATCTCTTTAAAAAGCGAATAAAATTGGGCTCCGCTAACTTAAATACAGTTAGAATTACATTATTCTATTTGGCAGCCACATGTAATTTCTACCTTCTTTCATTCCGTCTGAAACGCCTATTCTTTTGCTTCGTCTTCCCCACTTGCTCAGCATTCTCCCGTCTCACACGGTCTTCGACATTCCATTACCTCCGTGTATCTCCCCCATCTAATTTTCTCACCATCCTCAAATTTCCTCCGTCTTGCCCTTTTTCCCGACCGTGTCTTAACAACCTATTCGTTCTTTTTCCTCTTGGTTCATCCTATTTTCTCCGTTTTTCTCCATTACCGCTCATCTCAAATGACTGAAATTCCTGGCCTCTGAGAACTATACGGCACCACGCTTCATTACACATTTTACGTTGGTTTATTTTAACAATATGCAGGTCTCTAATGCCACAAATGTTTTCCTTTGTTTAATTGTGCATAAATAGTGAAACATACTTTGAATTTTTCGTGAAAATATGTCGTTCATCGTTTGTCATATTCATGTTGTTCATTGATTAAAGCTATGTGAAAGTTAACGTCATTACATATTGTCCGTATGACAGAACGCCCAATATTGATCAGGCTACAGCAATTTACATTCTGTACTTGTTCACCAGCATGGAGTGATATGTTCGGCATTTCAAGTTTATTCAAGTGTACATCCTGCACCATCCAACGGACAAGATTCCAGTGCATTGCGATGCATGGCTATGTCGACAGAGACGGAATATCGCAACTCCTTTTTTGATTTGTAGTTGCTGTTAGAACTATTTCCCCAAGTGCTCGTAGTAATGGATAAACTCGTGTAAATAATCCGGCTTTCCCACTCTCTTGTGTATTTCTTAGTGAAAGTTTTGAGTCCTTGGGCTGCAGTGAAATTAGTGAGATGCCCGCAGTGTAAGATTTGCACCAACGATCACTTCACACAGCTCGGTAATGTGTCTCTGCGTCCGAAATTAGGACGTTCCGATAAAGGCGCTCTAGTATTCTGTTTCTTGTTTACCATCTGTACTAGTATTCTCGTTAAGTACAAACTTAGCTGGAGTCGTTTCTCTCCTTTTGGGGAATCCCTAACAATTAGTTTAAACGTTGAATGGGGGTTGAGTTTTTTGATAATCTCGACTTTTACTTAAGAAGAAATCAGTCGCAGTCGGTTGAGGATGGCATTTCATGTTTTTTCTTTTTAGCGAAACTTAAGTAGATGATGCTTCTGGAGGGGTATGTGCTCCATCCATTTTTAGCTGGTGTTTGGCTGGCGAACTCAGGATGTTAATGTATACATTTTGAAGTACTATCCCTCTCAAAGTACTACCATTTTAGCTCCTGTTAACCTCTTATATCAAGCATTCTTTTAAAGCCCATCATGCCCTTCGGGTTCTCTTTTATTGTAAATTATTTTGCAACCCTAAAAATCGATTTATGGGGAATGAATTCTAGTCCAGTGATGTTTCAATCACAAAGCGATTCATATGCCATATACGTATATTCCAATCAAATTACACATTAGCACAAATTTTTTATGTCACTTACCCTTGATTTTTATATTATGGTTGTTGATTTAGCAAACTTTCCATACATTTTGTAAGAAGGTCAGTTTGTTATTGCTATGTTGAAAGAGAGGCTACGCTAATAGAATATCGAGTGAGATTTCCGTTCTCTAAGGATTAACTTATCAATCTTCGAGGACTTAAATAGTTCGAGATCTTGATTTAATCAGCACAGAAAAGCAATCGAAATTCAGTAGCTATGTTATTTTTCATGCCCATACTCGAAATAAGCTTTGGTGACGACATTCATGGATCTCTTAATTTTAAGTGCCAAACAAGAAATTTGCGGATACCCTACATACCGCTCCTAATTACTGCTACGTAGGCATTTTTTGCATTTTTCTTTCAAACTTATCCACTTTTTCAAGTTTGATATGTGGAATTATCCCCTTGAGTGTTTCTCCCTTATTCCTCTTAGTTTTTTCATTATATGGGATCGGGGTACCATTCTTTCCATCTTGTCAGTGATGGAGTTCGTATTAGTTTCTTTCTATTTCCAAGGTAATGGTTGAAAACAGTTTATAAAAAATTATATATTTATATATTTGTACGTATGTGTGTTATATGCGTTAAGCGAAGCGCGAGCGAGGTGATACGTGGTTGATTTATGATCAAAAGAGAATTTAGGTAGAGAATCGCATCGCGATTTGAAGTCCGACGCTGACTGATCAAACTGAAATAGTCTCAAAATAGGGCGCGGGCCGAAGTGATTCAAATACCTTCCCTCTAATATTGAGTGAATTATAAAAGCCTGGTGATTTTTTTGGTATCGATACTACGCTTCTCCATGTGCTCATCAGATTCAAGCTATGAAGTAGTGACCTATAAAAAAAGTAGCTCGAAGGAAAATTCCAGATGCCTCCCTGGATCAGCAATGGAAAATTTCAATAGGAATGTGAATTCCCTTTATTATAGTGGAGCAGATGCTTCATATCATGGACTTCACATCGTTAGTTCCTTTTGAACTTGAGTCACTGAAATACCAAATGTGAAGTACTCGTTATATTGATTTTCATAGAAGCCATTCCATTCCCTTTAGTGGCAAGAATGAAGCCATTACGTGATCTTTCGGAGTGGAAGATGAATGCTATCTGGTAGTTAACCTTACTTTTATATTAATATACTGTGTTTCAGAGGATTTTCAGGCGTAGGGAATATTTTTCATGATTTATGACTTGATTTTACCTATCAAATCACGCCGAGGGAATTATGAATGAAACTGATGGCTAAAATCAAAAATTTCGCCGATCGTTTGATTTCAGTTGGGGGAAAAAATGTCACTGATTAAAATCTGGATGTCGTAATGAGTGGGCAGATATGCTGCATTCTTGTTCTTCTTTTTGGTATATAATGATCGTGATTGCATCGAGCGTAATTTTATTTAGATGTGAACTTTGAGGGTATAGGAAGGTTAAAAGCACGTGTGCATTTATAAAAAAAATGCTACTGAAATATTTCGGCCTTCATAACAAGTGTTCTCAGTCCAAAAAAAGTTGCTCTTTCAATTAAACGCTCTCGGAAAGTTATGCCAATATTTATCGGAGTTATTAAAGGCAAACGAGCGTGGATTTATTTGCATGAATATTTCGGTTTTTTAAGTCTCGAGTGGGGTGTTTGAGAGTTAGTGGGATGCAGTAGCCGTGAACTTGGGACTCGGCTGCGGTTCCAGCTCCATCTGCCATCAGTTTCCAGCATCTTCTCCGCGACTACTCCAGCAGGATTTTAAGTTTCACCCGGTCTTTTTTCAACTATTTCCCTATCTCACCATTGATTGGGTAATTCGTTAGAATTTAAATGTATTCCGTGTACGTTTGGGCGTTTAGATGACGGAACGGCATTTCGAAGGATAAATATCCATTGTTCACATCACCTTCGATTTTGTTATTCAGCAAACAGATGTGAAAAAATGACCATCTGTGAGAGAAAAGCTTCCATCATTCTCGTGAGAATAAAGTGGAAGTTGAGTCCGGGCACTCTTGCTAAATTTTCGAGCTCTGGATGCGACAAAAACGAAAAACAGCTGCGACGGAAGCTTTGGTTCCGGCTCCAGCACTCCAGTGAAGTGTGGTGGGGGAGTGGGCGAGGAGGTGGCTGTAGGGAGGCGAACGAGCAACGCCGTATGAAACGGGTTGACGAGGAGAGCGTTTAGGTCGGAGGACGGAAAACAGAATTGAATGGGTTTTTATTTGGCCCAGGACAATTTGTCCCTTAGGCCAGTGGTCCCCCATATTGTCAGTTGCGGTTGCTAGTGTGTGGCGTCTGAAAATTAGAAGAAAAAAATTACATCAGTGCGTGGAAGTTCAAATGATTTACTTTTATTGTAATTCCAATTCGTATGTCACTTTGTTCCGTCGAAGAAGAATTTCCTTCGAATTGATGAGTTCTTACGGATAATTCGTCTTTAGTATGTACTCTAAAAAATATTTCCTTTTAAGGATTCCTATTTTTATCTTTCTTCATATATTACGGCTCGTCCCTCATCATTATTTTCCTGAGCCGGTACGGAATAGGCATACCAATGTGTTTTTGAGATAGCAGATAATCGAAATCGTTTGGAAACGTTGCCTTTTGCTGAGCTTTTCCCCAACGGCACGATGGCGAGGCGCAGAAGTTGCTCTTGAGGTTCTTCAAACGAGTGTTTCAATAAATATGAAAGGTAAAAGCTATAAGTTCTATTTATTAATTAAGACGAATAGTCTTGATACATTCTAAATTTATTTGCAGTGCACTAGGGCTTTCTGTTATTGATATTTCTGTAAATCGCCCTAAGGTGGTTTTAGAATTCCATCTTTCACCGAGTTGCAATAACTCATTGTGGATTTCCCTAAATTTCCCTTTTGCATGCTTCGGTTAACATTCTGGTATCCTTAAAATGATACTTTAGGAAAGCGCCAAAGTAGTAATGGTTGAGGGAGGTGCTGGTCAAATTTTGGATCTCAATGCTTCACATCGTCCATAACACTGAATGGAGTTTTATCTTGACTAATGACAAGTACAGTGGATACATGAAAATAAAGCACTTAATTCCTTTAACTTAGCTCGCAGGAGGTACCTGTAAGGAGAACTGTAAAGGTATCATTTAAGAGTTCCATGTGAAGCTTTTACCGGCCGGATTCAGAAAACGAAGCCTAGAAGGCGCCAAAAGAAAACCACGCTACATTCTTTGTCGTAAATGCTGGTTTGTTAGACGAGAGTGGAACTCAACCGATAGCGAGGCTCTTGGCGTGTGAACTTCACACATTCAATTTGGGAGTGCTGGTTCCCATCTAGTTCCTTTGGCCGCCCGCGGTTTCCTAGAAATTTCTGGTGCAGAGGAAAATTACACAAACTCGAGATTAGCCGGGCGTGCCCGGAGGCATTGACCGGATTTTAATCCGTACCACCAGTAAGGCTACGAAATCCCCGAAACCTTTGGGCTACCACGCCGCCGAAGGGTTCACAACAATAACATTTTCCGTTGCAAATGATTGTAGGAAGAAACCAATAAGGGTAGGGAGGAAGGATGGATTAAAGTGGGGAGTAGAGAATCGTCGGCGTGTGGTTGCCTCGGGTGGGGCATTAATTTATGCACGTACGCAAGCAACATGCGCGCCCACAATCCCACCTCCCTCCTTCCCCGACGGCGAATCGTCACGCAGGATTTCAAACCGGGGCGGGCGAAACCAAAAGCCCTCTCGAGACGTCTCGCTAATCACCACTTTAATAACGTGCGCCCGAGTCGACTCACGCCCCCGCTCGCTCCATCCCCCGCGAACCCAGGACGAGACAAAAGAGGGGCACGTATCGGGTGGGCATTCTCCCGCTCCTCGGCTCAGCCAATGGCGTGTTTCTTCCCGTGTGGGCGCACGGGAATTTTTATTCCCCGTGTGTTGGAGCGCGGCGGCGAGGTTCCCTTCCTCCCGTCTCTTTTGTCTCCCTTTTCCATCATTCCACCACTCTTCTTCTTTCTCATGGCATCGCTCCTTTTTCTCCCCCGTACCCCTTTTCGATCGAAGTTCCACCCCCTTTCACCCCTCCGCCCCTCCCTCCCACATTTACCCCTCCTTCCCACATCCACCCCTCCCTCCCATATCCACCCCTCCCTCCCACATCCACCCCCCCCGACGACGCTCTCTTTCCCCCATGCCTCTTTCGTCAACCCTCGACTCGCCTCCTCTAGGGCTCTGCGAAACATGGGCCGACGTGCGATATCGCAGGGTGCGATGTCGAGTCGCCGGGGAGTGCGTCGCTGGGTTTTAATTACGGCCGCGCGATTTTTGTTAAATTTCCAATATCCAACGTCCGCGCAGTGGCCCGCAAGCCGTCGCGGTTAAAGCGGGTGTAGGGTGTGCTAGGATACCAGCCGAGTGAAAGAGGAGAAGCGGAATGGGCCCGTTTCATAATTCCGTTGTTTCCTTCTGCGCATGTTGAGGTCGCATAAAGTAAATGTGAGTCTTTAGGGTTTTCAATTCGGCAGGCTTTCTTATTCTTTATTTGATCCCTACTGCCTGATATGTCGATGTACCTAACGAACTCCGGCGCATTTTCAATGTATCTCTTCAAAGATAGAGGTGTACGTGTAAATCAGACGTTTTCGGATCTATGAAAAATAAAGAAAGAAATTAAGATTTATGCTTCAATTTTCAATATTTGAGAGTACAAACAAATTTCAGGTCTTTATAACGAAAAATCCATTGCTTAAATTAGCAAAAATATTATTAAATTTTGATATATACATACTTTTGCATCTATAAATATTTTTATTAATTCCTGCCACATAGGGGAAAAGTTTACTGTCATAAAGTTCCTATTTTGTCATTATAGAAGCTGTAATGTCCTGGAGTTGACAAATACGTTGATCTTTGAGTACGAAGGGTTAATTAGTGCATACACTACTACAGTGTTTATCTAACGAAATCAGTTAGACATTGTAGGATTGATAGAAATACAAGTTTCTTTTAGAGTGCTCTATGGTAACCTATATAAAGGTGCAATTAAACCGTATATAAATCGCCAGAGTCACGTGGCAACTTGTTTTGATACTGACCATGCAGCAGCATCCGGATTAACATGAAAGATTCGGGACAACTGTCTGACAATACAAGTATGATATACTTCAATAAATTGGTCCTCCATCCTAATTGTGCTGTGGCAGTAAATTGTGCAAGGTAAAAAGTCTATGAATCCGCCTCTTCGTGTCATCGATCTCTGTTATCCTGCCGGTTCCGTGAGGGGCTTGGATTATTTTCTCGATGCTTCGAGTAAAATCGCACGACTGACCGTTTATTTGCTCCCCCCCCCAATGAGATATATTGATTTGATGATACTGTCGATTGGTTGTATCAGTTTCAAAAATATCTTATCGCCGTCCTAGAATCGATCATCATCCCCGTCGTTAAAAGGGTTGCCTTCCACTTGTCAACGCCTTCATACTTTTGCGATATTCACATCGCTTGCGATATTTCAGCGTCGGACATCGCATAACCCTCCTCGATACTTATCCCGTCCCCTTGCTCCTCTTCTCCCTTCCGGTGGGAACTTGAATAATTTTCTTTTTCCTACCACTACCTTCTCGATATTGTTTTTTTTCGCTGGATCGTTCCAACTTAAAGAAGTTCGATCCTTTTGCTTGAAATTCCTCCACCATTCCTCCTCTCCCATCTTCTGATCGCCCCGACCGCCGGCTCCAGAGCCGAAACTTCTTAGTTTCATCTAATTATAAAACTAATTAAGAAACTTGTGGCGGGACTAGCTGACGGTTACATCCGCCGATGATATTTTTTAATCCCTCGGGGGGAATCCCAGACGTGGGGTCTGTTGAGGACGGGGCAAAGGGAGACGGGGAAACAAATATGTAAATATTCTTTAAAGGGAAGCGATGAGTAATTACAATGCATTCGCGTTCTACTTATCTCCATCCCTACAGATTTTTCCCACCGTGCAGATTTGTAGCGTTAATTAGCAACTGCCATTTTCACGAAGTGTTTTGTATAAATATTTCGTAATAATATTCCATTGAATGAAACTCGTTTGTTTTAAGTTTATCACCGCCGAATCCAATGGATGTTGTCCCAGTCTTAAGAGGCCTCTCAACTTTTCCTCTCCCTGAGCTTTATTTTTATTCATTCACAATCCTCCCTCCCGGTTCGCCAACCCTTTAAAATCACTGTATATAAATATGCGAATTAGCATAAATCATCATTATTAGTCTTCAGTTTTGAGAGTAGTTCCTAGCAGTTCCTCTCAGAATCCATTCACTTTTATCTCTTGTGTCTTCGTCATTCGATCTTCATCACGTCTTCCATTACGTTGGCTCTTCTTATATTTTTCCCATTTGTTTCCTTTCTCTTTCGTCTCAAAGAGGTTTTCCTTCCTCGGCATGAAACCGATGAGTTCAACACTTTTTCCCTACCATTTTTTTCCATAGGCCTCGTTTACCCTCTCTTTGGATCACTTCTTCATTAGTTCCTCTGCCTTTCCATTAGTTTCTCTGCCTTTCCATTTTCTTTTTTTCTTGATTTGATCAAGTTCAGCACACTTCCATTGGTTCCAGCCATGTTTTTCCATGGTGTTGAAACCGTCCTTATAATCATGAAGGTTCACTTAATTAATAGGATACTCATGGAGTACTTATGATTAGAAAGAATATTTAATCGCCGAAATCTTAAAATATTATGCATACTTGATGCCATTCTTTGTTTTTTACGATGTGGAACCTCCTTAAGGGAGAAGGATAACACTATTTTTATGTAAATATTGTATCGGTAAACATTTTTGAATGAGTGGTTGTTAAAGATAAAAATGGATTTTAAACGCAGTAAAAATGGAGTGTAAATGAGGTTTTCAATTATAAGGGTAAACATTAATTGTCGAAACTTATCCCATTATTAGTGAAATTGGAGTAGAGTGCTGCTGACCCTCCAGGATTAGGTTGCATGTTTATTGGCTCTTGTGCCATGGTGAAAAAAGGCGTGTGCAAATAAATTTCGTGCTCGTTTTCATGTTCGTTTTGTGTAGTTTTGTGTAAATTAGATACTATGTCGCACAGAGGAGTTGGAAAGGCAAAAATATCTTCAGAGTTAGCACAGTTAATGTTTGCGGTTGATAAAATTACAAACAAGCAAAATGAAACGCTGATGTTTGTCATAGCCTAATGGATTCGTTGATGAATCAATCAATGCAGTAAGACGTACTCCCATTTAGTTTTCGGCCGTTATCCTTGATGAAAATATTTGATTTCGTTCGCTGGAATATTTTTTCACGTGCAGTTGTATTCATATTCCAAAAGGTTATGATGGTATATATGTTTTGTTTTGATTCAGTTGGATATTTTGATTTTATATTATATTTGATGTAGTTATATATGGTTTTATTTTTGCGATTTATTTTATCGTTTATATTTTGATATATTATTTGCTGTTTCGACCTTCGCTTCTTCTCGCGGAATTATACATGCCATCGTTGAAATTACATCACTGCGTACTGTATGTGGTGTTTATAGCGGCCTGAAAGTTCGCCAGGAATAGCAAGCTGATTCTAGCATTGTTTTATTCGCATTTTATATAATAAATTAATAGATAACAATTATTTTCCCCCAGAATATGTTCTTTAGATATTAAAATTTTTTTATGCGTATTTATTTGAATGCTATATTTATCAAATAAGAAGTAGAGGTTTAAAAATACGTTATATGCAATTGGAAATCATAATATGACTCAAATTCGATAAACAGAAGATACATTTATTCCGTATCCTATTAACTCAATTGCTTATCACACGGAAGGAATAGTGCCAGCAACAAAGTAGACTTATGAATCTGATTTCTATAATAGTTTGAAAGGAATCGAGTTCAAAATAAATTTAGAAAAATCTGCCCTTAGCATGACCTGTTTTTGCTCTTAGGATAAGGGGTATTTGTATTACGAATACCGGCAAATATTCCTTACTTTTCTATATTAATGCGGTTCGTAGTCCAGATCACTTGGTCATAGTGTTTATCCTGCGCTCATATTTTAGTCATCAGTGTATGTTTACTCTGCCGGAAGGGTTTTTGAGGGGATGCTTGTACGTTGTACGCCCCATGGTACTTAGTTTTTGAGCGTCCGGCGAGGGAGGAGGTGCTTAGTGAAAATTTAATCGAAAGTCCGGAGTAGTCATATTCGGTGTCAGAAGCTATATGCCACCCTGTGCTTACATTCTTCGAAAGAAAAATAAAAAGATGCAATTTTCAAATTGGTTTAGTGTCATACAAATTGGTTCGATGACTATACCGCTCAAATTGAGCTGTTATTATAAATTAATTTTTTTTATAAATCATCCAATGACCACACTTCACAATTGGCGTTTGAGTTTAGAAACCGCAAGCTCTTCAGTAAGCCGGCAAGTGCGTCACCAACAGGGACGTTACCCGACAGCCGGCACCGATTCGACAGCCAAGGTGCCACCGTTGAAGAAGAAACGCATGATGTATCTTTAAAATTGATTCATATAATCTGCCTTCTCAAAAATTCACCTTGCACGCGTGGAATGGAGTTCTCAAATCACCCATTGACACCCGAAATTTTATTTGAAAACTCATTAATTGATTTGTAAAATCTATAGAGATATGTGCCAAAATATTTGTCACCTACCCTTGTGCAGTGGTTCCCGTAATTTGCGTTTGTATTAAAATGAGGACGCCAGATATTACCCTGACTAGGCTAAAAGTAAACTTGGATTTTAATTGTTCCATCCATTAATTCCCATTCATGCGACACATGTCGGAATTGAATGAGTCCTTTTCGGAGGAGTACAAAAAATGTTGTGAATCTTAGCTTTTATCAAAATGCTTCTAACAACTTTTGGGTAATCTATATTTTCAAAAGGAGTTGGAATCTTCGCTGATTCCATTTGCATGAGTCTTCGTTTTTGAAAGTTATTTACCTTTTTCGTAAAACGATACGTGAAAGACTAGCATGGATTTTATTTGTATGACTGATGAAATGCGGCAATGAAAAATTTTTTGGGAATCGCTCCGAATAAATTGGGTTGAATTGAAGTGTTGACAGCATGCGCAGAGGAAGCGGGGAATAGCGAGTTTGAGTACGTATGTGGACCTAGCGTTTGGAAAGAGCCTGGTGTAGTTGCGCGGTGACAGCCTAGATTTTTCAAGTGCGTAGAAGAAATATATGACGATGATGGAAGGGAGGAAAAGTGGTGATAGATCTCCTTCGTTAGAACGACATGTCGAACGGGAGATAGCACTACTCTCACCCCACCCCCCGCTCTGAATACGCGCCTTAGTGCATGCACCCTCCTAGATTCAGTTCGTTTCGCCACGGAATTCTTGAGCACAAGGATGGATGTGGGATCGCCATAATTAAAACAGCACGGCGGGTTGTTTTTAATTGCGAGGGGACTCTTCGCAGAGGCTCGGCTGGCGCATAAACAGTCGCGCGGGGCGGAAGAAGGACGCCCATCCCTCTCCGCATGCGTCAGCAAGCCGAGCTCTCAGCCGCCGGCCCGCATCTCCTCCTTTGCCGCCTCCACCTCTCGTTCTTGCTCTTCCGTGTGCTCTTTTCGCCCGACCCTCCTCGTGACGGCGCGGCTCCAACTCCACGCTCTCGCTCATTCAACTCTTCTCTATCCCTCTCCTCTCTCTACCCCTCCACTCTTTGAGCCCTCTCTCTCTGTCTCTCCCTCCTCCCCTCTCTCTCTCGCTCACTCTTATCCGAAAACCATTTCCAGGAGAGTCTTTTTAGCCACTCGTCTTCGCTCCCACTATTCCGCAAGTATACCCTGGGGGGAATCCTCTCGCGCGTTCTTCCTTGCTATATGTAAATAAATTGAAGGGAAAATTGTGGGAAAAATTGCTTTTATAAACACGCATATATACATTTATGTATGTGTCTATGCGAATAAAGTTAAACTTTAACCTACCGGATGGTTCGGGCCCCTAAATCGAAGGAAGGAAGAAGTGTTTGATGTTCTTCGCAATTGTATATGTTTATTTTTATAGATATAACTACCTCAGTACTATATTTAACCAGAATATCGGTTTGACAGGTTAGGGTAGAACCAATCTTATACTACTATATGCCTTATAGGGCGTTTGAAATTCATGAATCTGAGTAGGGCGGGGGCATTTCCTTTTCCTGTACCGATTGTTGTTGCCTAGGAAGATCTAGTACCTGAGAACCACACAACTTGGAGTTTTTAGAGATATCTCCAGGATCGAACCCTGACCCTTTAATTGTAGCCCAACGTCGTATTGGACTACCTATTATTATTATTGGTATGATATCGTATATGGTAGGTTTTGGTCGGACTCTTGCCTCCTCCAACGAAACACAACCTGACATCCGATACTGCAAATAACCCTTCTTCAATTCCGTCGGCTTCCTTACTGCGTTTATTCCATAGAACATACCTATCCTATTCCTACCCCTCACCCACTTTAATAGCGTACTCCCCCCAATCTCAGTCTTCAAAATCTCGTCACCATTCAAAATGCTCTGTATCCACCGTTCCTGCCTCTTCTGGATAAATCACAACAATCCCCTCTCTTCCCCCACCATGCAAAGTACTTTTCCTTTCCGTCCATTTCACCTTTTCCACTTTTCTCCCCAGCCACATTTCAAAAGCCTCCAATCGACGTCTATCACCTCGCCTTAATGTCTATTTCCCGTGACGTACAAACCCACGCTCCATATCAAAGTTATAGCTTGTCTTACCATCCTTATCAACGACCCTGTCATCAATTCGCTTCTTGTAAAAGCTTCTTTGCCCAAGGCGATTCTACTTCTTACCACCCTAGTATTTTGGCCATTGTGGCCCATAATATTTTCGGAATGGATAAACCGTTCCACCTGCTTTAGTGTATGAAATCCTTAAACTTTGAAATTTAACATGATATATACATATATATATATACATATATATATATATATATATATATATATATATATATATATATATATATATATATATATATATATATATATATATATACATACATACATACATACATATATGAATGGCGGGGAAGTTGGAATCGAGCAGATCAAAATAGTTTTATCGACCGGGACTTTTCCTCGAATCTTTCGACTTTCCGAGCCGATGCTCCTTACCAGTTGAACTTCTGAGGATACTTAAACTCCACTGAAATCTGTGGAGTGTTATGCAACCAACTAGGAGATGGTGTTTGGGAGTTATTTGAAAAACTAAAAGAGAAATGGACGAGAATAAAAGAGGAAAGGATTGTAGGGAAAGCAATCATACAATCATATGTGTGTATGGGTATGTGTATATATTTTAAAACTTTTGGGCATCCAAAAACTACCAGTAGAATACCAATAATAATAATTATGTGCACACACACACATTCAGAAGAGCAGATAAAATGTTACAAAAGAGGAAGAATAGTATGGTCTTCTTAACCCAGTGTGTCACAAAAATAAAAATAATATGAAAAATAAATTAATTTACATGTTTATATTTTGTATGTTCATGTATGTATAAATCGGAAGTAATTTAAGAAGCACATTCGTGTAAATATTTTACGTTTCTGGGGTCATACCACCTTTTCAGTTGAAAAAGACAGAAATGTTAATCTTAGCCGTCCATTTTATTGAATAATAAATATCGTACGATTTGGGGTGCAAAGACAGTGTCTCTTGGGAAGCGGAAATGTCGTGTTATTTTATACAAAGGTAATATTAAATAACTCATGTTAAATGTATATGAGTTATTTAGTGGTTTGTGTTCCTTCGTGTCTCTTCCAACCATATTTAGTGAAACTAAGACGAGTTTATGGGAAATTGTATGCGAAATTACTGATTCATATTACGTGCCGTGTGTTTTTTTGATATTTTCTGACTCCCATAATCCCACGCGTCACACTTCGTCACGTAATCACGTAATGCTAACCAAATCCTCCCAAATAGACCCCGTTTATTCACCTCCAAGAGACATGATTTTATCCTGCAGATAACCTATTATTAATCCCAACGCAATTAGACGTCATTAGCTGTGTAAATCAATCTCCCTGCCATGAATGTTCCGCATGATTTACCCAAAGGGATACATTTCCCTTCCGGATGGCAATTCGGCCGTTTATCCCGAAAATGATTAACCCAGCCCGTCCCATGCCCGTCCCACATTCGTCTCCTCTATAATTTCTATTCATGTTTAAGATGAATCAGGTCCTTCCACCCAGCGGAGCATGAAAGTATCTTTATTTGAATGCCGTCCGTCGTGGTCAACGCGCTAAATTACGCCGCTCCCCGTGTTGTCACGCTTCCTATCTTCCGCTATTTCCTCTTCGAGTCACACCCTTTGTCTCGCGCTTGTGGGACCTCCCATCGGACCGTCGCCCCGGGCGTGACGTCCTACTCAGGCGGCCCCGTAGGGGCAGGAGGAGGGATCGGTGGAAACTGTGTCGATGCCCCAGCCTCGCGGTCCTCCACAGCCGCAATTTGCATCCCATCTGCGTCCCCACACGTATGCCGTGAATAACTATGATTGCCCTAGCACCGGTCCATCGATTTTTACCACGCGTCGTCGCCGGCCGGGAGGAGGGACAGATAGAGGACGGAGTGAGTGAGGTGAGGGGAAGAGGAGAGTCGGGACCCCCTTTGCATTAAACTTCCTTCCAGGTTATTAGGCGCGACGGGAATTTGTCGCCCGTTCGTTGTTTCCGTTGGCACCGTAACGAACGTGGGTGAGTGGACCGCAAATGGGGACGGAGGACGGCGGCTTCAACTCGAAAATGGACCTTTTTATATATTTTTTTAAGTTCTCCGACTTGGTGGAAGTCGGTGGGACGGGACGATGTCTGGACGTGTGGAGGCTGGTGTAGGTTGGGGTAGATGGGAGGGCATTTGAATAATTTCGTACGGAAGATGCTTCTTTTTTTCTTCCCACAGCTAACCCTCATGGTGTTTTCGCCTCCGCCCAAAGATGCTGCGGTCCCACGAAGGCAATGGCCGAGAGTAATAAACGTTAATTTTTAGGACGGGATTTGTTCCCTTTCGGCCCCATTGGCGTTGCTTCCTTTTCGCTCTGGTGGGGCGATCCATTTGCGTGTAGAAAGGGGTAGCGGCTAGGTTAAATTTTGAACAAAGATTTAAAAGCAAAAAATAAATAAATTGCATCAGTGACCAGTGAAAATGATCGATGCGTAGCCATTGAGAGGGAAATCAAGGATGGTGCTGCTGAAAAAATTGCGGATAAAGGACAAGTATGTGTCCTGCGAGATTATTTAGGTAAACGCTTTAATTTTTTCTCTCTAGCTACTTATGCGGCGATTCAAATGAGCAGCGATTCCATCAATCGGCGGAGAATAATAGTGGTGCCTTCCAAATGCATAGTCTATTGTACTTATACTTTAAAAATATTGATGTTTCATTTCATTTTACTTTCTTAAAAAAAATTACGGGAAAGAAATCAGAAATAGTTGCGGAAATAGCAGTATGAAACGGGGCGGAAATAAATGCCGTGCTTTGTGTTCCAGAATCCTTTCTCTTTGGTGTGCATCCTCTTTGAATGTCTTATTTTTGAAAAAAATGCTGGGGATCTCTTCTAGTTTTTGCCCTTTTGAAAACCCATCATTTTCCTTTGTTATTCCTTGTAGCGTTGGCTTCAAAGAAGGCGCGCATTTCATCTGCTTTTATACAACTTCCTGAAAAAGCCCTCCATCCATTCCGTAGCTCATAGTTTGCAAAAAGATTTTCATAGCGCATGAACTCTTAAAAAAGAAAATGTAAAGAGGTTCGTGCAGGACCTGTTTATATCGCGTACAAGGGTAAGTGCGTTACGAAAATGCTTGCAAAAATGTTTATGCAGTAGTTTCAGTATCTCAGCGAGCGTATCGTTAACATTCACCATGTCTATCAATTTTTCCCGGCGGAAAATCTCCTCTCCCCTTTTCCTAATATCCTCCTCTACGAAATTCGAGGAATCATTCATCTTCCTCCGTTTCCAATTCACTTTCCCCATCCTTCTCCAAACAGGCAATCCGAAAAGCTCGAATCTGCTGTCGTCTCCTTTGTTCCTTTCTGTTCAAGTTACTGAGCCGTCAAAGCGCAACAATGTTTTCATTAAACTTTTCTTTGCCTGTCCTCTGAACGCCACGGTCATTTATATTCCCCAGCCGCGAGAATGTACGAGGGAGATTTATCGCTGAATATATTTTTTTGTTTCGAAAAAAATCAAAAGCGCATAGTGCTCTTCAGGTAAAGGTTCGTGATGGCTTGGTCTTAATATTGAGACAAGTGACGGTCGAGATAATAAATGGGGCAGTTGGATGTGTGATGGCGGCTTTCCCCTCCTCCTCCTCTGCAAGTAGTCACAGCTCCCTCTAAATCCGCGGTTCCCGGACGCCTAAAATCGCATATGTAACCACACGACCTCTCCTATCCATGCCCCCCCCCCAAATCCCCCGACGGCTTAAGGGGGAATGTCTCGCAGGTGCCGGTGAAGGTCTATGAAAACAGTGAATGCGGTCTTTTATGGCACCCTCCACGTTTCCTTTTCCCACATAAATCTGCTATCTGCTGCTAACAGTTATTCTCTTGCCTGCCGTTGTGAACTCCTAGTTTCCAAAAATCAAGCGGCCGACGTACTCAATGAATATATGCGGACAGTAATACGATTATGAAGCGTAATTGGACGTCACTCTATCGTTCGGACGCAGATTAAATTGTCTTTTTTTTTGCAAATTACCCGTGGAAGTAGTAGTTGGGAAAATGACGTTTTTCGTCTTTTTTTTTGTTCGGGCAAGTTTAATTGAAGTCTCAGCATTGACTTCGTAGCACGCAGTATTGCGTCGCGTAGTAGTTCCGCAGGAAGTGGTACGAGGTACGCTAAAGTTCTAAGACCTATTTTAATTTTTTATGAGAGACTACTCAACCAAAATTTGGAAACTTATGTTACTCTTCAACATATCATCTTCGATAGAGGTACTTATCCTTCACTGTCAACTCCCTGATTCCATGTCCGTCGAGAATGCTTGTGTAGAGGTCCTTTTTGCTAAGTGAACAATTGTTGATGGTGCGAGGCCGTGGAGCTTCTCGGGTTCGTCATCAACTCAAAGTTTGGTTTTCTTTGAACTATCGTATCCAAGAACTTACATTTTACATATCCATAACACCACCGCAGGTCTCACTCCATTGAAGATGAATTTCGATGGGTGTTAAACCAAACCGCGCAGGTGGAGAAAACGGATGCTCACGCGTAGTTCTTGTTCACTAAACTAAGCCATAGGATTGCAATGGATTTCGACGGCGTATATACCCAATACGATGAACTTACACGTTGAAAATCATCGAGCGTTAGTAACAGCTCGTGTTTTTGTGGAGAGCTCTCGATATTTAGTTCAGTTAACAATTCTAACGCCCTCCTGGCCGACCTGGTTGATGTGAGCATTCACATCCCAAGAGCTGTGCTAATTTTCATGGGACAGTTGACTGTAAAAATTTATATCCATATTAAATTCTTTGTGAAACCTTTTCACGCACGCTCTCCATCTATAATGAAATGTTTGGGAGGTAACTAAAAAAAAACGATAGGATGAGCATTTAATTGGTTCATATTTTATCCGTATCCACAATGGAATACACATTTTTTAATGACCACTGTAATGAAATGAAAACTCAAAGTGTCTCATTTCACTCAATTAATTTTCATCCTTCAGTTCAGATAATGATTGCCCCATTTCCCATGCCTACATTGACCTAATACGTATATATGACAATGTTTGGACCATTTTCGATCTGTGCGACAACTGTATTCTCTTAATTTGATTTATTGTTCCCTAAATAATCTTGCTAAGAGATAACACTTGAAATACGGTAGAATTTATCAAAACGAAAGAATAATCCGTTATTTTGCAATGCAATTAACTAAACAGCTCGTCAATGAAACATTTTTTGAAATATTTTGGAGAAATTGAACGTATATTTTCTATATAATGGTGGTCTTTAGTTAAAAGTGAAGTGTAGCTTGTCGTTCAATTGTCGGTGAAATTTTAATGTTGTGCTCCAAAACGCCTTCTGATCTAATTTGTTGCTTCAACGGGCTATATCGCGAGGATATCTAAAGTAGAAACTGATTAAAACCGAAAGAATCAATTCTGGACTGTCTACCCGCCGACGAAATTTAAGGAACGCATCATTTACGTCCACGATGGATTAATAAAAACACAAGGGGATACGGGATGGGAGAAAATCCCCAAAAACGAGGAATTATTTTGGGTCCACAATTTTGGTCACGACGGTTTTTTTTATTATTATTTCAAACCAACAGGGGAAAAAAATCGAAGCAAAAAAAAAGCAATGCGAAGAGTCAAGAGCTCGAGATTGGCCAGAAAAGCACCTACGTCCTGTCTCCTCTCGCGTGCGATTTTCAGCCAACGAGGAGGCGGTCGAGGCGTGCATGCATTGTAATGATTTTCCCGGGGGCGGGATCCGACTAGCGGCAATGGTGCGGGAGAGACTGGAGAGAGGTAGGGAAAAAAGAGGAAAAAGAGAAGTCTGTGGACCGTCGAGTGGAGGAAGAGGGACGTGGGGGGAGGGAGGGGAGACGGGGAGCATCGAGTGGTGATTGCGTTTTTCATATCCCCGGCCCGGAGAGAGCACCCATTTTCCCCCATTGCCCGCCGTCCCCTCCTCCAACCCCTACCTTTCTTCCCTCCATGCCGTGTAATAAGGAAGAGGAGGTGGGGAGGGTCCATGTGTCGGAGCAGTCCATCCCACGTCCCGATCGAGCGGAGTGTGGATGTGCAGTGGAGACCTCCAGCGTATCGTGATGCTCGATATATTTTTTTTGTTTAGGATAGGATACAATTTGTCGAGTGTTGTCCGAGGGCTGGCGTCACACTAAACAAATAGCCAGGAACCCATTTTGGGCGTAGTGTTCAACAACACTTTGTCACGGAAAAATTAGGTCACCGCCATGATGATACTTCGTTTTAGGGGAAGCCAGGAAAGCTATTTTCCAGAACGAACCGTCTATCTGCAACTGTCTTCCCATTACCTATAACATTTCGAATGATTTTCAGAGAATGATGCAACAAATAGACTGCGAGAAACCCTTAGCAAGCCTTTAATTAAACAAATTTGTTAATCGAAGGAAAATTTATAAGACCCCATTTTATTTTCGCATTGCAGAAGAACAGAGGAAAAAATGTTTTTTAAGTTTTGCGAGTAGATTAGTCTTCCCAGACTAATTATGAAATTGAATTGTAGGACTTCAAAAAATGCGATTCTTATCGAATTGCAACAGTAAATTTAGTAATCTAAGGTAAAATTTTTTTCGCTGGAAATAAATAAACGTGGAACTTAATGTATCCATATATATAATGTGAAGATAGCAGTCACAGTCGATGACCTGGAGAGACATTACGAGCGATGAGTTTTCTGACACCAGTGGAAAAAACAAGCGCAATTTATGTGCTTACCGTGGGGTCGTTCACTCGGAAGCGAAATCTCAATTTTGTTCAGGAATTCGGCAGATTGGACGCCAAGGATCTAATGACTTTTGGTCATTTTTTTTGTTCTTCCAAAAGCAGCAGCCGCTTACTCACAGGGCGAAAATGAAAAATAGCGAAAATTTTTCCCACCCACTCGTGGATGGCCATTTACGTCATCAGAGATTTTCCCGAGTGGTATCTCCGACGTGAGCGAGGGAAGCGAGATGAAGCATGGAAGGAAATAGAATGGAGAGTGACCAGCCCCATCTTTCGGACAATGTTCGGCACGGCGAGGGCGACCGACGCATTGCCGCGGCGCTACGATGAAGGATGCTTATGACGTTATAAGCACGGGTCGGCTCTTTTCGAGGACAGTATAAAAGGCCCGAATGACCAGTCGCTATAAACTTAGGTGGCAGATGGAAAGACGGGAAAATACCTTCTTTAATATTGCTAACTCAATGAGAAAGGGAAATAATTATTTAACCGGGTCATTTAATAAAATATTTATATCAACACTGTGTGTATCAACGTGAAATTGTAATGTAAAGATACCTACTGAATACGTGTTATAAAACCGTATGCAATAAGTATAACCACTTCTCAATTTCTAAGCGATCATTGTTTTGATAGAATCCTGTTTTGTGCCAAACATTGATACTAATTTTATCAATTTCAATGAATAATCAATTGTTAATTATATCAATTACTAACAATAATTTGTAGCATAGTTTTCATGTATCATAATGACTTGTTTTCACTAGTAAAGTTTTTAAAGTCATTGTCAGTGGGCTCTACACTCGCCATCCTTCATCAAACGCCCTCTCCAAATCTCTTAAATTTTTTGTCATCTGCTGGCTGTCCAGCATATGGAACCGTCGAAACTTGGTGCAAAAAGCAGTAAGCTTTTGTTTAAGGTAGAATTTCGCCATTCCATATCTAATCTACGGAAAGATTTTTCTTGTTGTTAAAGTCTCAATGAGTTGTTAATATTTTAATGAATTTAGAATCATATTTTAAGCATCTGGGGGAAAATATTCTGTATTGATATATCGCTTTACTAAAGATGGCGAATGCAGTGGCATATCGCTGCAGTTTTTTTGAAGCCATAATACAGGCCTGTATTCTTTACGGAATGCCGAGGAAAAAGATAACTTGTAAACCTTTCTTTCGGAGAGATAACAGAATTTTTTCGGGGGAGCATGATTCATAACCGAGGTAAACGATTGAACGTGAGGTGCTGCGACACTTGTGATGTAATTCTTAGAAAAATTCACGTTCAAAGTCACACGATTTAATTTAGTGATTCCAATTGACTCGATTCATTCAGAAGCAGAAAACGATGGCTTCAAACACTATGTGAAAGTCATCCCTTCAATGGAAACTCAACCATTTTGAAAACGTTCGTGGTGGCCATTTGGTGGTTTGGCGTCCGCTCCGTCTCCCTCTATATAATCGAGAGTTTTGGCGGGATTTGTGTGGTGGCCATCGGTGCTGCTGTCATTCTGGATAGAGGGCTCCCGAGTCCAATCATGGCTGTGGCAGATATTTCATTGGTATTCTGGTCCGTGCTCTCGTGTCATGTCGGAGACACTTTGAGTGTACCACTCTACCTTCCACCGGGACTCCAGGCCCCTTCTCGTTAAGAATTGCCCAAATCCGGCGGCGGGTAACTCCCCACCCTAGCACCCTTTTCTCCTAAACAGCACATACGTCTATTCGCCCACCTACATATGTATTTACGAATAATGCGAGTAGCCTCAGCTGTTTTTGGTCCACCACAACGTCAACCAGAACGGTTAAGGTGGATAAAAAACTATACAGCCACGGAATTAGTGAAATACGAATTGAGTGATCTTGATGAATTGACAGGCAACCACTAATTCAATTCGACCATTAAGGCATCGCTAAGTTTCAGATGTAAATTATCAAAACGCCTAGCGAAATAGCCAGGAAGGGCCTATGACATAAAATTGAATCCCCGAGACAGATAGTAAATGTCGTTGAAAATTCATTGTTTTTAATAGTGTGGAACTTACTGTTTGAAAAAATACTAGACCATTTTCTGGTTGATTTGTGCATTTTTAAGAAGAGGTTTAAAAAACTGATAATTTAATGTGAGGTACAGATACCTGTATATACTCCATAAATTCCCAAGGATTTTTTATTTTTTTCAAATTACGACTCGTACTCCAATGCATACCTGTAGTTCTATTGCTTGGTGAATGTGAGAAGCTGTGGATGTCATACTAGAAATATCTTTTCAATTTTTTTATGTATCTCAATCGTTATAAAGTATGTGGGTCAGTTTTTCGATTGACTATTCTAAAATTCAATTTTATTTTTAATTTAAATTTAGTGTTGAATATACTGTATAATCATGTGCATTATTTCTGTCAAACGGAACACTGGATTGCTTTTGCGTGCTTGAAATATTGCTATCCGACCTTAGGGTTGACTTGAAACTGTTTGTGTGAGTAGTATCAATAATAGCATAAGCTTATTATGTTGGCCATGAGAACTGGAGAAGTCAGTGCACCGTTAGAGGCTTTGTAATGCTAAAGGTAGAGTAATTTTGGTTTGCAATAATAAGCTGCTAACGTTCGACGGCCACGCATTTAAATGTAACTTGTGACATTTTATTGTTTTCCTCCAGTTTAATAATAATAGTATGGTAACTGCTTCAGGTTTAATACGATCTTTTAGTAAAGGAAAGGAGTTAGTATTATATGTACCATCAAATTTATACCATTGTCATCCACCGTTTTCGTCGCCCATTGTTATTTTCGAGATCATCCTTAACATTGCACAAGGAAATGAATGATGGATTTTTAACCTAAAGATAATCCAGTGCATTCATATGATTTGTTTATAAAAATACTAATATTTATCGGAAAATGATCGATTTCAGTTATTTCCCAGAAATCGCAGCAGTGACCGGAGTACTGCCACAGTGTCTTTGTGCTGCGATCGATTTAAAGTAGAATAAAAAATGAATGAAGTTTTAGTTAGCCAATTGGAGAGAGGTTGTAACTACTGAGCTGAAGGTACTCGTTTTCAGTCATGAACGATGCCTATTTACTAATGCTATCCCAAAATGCAAGCATTGTGATATTTTGGTGGTTAGGACTTCGTTGGAAACGGAATGGAGATAGAGCGGTAGGAATTGGCCCCCATACCCTGGTTGTGTGAATTTCCCACGCCCTATGGCTTAGCTCTACGTGAGCTCTTAACTTCAACAATAAAAACCAAATTTAGGGTTAATGTGAATGGTGGCTGCTTTTCGAAGCGTCAACCCTACTACTATGCTTGGCCTGATTTAGGTGAAACTGTGACATATTTCCTGATCAGCAAAGTTATATCTTTATCTTAATTCGATAATGATCATTCGAGAGAAATATCGTCATCCGGGGAGATAGGTAAACACAATACTTGTATAACATTATCTAGAGAGATCTTGTCCCCTAGAGAGATACCATGGGCATATACTCTAAGCTTAAGTTTAAGCCAAGGAAAGTGAAACGATTTTTATTAAAGCGTGCTAAAACATATTCATGCCTGCCCATCTTCATGAATATGTCTCAATTAACCATCACCAACCCCTCATTCTCCATATAGCTCACATTAAGAAGAGCCATATCGATAAATAGAGTAGCAGAAACGAGAAAGAACGGTTAAGGATTCAAATAAAGGCGACAAAAAATGTTGATTGTTTAGATCTTGGTTTTGCAAAAATAAAATTTTCGAAGGTAGAGATTCTGTACCCATTTTGGGGTTTTGGAATTGGGAATTAGCGAATGGATTCAGCCAATTGATAAATTTGTCTCGATCATCAATCATTGAATTTATTTGATGAGATACCGACTCGATCCTTTTTAATAATCCTCTTTAGTTCTTTGTATTTTGCTTCTTTTTCTGCGCCTTCAAGCCTTTTGTCTTTTGGATTTCACTCGGGAAAACTCTCCCGAGTCGAATTCTCTCTTTAATTCCTTTTCTCACTGAAAATTCCACCTCTCACTCCTTTATTCCTATCATTCCTTTTTTTTCCGGCTTTGTCTTCGGCAAACAGCCATACCTTGGAATATGTCTGATTGCATGATCATGCTGATGGGATTCACTTCGGCTACATATCGATGTTCACTCTTCCCCCTGGATGTCGCATAAGCCGAGGTCTTTGCCCCTCTCCTTCCCCCTCCGCCCTCGGGACTCTCTGCTCTTCCGGCGGCCGCAAACCCCCACCCCACCCCCATCACCCACCCACTCCCACGCGCACCCTCTCCTTCCCCCCCCCACCCTTGACTAAACCCAATTCACCTTTCCATTTCCGACTCGCCCCCTCTCACTCCTCCCCTCTCACTCCTCCCCTCTCTCGACCTTCCTTAGCGTTCTTACCTGCCATCCTCCTCCCCCCCACCTCCCTCCCTCTCTCCCTCCTCCACTCGAACCTCACCTCTGCTCACGCCCCCTTCATTTCACGACCCTCCCCATCCCCCTCTCCCCGCCCACCCTCACATTTAGCACCCACTTGCCTTTCGCGCCCCTCCCGCCACTCTCCGCCACCACTTCACCTCACTTCTTCCCTCCACCCCCAACAAAACCACCCCCGCCCCCGCACCTTCCACAACTCCGTGATCCTCCTTCCTCTCTCCACCCAACTCAACCACCGCTCTCACCTTCGCGACCCCTACAACTCCTCCTCCTCCGCCCTTCCGAGAGGGTCCCTCTAAGCTCCTCCATCTTATCCTCCCTCCTCTATAATTCACATCATTTTCCCATCTCCTCTTCCTTTCTCCCTCTCTCTCCCCCTTGCATCCTCCGTTCTATCTCTCTCCCGGCCCTGAACACGCGCGCGCAGACACGAATAAACGGCAACTTTTATGCGTTTATATGCCGTCCACCCCTTACACAACAACCCCCACCACTTCAGACTTCATGCGATATCGAGATACTCCGATGTTTCGTTTCATATCGATTCGCAGTGGCTGACCCGAAACGATGTTTGAGGTGCCACAATGTCTTCTTACAGTCTTACCAGAGTTAATTCATTTAGCGTTTAATGTAAAACTTGTTTTTCTCCATTCTTCAAAAAGATACATGGATATAATAATATCTGGAATACTGTGTTTGCGGTACCCAATAAACTGTCGTGTTGTCATTGATTTGAAATTTTTATAATAGCTTTTATTTGTTCGATTAGTCTTTGCCTTCTCTATCGAAAGAGACGAACAAAGACTAGATGAATAAAGACACACTAAATTACAATGCAACAAATTCAGAGCGTTAAAATCATTCACCTTAACCGGGATTCGCGAATTATTTTAACACTCTAAAATTGTAGCATTGTAATTACATTTAGTGGATGACTCCGTTAAATGTTACTGTCACGGCATCTCCCGCAGTTTCTTGGAATTTCCTTAGATAAATCACGCCGCCGTATTTGTGTGGGAGTTTTCCTCTTGTGGGTTTTTTGAAAATAAGTATGAATATCAAAATCCTCATTTTATCTCATTAATTAGGGAATCTAACTGTGCATATATTTACTCTCTGCTCAAGACGTTTTTGAAATAATATTTCTTCGATTGACAATTGGCCAACACTTGGATTTCAGTTTATATATAGCCCATGCGTATTGTGTTCCTTTATATGTACGTATGTATTTCATGTATATATATTTATTTTCAATTAATTGTGTACAATTTGATGGCTCAGAAGTCTTGCTTGAAGAAGGCCTCGGAGAAGGCCGAGGGCTTAAACAATTTACAATGTGAGTGTCCTTTTAAGTGTTACTATTTTATTTGTGTTCTATTGTGCCGTCCAAATATTATACTGCTCGTGTGTTTCTATATCATCGATATATATGTATGTGTATGTATGTGTATATATGTATATATATATATATATATATATATATATATATATATATATATATATATATATATATATATATATACAGATATGTTTTTCATACTGATTCTCTGGAACGAAAAGATTATGTTATACTACCTGGATCAAAAAGTTCCCGGAATAACCACCGTGTGGCGCTCCCATCGTTCCGATTTGAGTTCTGTTTTTTTTGTTAAATTGGTACATCTGTTGTTGATATTCCCTTTAAATCTTAGTGTCATAACTTGACATTTGCAAAAGTTACGTAGCCAAGAGTACATCTATCTCTGTGTGTGTTGGCGATTTTTTACAATTTCAGAAATGGATTTAAATTTGCAACAACGAACTTGTATTAAATTTTGCGTAAAAAACGGATTTAGTGGCGCACGGACGTTGGAAATGTTGGAAAAGTGTTTCGGCAACGATTCTCTAAAAAAAACGGTCGTTTACCAGTGGCACGAGCGGTTCAGAAGTGGTCGTGAGTCAATCGAAGATGATGAACGCAGTGGCAGACCATCGACATCGAAAGTCGGTGAAAAAATTGATAAAGTAAAAGAAATGTTGGTCAATAACCGCAAATTAACCATCAGAGAAATAGCGGAGGACTTGAACATTGCCTATGGATCCGCCCAAGACATTGTGGTTAATGATTTGGGTTTCCGTCGTGTAGCAGCAAAGTTGGTTCCAAAAGACCTCAATTTCATGCAAAAAAGAGACCGTGTTGACGTCGCAAAAGACATGATTTGCGAGGCTGAATCCGATCCCACATTCATCAAAAGGATCATTACTGGAGACGAGACGTGGGTTTATGAGTACGACACGCAATCCAGACATCAGGCAAGTGAATGGCGTTCACCAAATGAGCCGAGACCAAAAAAACCACGTCGTTTTCAGTCAAAAAAGAAGGCAATGCTGACGGTTTTCATGGATTACAACGGTGTAGTGCATCATGAATTTTTGCCAGAAGGCCAGACAGTAAACAAAGAGTATTATTTGGGCGTTATGAGACGTTTGCGTGAAGCAATTCGCCGAAAGAGACCAGAAATGTGGGCAGAAAACTCGTGGATTTTGCACCATGATAACGCACCGTCGCACAGTGCTATCATTATTCGTAATTTTTTGACGAAAAATGCAACAAATACCATCCAACAGCCACCGAATTCACCTGATTTGGCTCCCTGTGACTTCTTTCTGTTCAATCGAGTTAAAAAACCATTACGGGGAACGCGTTTTAGCAGCCGAGAGGAAGTAATGGAAAAATCGCAGGAAGCACTGATGGACATACCGAAAACCGAATATAAAAAAATGTTTCGAGGATTGGATCAAGCGCTGGCATAAGTGTGTTGCAGTCGATGGGGATTACTTTGAAGCGGACAATATAGATTTAGATGAATAAACTTGTATTTTTAATTTTCTGAATAAATTCCGGGAAATTTTTGATCAAGGTAGTATATCGTAACTTAGTTCATGAAATTACACTAGGGTATCGCTGCATTACTTTAGACGGAGGATATTAATTGCAAAAACATATATGCAGAGAAAAGTAAATATTCTAAAGTATAAATTACATTTTTTAAATTGTTTTATTTACAATGGGACGATACCAAAATCAATCACCTTATTCATTGGTATGCAACTTGGATGCTATATATTCTCAAAAATTGTCATAAGGATGGTAGAAGAGTCTCAGTTCCGTCTCAAAAACAGAAATGCCCCAATCTATCTGCCCATCTATGTCCAAAGCGTGCACCCACAGTGCGTTTGTGATCCGCCCGAATCGGGAGGAGGGAGAAATTCGGATCGGGTCGGATTAATTATGATTGCGAACCTGCATCGCTACGGGGACAGAGCCTTCTCTTAATTACTTGGTCGGATCGAAACGATTGTCCTCCTGGTCGGGCGAGGACTTTTTCTTTTTGTGAATATCCCCATTGATTGTTTGCTCGAGGCGGATAGCGATCGTTATGGGGTTAGGGGGGGGGGGAAGGGTTCCATTCACGCCGCCCAATGTGATCAGTCGAATGAGTTGTGTTATTGATAGCGCGTAACCAGTAGTCGCGGATTTGAATTCCGCTGCGGGGGAACGGTATCGCCAGGCGGTCGGCCTCGATTGTGATTTGACGAATCAATGCGGAAACGGGAGTTCTCGGGGTGGTCTAGTGGAGGCGTCTCGAATTGACATCTATGCAAATGGTATACCACAGCGGTCTGTCGTTGGCAAGCGTACCTAAAGTTGATTTGATGTATGAGATTGGAGCTCACCTCGAGCGCAAAGTCCTCAGGCCTGTGTGCATCTCTAATTCTGTGTACAAGGGTGTCTGGTTACTTTTTCTGCGGCACCTGTGTATGGTTTTGTAAAACGATCATGCTTCCAGAAAATTACACCGCCACGGCCTCGTTTGGAAATGTCCGTGGCCGGCTACCCTCCAATCAGCAGGCGAGCGCCACTCTCTGTAGGCAACTGCGCCACTCAGATATCGTTTCCTTTTACGCTATCTTTTCATTCCTTAAAGTGGTCCTTCATGGCTGGGATAGTATTTTTAAGTTTCACAATGGAGTCTCAACTTTGTTTTTCGTCTTATTTTCCCGGAAAAAGTATTCGAAACAAATAAAAACATTTATTCGACTTGTTTCAGAAGTGTGAAACACCAAGAGCTCTACATTTCATGGCGGTTTTCACAAACTAGCATTTGATTCCATTGATTTTCTAGGGCGTAAAACTTTTTGTATGGAACATGTTGGGGACCCGAAAACCTTACCAAGTCTTCTAGAAAATGTCGTGGTAAATGAAGACTTCGGTAGTCAATTTGCATTAACATGTGAGGGTAAAAAGAAACTTTACACTTCCACAATAAAAATGTAATATTTCACGACCATGGTTTCGATGCTGTGCAGCATCGAAATCACCATGGTCGTGAAATATAACATCTTTATTGTGGAAGTGTAAAATTTCTTTTTACTCTCATAATGAGGGAATTCCACAAAGTTAAACCTGAAACTATTATGTTTGCATTAACGTTGTTAGTTCCCTGACATATTCGCTACGCTTTCCCGATTTTTGTGCGTTCAAATGCACTTCATGCTAAAATGTTAGTGACACACCATCGGTCTTTGTTATGCATTGTGATTGCGGTAGGCATCTCAGTGATGCTCATTCGATACGGGCGTATCGAATAACTTCCTCGCTGTGCGCCAAAAATCGGAATGCGACTCCAGGGACGCTTCTTTGCCTCCCCTCCTTCCAAATTCCTTTTCCTTTCCTCCACCCCACCCTAACTCGCTTTCTCCAATATCTTTTCCTCCTCCCTACTCAGAGTTCCCTCCTCAATTCCTCCCGAGTTCTTTTTTTTTTCACCTGGCCATCCCAGGAATGCCCCCCCTCCCCCCTGGTTACCCACAAATGCTATCTCCCTATCTTCACCGTCTTGGTCCGTTTCCCTATTTGTGCGTGGTGTTTGTTTTTATTCCCCTCCTTCCCTTTTTCTTATCTACTCCGTGATCGTGTTTGTCGTGGCGAAGGAGTGTTCCGAGTGTCGAAAAGGACTGGAAAAGCGGTTTTCCTTAAACACAGCCTCGAGTGTTTCATCCCTTTTTACCTTTTCTCACTTTACCTTTCATTTCTTCTTGAATTTATCTGTCACATTCACTAATGTCTGTAGACTTCCGTTTATGAAAGGTCTCATTTTTGGCCTACCTTCCATAGCACGAGGTTTTTTTTATCTAATAATTTCTTAACAAAAATTCCCTGCGTCATTTCTTTTCTAGTTTTGGTGTAATTTAATTTCTATTAAGTGTATAATTGATTATACGTATTGTATCAACAATTAAGTATACAATTGAATGCTTGAATATGTAGCGATAAAATAGTTTTTTAGACCAGTTTAACTATCTGTGTACATACATTATTGTATACATGTATACGAAGATTAGTGTTCTGTCCTTGTCCTTTGATAGGGAAGTTCTCGGTATTCTTCCGCCTCTTGTTTCAATCTCCTCACGTTTCATTTCCTCTAAAATCCGAGCCACGTTCTTTTCTCTCGAAGTAAGGGATTTCTAAGGAAGTATCGAATTTCACTTAAACCGTTGTCATCTGCTCATTTCTGTATTCCATTCATGTCCTCACAATATATCCTTTATTCGATTTCTTCCTGCGATAGAGGAAACTCCGTTTGCTCAAGTTTGCTTTTCCTTTCCTTCTGCTTCCTCCCCGTTTCCGTTCGCAATGCCCTTCGTGCAGTATCTCCCATTCGCCCATCGCCCCACGAGCGCCATTTTGAAGCCCGCTCAATCTTTCTACGAAAGTAAACCCAAGGACTTGCGGCAGGGTATTGTAGGAATGCATCTTTTGAAGTATTATCTTGAATATAGGCCAATGTTGAGCATAACTGCTAACTAGCTAGTTAAAAGGAAGGGAAAGGCTGTAGTATTTGCTACAGTGCACCTCTGATCTTCTATCTCTTCCTTCAATTTACAGGGGCAACTATTTTCAGAAATCACGAGAATATAAGCCACAATCTTTGAGGTGATGTTAAAATGTGGTAAAATCGACCAAGGGTAAATAACCCGGATTAACTCTCACATCTGTTTCTTGGAATTGTAATCTCTCTACTTTCAATTAGCGGAAAGTAACGGTGTTGTTCATTTCACCCGCTCAGTGTGCTAGCGTGGCTGTCCTCAAATGTCTTCCTTAAATCTCTCCTTATATTCTTTCCTTAGATTAATGGTCTCCTGCCGTTTCATCAGCCCGTCCTTCACTTTTCATCCAATCCCCTTCCTTTCTAGGAGGATATCAGGGTCGCTGCGACGAAATTACTCTTTCCCATCATGTGAGCTTCCTTTTGATCTAAATCTGAAGCTCCGTTTGAATAGAATATGTATGAAGTGTCCGCTTTCAAATCGCCAACGTAGGTCTGTTGTATGAGAATTACTTTGGCTGAGTGTAAGTTTGATATAAATATTTCATGGCAAATAAATAAATACATATATTATCATGGTACGAGGAGTCTCTGACTCCTCGTACCATGATATATCCTATATATATATATATATATATATATATATATATATATATATATATATATATATATATATATACGTATGTGTGTTTCTGTATTTGTGTGTTGATAAATGGTGTCTTAGCTTCAGAATAATTTTCCCGTGGGATTTCTTAAATGCAAATGGGTGAGAAACCCTGGTATTTGTTTTTTGCCCTCTCCATTTTGTTTTCCTCTTTATTGGCGCGATGACCGATCCTTTCATCGATGGTGTAATAGCCTTCAATGGAGAAACCGAATTTTAGATTTGTTTTCAGATATCGCATCGCGCATTGGAACATTTTCGTGAATATCCAGCGAAATTGACGTGAAAGAATGACTCGGATTTTTTGTGAAGGAAACGTTTGTATTGCAGAAGTTCCTTTATGAGCTGAAAGGTCAATAAATGGCACTCCAGACTGACTTCTCAACCTAGAAGAGTATACCAAGAGGTCATAAATCAGTTCAAATCACAAATCAAGACCTGTGCGATCAACTTATAAGTTGTAATGGTCCAAAAACAATTGGTCTCTACAGTTCTCCGTCCCGTTCAACAAAAATTCCGTAAAAAACCATGATCCTTCTATCTATCCCATCATTCATTTTCATTTGTCCGACGCGGTTTTCCTTCTCGGTTTCCCCATTCTTATTCCGCCTTGGACTTTTTTCTTCCTCCACGTTCCTTGCGTAATTCGTTCCGAACCTCGTCCAATTCTTCTTTCTTTCCCTTGAGCTGCCTCATTTTCTGCATCCCTCTCCATTCATTTTCCCAACACTCCGTGAAGTCAGTCAGTCGAGTCAAAGAGTAATGAGCTTCTCATGAGGTAGCAAGGCGGAGTTAGTCTGAAGATGTAAGACTACACCAGTTTTTGAAAAATGTTTCATCTAAGAAGTATTTTTAAGGAAAAATCGACTAAGCAGTTAGTCCTAAAAAAAGGAGAATGCATTAGCATTAGAGATAGAGAGACGTTTGCAAAATAAAGAGAACTCAAAAAAGAACTCTGGGCACTCGGTAAGGAGGGAAATAAAATATCTGTGAAGACTTTAATATGAACCGTAGCGTCGTATGACTCGGAAAACTAAACTTGAGAAATGGGCATGAGCTTCGTTTGAAGGCTTTTAAGATGCTGGCTTCGGCTAAGGATGGAGGAGTGAATTGGATGGAAAGAATAAGGCAAAAGAAGAGATGGAAATGGATATATGCGAGTGGATAAGGCAAAAGCTGGGATGAGCGTGGGAATCATAGAAGGCAGAAAAGTGGATCGAGGGCTAATGAGCTGCTGAGGGATGTGACATGATGTACGCCGTGAAGTGGGAGTGTAAGGGGAAGAAGAATGCAATAAGAATATACGTAGCATTCCGCACAAAGAAAACATTGAGCGAACTCAACGATATTCGAGCATGTCAATACATGTGCGGATAAGGGTTTCTTAACTATTTTTCGTTGAATGCATTTCTTCGGATTCGTGGGTGTCATCTGGCATATCACGACTTACGCGGTAAAAGTTGTATGGATATGATGTTTTCGGTGCTCACCGCCCCTCTCGTTATTCCTGCTTATACTCGATGGGCGCGGTCCCATATATATTTTCTTGGTTTGAAGTTCCTTTGCCCTATTTTTTTTCCCCTCTCTCAAAACCTACTCCCCACAAGCTTCCATCTCCATGTCCCTGACGCACCATCCAATTTGCCACCCCTGCCCTTTCCTCTCCCCTCCCATGACCTCCCTCCTTCCACGAATCCCCTTATAGATCTCTCTCACTCTTTTCTCCGTGCCCCCGCGCCTCGTCCTTCTCCGGAGCTCTCTTTTCTCTCACCCACACACACCTTCCGGGTTTACCATCTTCACATCCCTCGCCATAAATCACTTCTTTCCCCATCTTTCCGGGCCCCGTGTACAAAACGCCTTTCGGTTTATCATCATCCCAGTGCTCCTCCATAAATGTCCCGTCTTCCCGCTCTCCCCACGCCTCCCGGGACCCCTCCGGGGGTGTGCTCTCCTGCCCCTTACCCCCTTGCACCCCCCCTCTGCGTGGTCCCTCACCGTTTCATCCCCTCCTCCTCCCGTACGTCCCCGCCGACGCCCACCTTGTCTCACCGTATTCACTTCCCTCATCCGCCGCCTCACAAAACACAACACGCCCCCGGCTCTCTTTCGCTATCTCTCTCTCTCTCCTTCCACCGACCTTCTCTCGCTCCGCCCCCGGTTCCCGCCGACGATCTCCCTCCTTCTCTCTCCCTTCCCCAGTCCGCCCACCCCATCCGCCGTCCCTGACTTCTCCTCCCTCCAGCGCAGAAATGCCTCCCATTTTATCATCATCCATCCAAGGCGTTGCTCCTCTCTCTCTCTTTTTCTCCTTCCCGGGCAACGTTGAGGAATCTCCTTCGCTCCCCTCCTAAGGCGGCAGTCCCCGGGCGAATATGCTTATATTTATAGGGAGAGGAGGTAGGCAAGGCGAAAGGGATGCTGCGTTGCGGAAAGAAAATTTTTAACCGGAACGAGCGAATGACTGTGTTCTTGGGGCTTCGGCCACCCTCTCGCCCACCCCCGCCCCATTTACCCCATTCCCCCCCTGCCCCACACCGCACCACCGATCCCCCGTGCGATTAATGGGGCGAGGCGTACGTCCCGCGTCCGTCGAGTGTGTAATTTTCCCCGTGTAAGACGCGGATCGGACTGTGTAATGAGCGGTCAAATGGGTTGGATTTATGGGCCGGGTTGGTCCCAGCGTTTTATACGGTGTTCGTCGCGGCGAGGGATTGCGGTGACGAATGATCAGTAGGCGACTCCCTTCCGACTTTTCGGTAATAAATTATTTGTCGTTCTTTTTTAACTATCCCCATCAGTTAAAAGGTCTAATATCAGCGTGAAATACGTTACCACTAACGAAGTAATGTAGGTATTTTAAGTCCTAAAAAATGAATCAGCGAAGAGGAGCGGTGTGCCTTCAAGTGGTTATGCAGTTTCGCCTGAGAAATTGGCCAAATTTTAAACATCTAATGGAATTGATAGTGTTCCACTAATATATTTCTTGAATTTACGTTGGAAAGTCACTCAGGTGAATAGTGGCGACCGGAAAAATGCATGCTGCCCAAACTTGTTGTCTGATTTCCTTTTCTCGGCACTTATATTTTGTTCATGATGATGATCTCAATTAATCTAAAGCGTTTCGTCGCCCCACCGCCTCAAAGCCCGGATCATCCATCACCGGGATGAAGTAATTTGTAAGAAAAACAAACAAACTTCCTTTGCTTTGCACCAAATTTTCATTAATGCTAAGTAATATTTATTAAATTGAGGTAGTGTAGATGTTGCCAACACTGGTAATTTCTGCTCTTTGATATGAAATTCATGTCTTTGTTGAAGAACCTTTTTCGTATGACTTCTGAGTGAACAGAGGCAGTCATGGCATCGGCGATAGATCTTTCCTTTGAATGCATTAGCTGTATAGATTTTTTTCCAGTTTGAAGTGATCGCCGAATACTCTTATTCTTGACGAATGTGCGCCGAGGGAAATCATATTTGAAGCCTCCAGCCCAACCTAGCTGACAACGTAATTGTAGTGACTGCTAAGTTCACTCCATAAGGTAACACTTTATCGTGTGCTTTACGCTCTTCTGCCAACCAAACGTACAGTTATGTATGTAGATCTATTGTGATTGGGTATTTTATTTTTTCAAATCTTAGCGAAAAAATAAGTAAGCATTATTTTTAATAAAAAAAGTGATTAGTCTCATCGGATGTCTTTTTAATATCGGTCCTTCAAATCATGTGCCATATTTTGATGGAAAATTGAATGAATATTTTACGTGGGACATGAGGAAAGTAAACTGTAGCGCGAATACATATGCTTTAACTATCTCCCAAAATTTTAATAAATATTGATGACGTCGTACCCGAAATGTAATTGTGAATATAGAGTATTTTTCTCGGTTTTGCTTTCGTTTAACTTTGAGAGCTGATAAACTTTGTCACATGGATGTTAATTTTATGATAAATATTTCCTCTGGAATATGTATAAATTAAAACTTAAAAGTTATTTTATTACCATATAAGATTTATAAACATATCTGATATGCCTACAAAGGAGTTGACTATATCCAGATTATAGCATAAATACATGATTGAGGCAATCATATACCTCCTAATTAGAAATTATAATTCCCACTTTAATTTATTGACTTTTTATTGGTATATGTTTCAGTCTATATTTTGACAAAACCAGGATTCTAGTATGAAAAATTTACCTTTATGCTTCATTCCCCAAAGTTGCCACCCAGGATAGTGATGCACAGAAAAATTTGTTAATTCATTCGCCTATAATAATCAATATTTATTCGGGTATTTAGTTTCTTGGTGGCATAGAATCCATTTCATTTTCGTCGGTTGACGGGTAGCTCAATTTGAAGTAGCAATAATTTGGCTGAGGTCACATCACGCCGAAAAATCCTTTGTAAATCCATCATTTTCCGATTTTCAAAACGACGGAGATGCTCCCGAGGTGCCATCATTATTAATTATTTATCATTCCCAGCTCTAACACAGTTAAATTTTCGCCGGCTCCCCTTGAAACGTAGTCGAGCGGTCGATATCATTCCTTCATTTCTCTCTCTACCGATATCTGCGGTGGGAATGGGTGCTAAAGGGGAATGTATTGGGGAAAGTATCCATGTCTATGCCCCCCCCCCCCCGAGGAGGTTCCAGCTGGTGGATTACTGCTTTCCTGATTGCGGAGGTCGATGACGTCGTTATCGAAAATTTTGTCTTTGGTATTGAATTTTCAGTTGGTGGGAGCGTTTAAGATATTTCGTTCCACAACCACCCGTTAATTGGAAATAGTCAATTCCCTGCAAGGTGTCCTCGCCCGAGGCCAGGAAGGAACTCCTGGTTAGCTTGCCGAGTGCTTCATCATCTGACGCATCGATTTCGATTATTTTTGGAAATTATTTGTCGGCATGAGGAGGTTTAAACACCTCTGAAGTTCCTTATGCTCCACCCTTGACGTAATTACGCCGTAAAGACAAACCGGTGTTTAATCCAAGCAACATTTTACATCGGCGCCCTCGAAAGCATTCTAATAACCGTCTCGTCTCCTCAGGATTTTGGTTCTCAAAAAGTGTTCAGGTCGTAGAGGAAGAGGGCCGGGGGGAGGGGGGGAAGAGGTCTTGTGATGTGGGATTCCAAGGATTTTCTCTCTTGTCAATGGATTTCCTTTGTCTTACGCCTATTACGTTCCTTATTGAATGTACCCCGGGCGGCTTCATCAATCGAGTCAGAAAGAATTCCATTGTCTTTCTCGCTCGGCGGATGTGGTTCTTGCCTCATTGCAGATTAAAAAATAACTGAAAAAAGAGGTATTGTTCATGATGCCGTATTTTTGAGTGCTTAACTCGTAATTACGGTATTGCTAAAATAATTCGAATTTTCCCCAAACGATAATATCAAAGCCGGAAAAAGATGAGGGTGAAGTAGTTTGCGAAATTTACTGTGTACACAATCGGTATAGTATTCACTCGTAAACCAAAGGATCTCCCCTGTCCCTCCCTAAACTCCATAGTAGTTATTAAAAGTGAACATCTGACATGAAATTGCCATAAGAATTTATCTATAAGTTACAATTTACATGAGAATATGGTAACATAATCTTTGGAAAGTAACGAAAGGAAATGATAATCACATGGCATATTTTAGGCTCTCTAAACTTTTATAGACAATTGTGGGAGGAAAAATAGAGAAAAAGGAAGAGGCATTCCAAGGGAAACTGAGTGGTGATGTCCCTAGAGAAGTACCGTCTGAATTCCGTAATGGTAGATGTTAAAGTAAAGAATCATGAAGATATTATGAGAGCATATTTTATGATTAAGAATATTTATTCTAGGATTGATCGCTGCTCACGATAATGCATAAACATGTTAAGCGATTTGTAAATGAATATCGTCAACTTCATGACTTTTGTACTTAAAAAACAATACGCTTCAAGGGCCACCCTTGTGCCATTATTTAATAGAAGAATAATCACTTCCAGAAGAATAGCATATAATTAAGGTAAGTAAAAAAAGAAGAACCTACTCGTCCTCTCTAGCATTTTATTTTGACTAATCCTTATCTGTATTCTCTTCTCAAATTTATATCCTTCATTGCATTAACAGTAGCATACCCTTTAACGGTGAATTAAGCACCCCACGGTAATTACATTGGCCATTTCATTTACTAAGCCGAAGTCGGTATCTGAAGACTTATCCAATACATGGTTCCAGTCATAGTAAAACCTTTGAATCATAAAAATAATGCGGAAAATAGTCGTGTACAAATGGTCCGATGAGGATATCTTGAGATGATTCAAAATTTCTCCGCCAACTTTATATCAAATGCGGTTCTTTCGTCTGGAAATCTCCAAGTATCTCGCATCTAGGGACTGAGAACAAGATCCCCATGTGACAAACAAGTGGTGTTACTGTCTGACGAAAACGGCTCCGATAAGCTCTTTGAAGGCGCTCACTCGGGAATATTTCCTTTCCGTCCTCGTTGCGCCGTCTTATCTCGCGGAGGAATGGTCGTGGTAATCGGCGCGGCATCGATTTTCAAGCCCGGCCTTCGGAAATTCTTCCGCCATTCGTTTGCGTATGCGCCCCCGGAAATCCTAGCCCGCGTCTCCGTTTAACTACCAAAAGGTCTCAGCGTTACGCCGAAGCCCTGAACGAGTTTGCCAAAGCCCGGTATATGTATACCACCTCACTCTCCTCGACCCTTCCCGACTCCTTCCCACCCAGAATCCTCCCTCTCCCACCGGTTTCGTGTACCTCCTGCGCCCTGCTGCGTCACACCGAACCCTTCTCGCCCCCCCCCTCCACGATCTATCCACCCCAACACGATCTCTCCACCCCCATCCCTCCCACTCACCTCCACCCTCCCCTCTCCCCATTTTCCCTCCACGCAAGGCACTCCACCACCTGCTCATCCATTTTTTTCCACAGCTCTCCTTTCCTTTTCGCTGAAAATTAACCCCGTCGACCCCCTCCAAACCGTTTCCCTCCCTCTCCTCCAACCCTCCTCGCCTCAACCCCATCCCTCTCCACCTTCCTGACCTCCCCCCACCCTCACCATCCCATTCTGTTGATGCCGCACGGAAATTCCGATGAAACTGTAGTTGCAAAAAAATATAATTATTATTATCCGAAATTTAGGCCTCCCGCGTATTACTCCTCATGGGGTGGGGGAAGTGAGTTTCAAGGGATCGTTTTTTTGGAAAGGGACGCTGGCAAAAGCTTAACGAAATTAAAAACGTCCGTGTCCTTTCGTGTTGTAATATTTTTTTTGGCTTTTCTGTACAACTTGACAAGTTTTATAATCTTATCGACTTTGTTCCTACCCCCCCACCCCCTGCTCATCCCGCTCTTTCAAAGCGTCGTACGTAATTGACGCAGGGGGACCTTTACAAGGCGGAAATACGTAATCTGGCGTAAAGCAGAACTAGGATGAAATGGGAACGGTTTTATTAGGTGGGGCTACGTTCAAAGAGAGTGATGAGGACTTAAAATGCTAGAGGGTCATTCAGTGGTACATTTGGCCGTGAGTTTGCGACATCGGAGTGTTTAATATACTTTTCACCCCCCCCCCCTTTCCTACCCGCTTTAAATTCCTTTCGTGTCCTTTGACAGCGTATTAGGTATGAATTCTTGGGCAGGTAATTTCCTCTCAACTAGTTACCTCAAAGCCGTGGTACTTCTTATTTGAGAAATCAAAGGGAATACTCGTTTTAGTTGCTCTTACGATAGGAGTTGCCCTGAACCATGGATTTTTCGATCAGTAATTCATTGCATGATCTTCTCGTGATGATTTTTACGTTCGCGCAGGTATTAATGCTTTGGCGTTGCGCTCTCCGAGAAAAGGGGAATCTACAGGGTTCGTCCGGAAAATAAGTGTACTGAGCTCAGGAAAAAAAATTTATTACACTTTTACATATCTTAAGCTAATATTCCTCAAAATAGGACCCTTGTGAGTCGATACACTTGTTCCAGCGGCGTTCCCATTCCTGGAACGCTCCCGCGAAGGCATCATCGGGAACCTCTCGAAGACTCGTCGTCGACCTCTTCTCTGCCCTCCACGAACATCTTGTGCCACCGAAAGATCATGTTTCTGGACATGGCTGACTCCCCGTAAGCCTGGTTAATCATTCCGACAGTTTCGGTAGACGATTTCCGAAGCTTTACCGCAAATTTGATGGAATAACGCTGCTCCAAAAACTTCGGCATCGCGTTCCGTGACGTGGGTCGAAGCGTGGATGTTCGCGTTAACAGAGCTCCTCACTACACCACAGCTCAGAGCCGACTGCCTTTTTCAGCGTCGCTTGCCAACATACCCCCCTCCAATCGCAGCCCGTCAGAGCGGTGCTGGGCGCCCCTGGAGCGGCGCGCCCAGCCCAGGAGTCAGTACACTTATTTTCCGGACGAACTCTGTATCTATATATCCCTTCATGAGCCCCATGCTATTGAACTCTACGATCAGACGACTTGAGCTTATCTTACTTATTAATTCATTCATTGGTCTTAATATTCAATGTAGTCATATTAAAATAGTTTCCCGTTTTGAAGAAAAGAATTATTTTCAGTTGTCATTTTTTTTCAAAGGTAAGGACTCCAGAATTATTTTTGTGCCTTTCTCAATCATAAAATATTTCTGCGATCCCACCCAAACAATATGAAAACATAGGTAAACAAAGAATCTTGAAAATGCTTAGTTATTAATGAAAGATTTAATGATATGTAAAAAATAAAGAGTTCTTAATTATCCATTGTTTGCGAAGGCATTTTCCGGTGCCCTGAATTCTTTCCATCCAACTCTCATCATTCCATTCTTCTTGATGATACTTCACTCTCGCATTCCTTTTTCGTTAGCTTGCGTATTTTTCGCTCTTTCTCGATCTACCCTTCAGCAAATTCTGTTATTCATGACATATAAAATTACAATTAGTCGCTTGTATTAGCTCAAATTCTATTTTTTTGTTATTACCAAATTTTTCCCCTGGTCATATTGCGATAGAAATACTATAAATGTAAACGCCAACGAGTTCAATTCCTCTCGAATAATGTTGTATCCATCATAATACAGACACGTGTCTTAAACGGATACTATATATACAGCATCATCCGCGAATGTCAATGGGTGACAAAATAATACGTCCATGGTGATCACGATCATTTATGCGACGTGGCGGGTCCAGAAATGCAGTTTCAATAGAATCTAGATTTGCGTTTCGGAATCGCCACGCCACACTCGGGGCGAACGCTCCCAGGGAATTTGTCCGGATTGTGTGAATGCGCTCGTGTAGTACGTGCTAGAGAGTGGGATGGAACGAGTAAATCGAGGGATAGCTGCGAACGTAACGCGAATTTGATTTGGCAACTCTGCAGTTCCCTTTCTTCCCATTTTGCGGCGGCGGGCACACACACACACCCCCATAACTGCCTTCCTTAATCCTCCTCCCTTGGGGGCCCCGTGGAGGCGGAGGAGGGAAAGAGAACTGGAGCCCCTTTTGTGAGAAACGGCTTAAGCGGAGTGGCTCGAGGCCAGTAAGGTCCGAAATATTTTGTCGCCCGGGCAAGAACGCGAAACGGGCGAGTCAACCGCCCACACACACTCCCGCCCTAACCCCCAAACACCATCCCTACCACCTTCCTTCCCATCTGCCTCCCACATTCAAGTCGAGAATTTCTCATTTCGAAGTCCCGACCGAATCCTACGCGTTCGGGCGCCCACCGCATCGTATTCTCCTCCTTTTGGCGACCATGGGTTTTTCCATCGTTTATTTGGCCTTAAAGAGGAAGGGCGATCCTTTCTCGATCATTAAGATTGTTCTGGATGTGTGAGCGAGGAGAGACCATGGCGATAGACGATCGATGATGGCGACTGAATGTGTGAGACGCAACTCATACCGTCTTTGATATTTATTCCTCCGTGGTATTAGCCATAGCCTCCCTTATGCCGTCCTTTGTGTGTGTGTATATATGTATGTATGAACGGATCTATATATATATATATATATATATATATATATATATATATATATATATATATATATATATATATATCCGTTCTGGCATTTGTCTTGGTACATATTTATCAATCCAATTCCCAATTTTACTAGCCACTACTCTGCTACCTGGTGTTAATTAAACTCATACTTACTGGAGTGTTCTCATAGCACTGGACTTAATCTAATCCTCTATACTCTGTTCACGTCGATCTTAAGCGTGCAGTAACCTGTCCACGATTAATCTTCAAGAAATGTTTATGTATATGACTCGGCAGTAAATTTGAAGTGATATTTTTATGGTAAAGTCATTTGAGAAATTACGACTCCCATGAATCAGCATGAATGGTATAAATGAAGAGTTATTCTAGGCTGCTACGCCCAGATATTTTCTCCACTGTAACTCGCTTGCATTTCGATTTGCTTCATTTGCTTTCATTTCATCTGTTTCATAAACAAGCGTTTAATTATTTTGGGATGCAAACGCTTTGTAAATCGTGCATGCATTTGGCCAAAGCACGAGAGGCCCGACTAAAATCCCCTTATGGCCTGAGAGTGCTCGTAGCACTGCAGCCTCCTTTCAACGACCTTTTAGATGTGCGTTGCCCAAACCTTTCTCGTTGTTAGTAGTCAGACGCATGTTGAAGGGCATCACTTTGGAAATGCGTTTAGATATACGTTTGCCATTTGCAGAGATGCCTTGTCCACGGCTGCGCATTAACTGATGTAATTATTTTTTATGATTATTTTTCTCTCTGGGATCGTAATTATTGTAATGTACTCGTATACTCCGTAAAACATTATGATTTGTGTGATATTTTTAGTAAGTTCGAAAGTTTGATTGCAGAACTGTTGAGCTAATTGTTAATTCCCCTTAATTTAGTGGAATGAATGAAGGCTTTCGTATTTCCTTATTGTGGGGGAGGAGCTATAAAAAGGGTTTTATGGTCCCCCTCGAAACATTGCATGTGAAAGCAGAGGTAGTTTAGTATCCTGACAGTGGTCTACTTAACGTCATTCCACTGCCATTTAAACTGCTTGGTAGGTCCCTACGTGCTTTCTTTATTACTTAACCTTTAGCTTTTGAAGATAGGCGAATGTTTAATTATATTGGTAATCCGCTCGAAAGCAATCGATTCGAGGGAAGATTTCGAAGACAATTTGTTCAGAGGGTTCTGTTCCTACTTCCATTGCCGATGAATAAGGGTCTTGAATCGAAAATACGATGATCTAATAGCACTTAATTAAATTGCAATTTTGTCTCTTTCGCCAGGTTGTTATTCCCAAGTTTTACGATATCGTGCAGAATTCTGGCTTCCGTTGGGGGTTGGCACTTGTACTACGACCGGTGCAGTTAACCGTCCATTGGATGCGACTTCGAGCATGGGAATCCTGTCCATCGATCGTAGAGGCCAGGCCCGCGATGTGATATCTATCTCCTCCCATTGAAGAAAGGCTCGTTTCCACTCACCTCAACCACCAGCCAGCCACTCACTTCAGCCAACACTCGGATTTACATCAAACTCCTACCGAATACAGTGCAGAATGTATATAGTTACTTACTTACTTCTGCAACATTACTGAATAATTTAATAATATAATCTTCGTACCAGGGATCATATAAGATGATCCTTGAGAGAAGATGGTGGGAATGGAATGGAAGATTTGAGAGATGGTTTTGGAGAGGAATGGAAAAAGTAAAGTGGTCGGAAAGGAAAACAAATGGGGAAGTCCTTGGCATGGTAGAGCTAGAGAGAGGGTTTTTGGGAGATTTACAAGGGAGACAAAGAAAAGTTGATGCACAGTTGAAAAAGGTTCGAAAATGGAAAAAGTATGCGGATTTGAAGAAAAGTTTAATGATGTGTAAATTGTCACGTTGTGTCATGTTCGGTTAGGCTCAGTTGTGTAACGGTTTTAGTCCGTATGTCCAAATAAAATCTACGTTAAACCGTAGACTACCATTGGTCACCAAAGCTCAGTGGATGACTTAATGGTGGCACAGAAAATGGGACCCCCTCCATCAACCCTGAATCCGTCAATTTCGCACGCCTTTCGGCCTTTGTTTTAGTCTATGTTATGCCCTCATCTCGAAAATTGGTTGAAGTCGTTCAGCGAAAATTCACTCGGATTGTTAAAAATTGCTCCGAGAAACTAGTTAGCGTGACGAACATAATGGAAGAATTTGGATTGGAGCTCCGAGCGTCACAAAGAAACCAAGCAAGACCGCAACTATCATAAAGGGGCCAAACAAGCGAGTTTACTAGTGACACTGAGGGAATTATTAATACCCCATATTAGGTATTTCATGCGGAATATTTTACCTTGTGATGGAATGTTAACGACTGTGATAGCGGGGAGAACATCAAGCGGGCTAGTTAGGGGGAGGAAAATGATAGGTAAATTGGAAGGAATTAATAGAGATAGGGTGTATGCGGAATTTAAGGACACTTAAATACAGTGTGGAGAGTGAGGTTGTGTCTTGTTAGACAAACTAAGAAATTTAGCTTCTTCTTCCCTTCATTCCACTCAACATCCCTATCCTATCTCTGCCCCTTCTTCGCTTGCCTAACATTCTCCTCCTTATCTATTTTATGTTTTAAATATGTGAAATATATATTTATACTTGATTGAATGTTTATATGTGAAAGGCTGGTGCCCTAACATTCCTCACCCACGCTCTTGCGGGGTAATGTGTAGATACAGATCAAAGCCAGCATTCCTGTGTGATTAATACCGCATTAAATCAATCAAATTCCGAAAGAATCAATGAGAAAACTTTTAAGGGGAAAAAATTAGATGCCGGGGTATTTTAAGATGATTTCTCTCGTGGATGTCGACGCTGGACGTCCTTCTAAAGGAAAGAAGCTACAGCCGTCGAGAGCTCCCATCCCTCCCCGGCTTATCCCTCCTTCACCCCTTCCGTTTCCGGGACCACGTCTCCCTCCTAGACGTTTCCCTCGATCAAAATCCTCGATCAGGGATCCCTCGCTTCGGACCAGCGGCGGCGTTCCACCCTGGCAATTCACCGAATGCCCCAGTCGACCCCTCTTAAGTTCCGAGTTTCGCCCCCCCCCTTTGCCCCCGACTTCTCCGGCACCGCGTTTCTTTCCACCTTTTCTTCCTCCCCCTCCCCTCCCATTATTTTCTTTCAGACTCTTTTTGAAAAGGGATACTTCAGTCTAACTTTTCTCTCTTCTCCCCCCCCCTCCTTCCTCAACTCCCTCCCTTCCCTCCGAAAAGAAATGGTTTCTCTGTCCTCGTGAGGATGTTTATGGCTTCAGCCCATTGGCTCCCCTCCAAACAAGATAATGCAGTGCTATTTAACCCGTACATTCTCCCCGTCGTCCCCATCCCCCTTCCAGTTCTCCCGAACCCTTTTCGACCCTCGTCCCCTGTAAGTCATGTGCTGCAAGCATTCCCTCGCAATTGGGTTTTTCCCCCCCTCAGTCCCGCTGCAGTTGAGTACGGAATTTGTCTGCTGGTACTGTGCGATATTCCACGTCCACACAGTGTCCAGCAAGCTAAAACAAGGAGGCGTGTGGCGGGGGGTGTTAGAGCACCAACCCAACATGCAGAAATATTAGTTCATACATGTATTTGAATGTATATTAGTTAATAGGCGAAGAACACACGTGCAGATACACGCGCCCATATAAATCATGTATTAATTGGTGTGCTTGACTGAAACATTAAATTTTAGTCTCTGACTTAATATATTCGGGTGCTAGGGTTCGATTTTTTTTATGATTGCGTATCGTGCGAAGAAAGAGCGAGCACTTGAATATTTCTTTGACGGTATCTCTCCATCTCTTATTTTGCTTCAGTGACCTTGCAATTTAGTGCTGTAATATATCCCTCTTGTGTCGCTAGAATACTCGGTTGTCGTGTACCTTTCTAAAAGGTCTTTAAGTCTTTCCTCCTCTCTTCGTGAATTTAGGATCCTCCAATATACCTGTCACGATTGTCACTTCTCAAAGCAGTTTTTAACAGACCTACCGGATTTTCCGGTACATACCGAATCGAATGTACCGGACCTACCGGTACAATCGATATCGCATTTTGGTGTCGATCATCCAAAATGGTATATTTTGTAGTTATTGATTGTTTAAAAACTGATAAAATTATTAAGTATAATAGTATTCCCGTTCACTTATTTTCACTGAAGTGTTAAAGATTTGAATGTTTATCCATAAATTTTGTACAGGACATGTAGATCCTAGAACAATATAAATGTTTTTTTTTCAATTTCAATTTTTACGGTTCAAGAATTGCAGTTTTTTATATGAATATCGACTTTTACAATATACTCCATTTTATTTTGATATTCTAGATTTAAAACATTTGAAGTCCAAATTATATCGTGCAAGTATATCGATATGGTAAATATGGTTAAATTTATATCGATATTGAGACTATATCTGATGGAGTAGTAGGTAATAAATACGTATATCGAAATATCGTGAAGTGTAATCGCGTTGTACATCTCTACGTTGGATAAAATCATTATAAATAGTATACCATGGATGTGGCGAGAGTGTCTCTTGGACACCACCGTTTACTGTCGTGGACTTCTAAGTGCTATTCCAAACTTCCCATGCTCTGCGTTATTTTGTTCTTCGCCAACGTTGAAATGAGACAAACGGTACAAATGCGAAATTGTCCCATTTCAATAGATATTTTTCAGCAATCTGCCGTGTGCAGTTTGCATTGAACTTGGACACTGAAACGTTTCACTTCGAGAGCTCAAAATCGATCATTGCAACGACCCCACACCGGCGCTCGGAGAGAGAGAGACGATAGGGGGGGGATTGGGAGGGGAAGGAAGTTACGGAAGTAGAGCCTGTTTTTTCAGCCCTCGAGTACCTAATATTCAGCGGAAAACTCTCCCATCAACGCTTTGCGTCGGCTTGAGATATTTTTTTATTATTATTATTTTCCCTTAGTCCGTATGCTCGTGATAGCTGCTGTCAGGGAATGTCTCAAGATTTGAGCGACGGCGGGCCACGTGTGTGTGATTTATGATCCCTCTTCTCGCTAGCGGGCACCAAATTGCTGAACAATGAAATAGCGATTTGTTTCCCCGGTTGAATTTCACCCTCCGCTTCCTCGTGAGCGAAAGGTGCTTCTTGGCGGGAAGAGCGAGTTTGTATGCTTGCGTTTGTGTGTGTTTTTCTTCCCACACTCCCCCCCCCCACTCTGTGCGGTTCCCGTTCACCCACCCCGCGTACCTGAGTCCCTTCCGCATCAATCAGTTTGCCCGAAGAAGAGGGAGAGAGTGAGAGGTTTCGGCGCGTCGTGCGTTTGGGCCCCCTCTCATTGGCTTCATCGGGTTGCTTATTCAATTGAGTCGCCGGGGATTCATTTATTTATTTTTTTAAGGTGGGGAAAATCTATCGAGGATGAATGAAAGGCTGGCAGCAAGAACTGGCCGAAGTCCGAAATTCCCAAAAATCGTTCGGCCTGAAGTGAAAATGCTGCTGGGTGGTTGCAGCGGACGTGGTATAGGGGTGACGTGACTGATGCTCCCGTCTCAAGTCAGTGGAGGCAAAACGTGCTGGCGTACCTCTCACGATAAATTTACGGACGGTTCTTTTTTTTTAAGGTGAAATGCGTGTAAAATAGAAAAAAAAATTGCTGACTACGTCCCTGCTACCTTCTTGAATCCAATCCTGTAAGTTTTGCCAAAGATGGGAGAAGAGATAATCGGGGAAGAAAACTAACTTTGGTAGCTCGAATGTAGCTTTCGATAATGGAGTGGGTATTCTGGAATGGTTTTCTTTGGGGTATTGGAGCCTAATCAAGGTACCGTCAATACGGTCCCGGGAAGACCTTTCAGGGAACTAAATGGTGAAATTTTATTCCGAGGATTTTGCAAAAATCTAATTAAGTTTATCGTAGTTAATTCGTTTCCGTCACGCAAAAGGGAAGTTTCGAACATTATGGTTACATATTTATTTTTTGGTAAGCTTACGTAAAAGTTTATTTTATCTTCTTGAAAGTTAAGTTTTAGGGAGTAAGAGGAGTTTAGCTTCCTGGCAAAAAGCAGAAATCGTACTTTTTTTTGACTTTTCCGGTGCCAAAGGGAACGGCGTGTTAGTGTGTGCGAAAGTCTTAGTGAGGTTCCGATTCGGTCCATTGGTACATTCGATAGAGAGAGAGAAAATAAGAGGGAGTACATCGATAAGGCTTTGCGCCACTTCTCTTTAGGATGAGGCGCAGTTTCATTCAGTTCGATCACCTCGGATGATTCATGATAACTGCCATTTAAAAATAATGACCCTTCCTGTTTATTGAGGCCCTCTATTTATCCTGAAGAATAGACGCCCTGCCTTCCCGGTTAGCCTGGTGGGTAGTGTGCCTACCGGATAATGTAAATGTAGATCTTCATGTTCGATTCTGGCCGGTTGCATTAATGGTTTACATGGTTGGTTTAATTTTCAGTGGATGTTTAGGTTAACGTATGATTTACCCGTTTTTACACTCGGTTTAACTCCCGGGTAGTAATTTTCTGTAATCGGAATGAATTGCTGGTCCATTTTCAAAAAATGACCATTTTCACCTTTTTTGTAGGTTTGACACATTTAAAGTTCTCTGAATGCAACAATGAAAGCTTGAACTTATGATATTTAAATTGCGTTGTTATATTTAAATTATATTGTCAAATGTCCATTGAAAGCTTCGATAGAAAATATGATCAGTCGTACGTCATTGTTAATCGAATGATCAATAAGACTGTTTACAAAAGGCTATCACCGTATGAAATACAAATGAGTACAAATTCAATAATTGAAGATATAAATCACACTAATCAAATGGAAAATTGGTTTAATTAGCGAGGGTAGAGCAGATCTAATACTAGACCCAATGGCGTATGTGAAGTTCACACAGGGTAATTAGGGGCCCGTATCCTTTCCCTGTCGTTTATCTGGAATAACTGGTACCCGGAAAAACCAACAGCTGGTACGAAGCCGAGGGTGTTTAGACATGGCTTTATTAGAATATATAAAAAGACTTTATTAGAGTAACCTTTGTGCTGGGGAATTGCCACAGTAATGCTTACTTAGAATTCCCAAATGAAAAGGTCTATTCACTTTATTACATATAGTTTACAGGGGCATAATATTTGGTTATAAATTAATAAAATATCCTCACTTTTTTGGATCCCTACTCAATAAAGCATGTAATTAATTATTTTTTTAAATAAAAACTTTAAAATTGAACAAGGAAAATGGTTTAGCATATTCTGTCCTTTTGAGAATTGATCAAACCTCCAAGTTCCTTCAAAAAAACATCGAAGAAATATTTTCTAAAAATGTTCCAGGAGTGATTTACATTTTTACATGAGCGGTACCCAATATCAGCGGTGCAAATTCATGCAGTGTTTTACCTTATTCTAAAGCAGTATTCTTATCGTTGTCATTTCATGCATATAAATCCCAGATTCTAACTTGCAGATTCATGTTATTTAAAAAAAACAAAATGCCAGCCAAATAATGCCAAAGTCTACCAATGATATTGGCTAAACTTTAGTAAATATTTCCGCAAATCTCATCAAAAGTAGTAGTCAGAGTTATTATGGAAGGAAATCTACAGCCGATGTCATTTTCACCATTAAGGATTGGTTGGTATTTTATTAATTGTAAGAATTTCTGGGAATGGGAGAAACTCAGCATGGCCACTGATAATATTTTTTTAAATCTTTTTTGTATATTTTGTTATTTCTTACCCTATTTTATCCGTACTAAATTATTTATTGGTTACATGATCACCGTAAGAGGCTATTGTTGGCTGATATTTTTAGATAAAATAAATAAATCAGTATTAGTCAGAGCTACGGCCATTATATGAGAGCAAATAATTGTGCCATCGATTTCCCCAACTCCGTCGAGTAATTTTATGAAAGATAAACTGAAACCTTATCACCTCCCCACACTAACATTCCATTTTGCCGTATTTGACTCTTCTCCCCCAAGCCCTCATCATTCCCTCCCCCACTCTCGCATCACCTGGGCATCCCATTAGCAGGCAGATGAATTCATTCGACGGGCCACTCGAGCCGTGAGATGTGATAAGGTGCTTAGTATGGCCTGATTAAAACGTTTTCGGCAGCGGAACTTGATTGATCGGCTTCTCAGAAATAACTCCCCAAGGACCGGATCTGGGGTCCGACGGCGGTAAGGCGCACGCCACGATTCGGGGACGGGCCTTAGCCTGACCCTCCTCCCCACTTACCCCGTCCCACTCTCTCCCCCACCCCACAAGGTGTCCGGCGTCCTCAGTTTGCGTGCCAGGGGATTTTTTTTCGCATTTCCTCCGCCGAATCCCCTCTCCTTTTCCCTGCTCTCCCTCCCTTCCATTTCACCTCCCTCAGCACCTTACTCACCTTTATTTATTTACCTCACTGGTTCCTTCATTCTGGGCCGTCGCATTCGTTTTTTCCTCTGGCGTCGATGTTCTATGTTTTTGTTTTTCGTTTCAATCAATTTTTTCTTTATTTTTTGCGACCTTTTCCGTATTAGGATTACGCATGGTGCTTGTTGTCAATTCTGAAAACCAATTTCAGATTCATTTTGTTCGCTTTTGATAGATTTTGCGATTACATTTTTTGTGTATTTTATTTGTTTTGACTTATCTTTTCCTTTTACATAAAGACGTTTTTTCATGGTGAACAGTAGTTATTAAGGTTATATACTGATTGAAAATTGTTTTTGTATGAGCGTGTACATATTTGTGTGTAGCTGAATGGGGATATATCTATGTTCTTCGAATGTTTTGAGAAAGCATTCAACAGAGTGGGTACACTTGAGGAACACTCTGTAGAAGGTAGGAGTAGGCTGGTAAAATAGACGAATTATCAGGATACTGTACGCCTCCGTCGCCATAGGTGAGGATGGCAATTGAAGAGTCAGGATTGGCAATGCTGGGGAGGGGAGTAAGACAGTGGTCGACATTATCACCTGTTGTTTTCAATATTAATGCAGAGGAAATGGTAAGTGAGATATGGGAAGGACTGAAGTCAGGTGAAATTCTCAAGAAAAAGGAAGGTTATGATAAACAGTTAAGTTTGGGGACATAAACTAGAGCAGGTAACATTGCTTGTATTTGAGAAGTGATTTAGGATGAGAGTAGGAAGAGTGGTGGGGGCATTAAAAAAAGAATTGCGTTTGTTAAAGAATCTTTTACAATGCGGTGGGAGGTGATGACCGGCATTTGATTAAATATATAAAGAGGAGACGGGTGGAAACTTTGTGAAGCTTAATTTTTCAATGATTCAGAGACTTGGTTGCTGAGGCGGAAGGAGTAGTGTAGATTGGAGGGTTTTGGCTGTGGACGAGAATGGAAAACATGAAATGGATGGAGAGGAAAACAAACGAAATAGTTTTGCCTTGGTAGGAGAAGAGAGGAGGCTCTTGGGTGAAATTTGAAGAAGGCAGGACAAATGAATGTAGAAGATGCTAAGAGGGAACACGATTTTGAAGACTGATTATCGAGAGAATGCTGGAAAGTCAGGGTTGAGGATGAAAATAATAGACATTTTGGATGGAATTAAGGGAGATATAAAGTATGCAGAGGTAAAAAATGACTTGTGGTAACATTTATTTCCGGGTTAAAGGATATTTTTGTCGTATTAGTCATGGTTTCAGTATACAGTAATGTGTATTCCCAAGATCCATTAAAAATCTACCCAAACTGAGTAGATTATTGCTAATGGAATTACTAGAGTTACTACTACAGAATGTTTTTTTTGGAACAGCTCTTTCTCAAACTGCATCAGGAATACCTAAATAGAAAGTCGATTAAATACATAGGCTTTACATTCACTCACGGCCTCTTCCAGGTGAAACGTACCCGTGGAATATATGAACAAGCTAATAAAAAAATAGGATGGATTGGAAGACTATTGGGTAAATGTGACGAGACCGTTAAAGACCAATGTTATCTTTCGCTAGTTAGGACTCATTTAGAATATACTGCTAGTGTATGGAATCCTTGTGAAGTTGAATTGATTTCTAAATTAGATCGCGTGAAACTAGAGTTGTAAAACGTTGTTATGATAAAGTTGAGTATTGTATTCAAAAGAGGAGCTGGGTGGGGAATCACTAATGGAGGGAAGATCAAATTACAGATTAAACGTCTTGCATCAATTGGAAGGCTGTCTCTTTAGCGATGATGTTGAAAATATGTTTTTATTATTAACCCCATTGTACTAGACGTATTACGGTAGACGATATCATGTAAATAAAATTAGAGAGATTAATTGTAGAAAGATTAGATAGATTTAAGATGACATTTTTCCAATGAACGATAAGGGATCAGAATAACGTTATCTGAACGCACTAGGGAGTAAAAAGTATTTTGAGCCAAAAGTAGTCTGGAGAGTAATCATCCATTTCCAGGAACCCTATCAATGGTCTGTCGGGTACCATGCATGTACTAAGAAAAAGTGTATAAACTCATTAATATAATTGCACTAAATACTTGCAAATGTACCGTACGGAATAATATTTGTTTGTTACTTTCCATTCGCTGCTATACAGGAGGCATGTGTTTCATTCCACACGGGTTAAATGAACTCATTTAATGTTCCTATTATTTCTCCTCGGTCCCGGCATTAACGTTGCGGGTCGCCGAAATTTTCCCGGAATCATAGCTAAAAGGTCGCCGGCCGAGAGTCGTTCAAATATCGCATGGCGTGCCGCATAGCAATAATTCGGTCACGCTTGAGAGCATGAATTCACTGAGCAAAAGGCATGCATCTCTTATGGGATATCATTTCTCATTCGCCGCCGAGCAAACACCGGATTAATTAACGAATCAGTGGGGTGGACAATGAAGACCGACCATTGTCGCTCGCGTTGGGAAACTCAAATACTACCCACATCATATCCTGGAAGTCGCCACCTGGTCGGATGGTGGGCGGTATTTTCATACCGATCCTTGTAATTATTGTGATTTGTAAAACTATTTTATGAGGTTGCTCTAATTGAATGGGAAGATGGTAGTAAGAAATTTATGTGCAAATTTAAGGGTGCTTAAAATATTTGTTTTTGTGGTGAATGCTAAATTGAAATGAAATTTTTTTTTATCAGTAAAGGGGTATTCACTTTTGTTATGATGGTATCATTTACTGATGTAATGTGGCATATCAATTATATCACTCTTTTCAGAATCAAGTTCCTGGTAATTTCTCTTATATAGTCCAATCTGGCATGCTCTTCTCTGGATCAAGGGGTTATAATATATGATCCATTTGACTCAATCCTTTAACAATTACTTTCTTCGTTTTAATTTTTTTTATATGCACATCGAATCTTCTTTTAACCTCATATAATCCCTTGAATAATAACATCAGCGAAAAATCTAAAATACTTCCAAATATTTGAACCATGCTAAAAGTAATCCGACTCAAAGTTAATGCAACAAATAGGTAGATATGAACGGAAAAAGTGCCTACATTTAGAGACAGGATAACAATTTAACCTTGATTAAATTAATTTATATTAAGTATATTCTTTCATCATCATATTTCTTTAGTTAATAAAGTGATTGTTTACAACTTTTCTAATGGCTTGTGCTGTAAGACTCACGTCGCTCTGGTGGATAGCGGATTAAATGTAAAAAATTGAGCTTTTATATGTTTCTAATGACCATTTTGGGCTCAATTCTTTTTGGCTAAATTAAGTCAAAAACACTTTAATTCATATGTTATTTCAGTCCTTAATTCGTAAAAAACAGAAAGGGGAGGTAGAGGTGCCTTTATGGTCATTACCTGGGTGACTCATAAAGATGCAAGTATAATTAGTATTAATGCATCAAGTTTACAGCGACGGCTTAAAAGAGTATAGCTCTATGGTGGACTTTGTTTGTAGGGAAATCTATTTTTCCGTGCTTTCGCCAATCGGTGCATAAGTAATAATCTGTTATCTTTGTCTCAAATGAATGATGAACTCCGGAATATATAAAAAAAAATCTACCCCCCTCTGGATTGAAGCAGGGTCTATTGAGCGGAAATGAATGCCGATTGATTCAAAGGAAGCGCATTTAAGTGCAACGGATCTGCACCAAATCGTGGAAAGTGCTTATTCTCGTTCTCGTCACTCTCTCGCTCTCCCTCCCTCCTCACTCACCTGCTTTCGAATTTCGTGTTTCTCATCCTCCCTTCCCCCGGTCTAAAATTCTATTGAAAAAACCATTTTCCGGCCACCGTAAACCGTTGGTTTATGCCGTGAATTTGCTTCCTAAATTCCCTTATCCCTACGCAAAATTTTGCTCCGGCCTTCATTCGAATTCTTGTCCTCTCTCGTCAATGATTAAGTTATTTATTCCTTTTCATTCACCCTAACTCATTACGGTGAAATACAAGGTAGCCTTATGAAAATTGTATGGAAATATTCTGCGAATTAATCCGTCTGAATGGTAAATCTCCGGGAGCGTCGCAGACGTCAGCGAATAAATGTAAGGAACAACAATACTCTTTTCACGGGATGATTTCCCGAGTCGCGGAGGAGGTTAGATGCCTAGCAAAGGAACTCCCAGAGGGCCAATTGAAACGAAGAGGTCAATACGAATGGTATTTTTCATATAAATTAGCCCGGGGACCCTGGAGGGAAGATTTTTGCCAAAAAGTAATTTTCTCATTTTGTGGAGTCGTTCGTTAGGTCGAAGCGGAGGAGAGGAAAAAAATAATAAATTGACTTAGACGCTCGATTTCGAGCGATTTTCACGTAGATGTTCGGGGGCTCCGGTTTATAATAAACTCGCGAAAAACATTGTTGGCGGGTTTTTTGCGTGTGGGGAACAGCTGCCATTGTGCCACCATGGAAACCAATCAGTGATGCTTTGCTTAGTCGGTCGCCTAGAGATGAACTCGAACCAGGAAAGCCTGGGAACTAGATAATCTGCCACCGTCGTCGTCGGCAGTGTATAAAAAAAAGAGGAAAGAAAATGATGAATTTTATGAGGTGTTTGATTTGGCGTGATTGAATTGGTCCCTGCGACAAAACGTGATTGAACGCTTTCTCGGGGATTGCTTCCCCAGCTGAATGAGATTCCTTCCTGGAACGGATAAGGCCGGCCCCTCCAGCCACCTCCCTTCCTCTCCCACCCCCTTCACCCCGTCTCCCACACACGCACACACACATACACACTCCCAAAGCGGGGCGTGTTTCCTACCTCCCACGCGGTATTCCTCGCGCACAAACACATTCTTGGGCATCGATTTTCGATCTCCCTGTCATTGTGCCGCGTCGCATGGACGCATTACCGTCTTGATTAAATAAGTGCGGATGCTAGGAGCCTACCCTGACGAGCTCCATTTATCATTTGCTCATAGGTTATACCCATTAAAAAAGAGGTCAATCTACTACTGTTCATACGTCATTCTCTTTCAAAATTGGCGTGGAATTTGTGGACGAGTCCCAAGTGCACGCCGATACCGTACCAGGTGTTTCGCGGTGTTGAAAATTTGCCAGAAACCCGCAAATGTTTCCACTAATAAGTAAATTTTGGGTTCGATTTAAAAAATATCTCGTGAAATTCGATCGTTAGTGAATGTGGACATTGGGTTTACGGGGTCGTTACCGAAGGTAGAGCGTTCATAATTAGATTATAAATATCTTGCACCAATGCAAATGTTATTAGCGAAAATATCTATGAGCGAAACTTATTTATTCATCGGTGGCGAGCAACCATTACTATCCAGTAAATTATTCTCTCACTATGCAATATGATTACTAAGAGTCGAGTCCTCTTTGAATGCCCGGTCGGCTTTAAAATCTTTTTAAATATAAACCATTTCATATGTTGTTGAAATATCAATGCGGTCTGTGAAATGGGTTGGCCTGTTATATAAATTCATTGGCCAGCCCAAAATTCGAGGATTTGAACTCTGCGCTTTTCAATAACATCATGGGTTTCCGTATTTTCAGGTATTCATTTTTATATTTGGAATTAAGGCACTGCATTTCAATTAGCTTCAAAATGATTAAAAAGTCTAAAGAAGGAAAGTGATTCTCTTATTAAATTATTATTATTTCCATATTCTAATTTTTTCATTTTATTTTCTAAGTTACAGAAATACTGTATAATAATCTTAAAGATCTTGATCATTTTATAATCCTCCAAGTACCTTGCATATTTCAATATTGTGCAAATACTGTGGTATTTTAATACTGCATCGCCTTCTAGTCATGGGTTTCATGGAAGAGAGGACTACTAAATTTCAATATCGCTGCGAATAAAATATTATAACCTATCTAGTTCATGAGCATAAAATAATTTCTATTCCCGTTTTTCAGGGAAAATATGATGTTTTCGCTTAAAATCTCACAAAAATGCAATGTCAATAATATTAAAACGAAATTAAATAACCATAAATTTGAATGTATTTTATTATTGAGATGTCGAATATTTGGAATGGAAAACATTGAACTTGAACAACGAAAATATTTACGACTCTTTTACGAATATTTAAATTCGGAATTAATTTTTCAAGGCGTAATATTTTTCCATCAGTTTCTTTTTTTAATTTAACATGCCCACGTTCATTTGTCATCAATGTTATTACATCGTATTGAATGGCAAATGAATAATGATGCTGTATAAAATTGATAGAAAAAATGAGAAAACAGCTATTGTGATGATTAGAATTACAAAAAAAGGACGAATTGAGCTGTTGTAAGCGAGAATAATGCATTGAACGCCCATTGTTTCTCAGCTGTTTTACCGCAGCACGCCGCTGCGCCATGTGCGGGAAGTGTATTGTTTCATATATTCCATGAATTTTTCACTATGTGACAAATAAAAATTTTCTTGGTAATTTAAATTTTACGGCTCCGAGTTAATATTCGCATGAGTAGACGATTGAGTGAAAGGTATAGCTTCAAATGATATCACGAAGTAACCATTGAACGAAAGTTAATTGTATTTGGTACATGATTTTATTTAAAGCAGTTGTATACTCTATATAATGCCCACTCGCGGCTTACATTATAATTTATCTAAATAGTCATGTTGGTATCACTAGTTATGCTGACATTTTACTACACTTAGCGTCGACTTCGAAGGGTTTTCATTCTTAATTTACTCTAAAAAGCTCTTGTGAATGCGTAGAAGCTGCGTTGACTGGGAGAGGAAAACTCAAGGTAGAGAGAGAGATGGTAAATGCACGTTCCTTGCTTGAGAAAATCATTTAATGTGTGTTCGAGTGTTAAATTTTTTTGATGTAGTCGAATACACATTTATGTACATCTCTCGGGAGTAAAATCTGTGCGAGTAAAACATTTAGCAGGTGAAATCGGATAGTCAGCGGAGAATTCCGTTCAAAGAGCAGTCCTCTCCTGGGTTGTCGCGTTCGCCCCCAAGGACAAGTAATCGAATGGGAGTGTTCACGCGAAAAATTGTGTTGACAGCAGAGGGCTCTTTCTATTACCCCTATTGCCTTAGATTTTTGCTCCCTTTCATGCTTTCTGAAAGGTTTCAAGCCACAAACATAAATTATTATTTCACATGGTTGAACTTGCTCAACTTGTAAAAAGATACGTTTCAGGCGTGATATGGTGGAATGTCATGATTAATTAAAAATCACCTGACAATGATGCAGTTACATTAAAATCAGTCGCATTAAATTTTATTTTGTGTAGAATTGCCAATTTTTAATTCTTTTCATAACTTGAATTTTATTATGTTCTCGATATCACCGATGAATAACCAATTATACCCTCAATAGTTTTAAAAATATATTCATGAAATAGTTTATATACCAATATTAGTTGAAAAATAAATCTTTCCTATCGCTCTGCGAATCTTGTACGTCTGCTAAGGCCGTAGATGGTTCCAGCACTTGGGAGTTTTAAGCTCCCAGTAACTCAGTATGGTGGATGGCTGTGATGCATACGAAGTGACCTACGCAGCCTTATTCGGGATCTCAAGAATTTGGCTATTCTGCGGGCATAAATAAACCCAACTCATAAATATTTTAGGGAGGCCCTGAATTTGTATTTTTCGTAAGTTTTATCGGGATTGATTGGTGCGATCGGAACACCTCTCAGGTGAAATACGGTCGATCGTTTTCTTGGAGACAGCATCGGGGGGTACAACAAATGCTCGGATCGTGCTCGCGGGCCCCACGGTTCATACGCCCTCGCCCTTTCCAAATCATGTTCCGACCTCATCGGTTTTTCCCGGGCGTTCGGTTGACTTATCCCTCGAACATATCTCCATTACTCCGTCATTTCTCAACTCTGGCTGAACTAGGCAGTCGAAGCGTCGTTTCCCAAAGATTTTCTCACCGCAACTGAGGCGTAGCCACTTACTGGATTCTTTTACTTCCATTCTGCTATTTCCTCTTCGGGTTCGATTAACCCCTGCTTCTGTGGCTATTGATTTTTACGAGAAAATCAAGATAAGGCTATATTTTATGGGGATTCGTTGCCACAGAGGTTTCTGTGGAGAAGGAGATGGATTGAAACAAGAAAGGGATTTCATTCTCGGCCTTCGAATTTATTCTCTACGCTTGTCTTGGACAATTAAAGGTGAGTTAATTCCTAGATTAGACCTGCCTGCACTATTCGTTCCATCTTCAAGTGCCTTGTATTCGAGAACTGGTTTATTAAAGGAAACACAGCTTTATAAATCATGGATTTTTGGCTTAACTTCCCTTCTCACGACTCACAGTGACGGATTACTCTCGAACTGCTGTAATATGGCTACAGGTATATTATTTCTTCAAACTACCATATGATATATACAAGGGTTGAAGAGCAGTAAAGGATGGAATGTGAAATACGTTTACAACCTGGCTGAATTATGACAACTCTTAAATCTCCATCAAATTGAACATGGAAATAGATAGGTAAAAATGGATATTCTTTCAAGTGTCGCCTTCAAAAATTTGACTCAAAAGGTTACTTTGTTCATTATTGATCAGCGCTCTTTTGACTTTTTATGAGTGGATGTCATTTTTACCCGTTGTAAAAATCAAGACATTAAGGACAAGTATCATGATTTAGATTATTTACATTATTTATCAACTCTGAATCACATCTAAACGATTGACCCCGTCGTGTAATGATAATGAATGGAACGCGGAAAAAGGAACTCATTGTCGTCTGCTTATAGCCACCTGATTTTAAAATCCACACAACCCGTCCATCACCCGTGAGGTAACTTAGAGACGTAATTCCTCCCGACCAATATGTACCTTAGTCCATATTGCTGCTCTCTTTTAAGTATTATAGGCGGATTAGCAGGAATCTCGCCTCTAATTGACGCAAGGGGAGCCAGCCATCCCTAATCGAGTTCCGCAGTTTCATTCGGCAGACAAAGCACGCAGTTCTGTTTTTCCAGTCTCCCTCGATCGCCGTCCAACCCGAAGGAATGAATTCGGACAATGTCCAACCTCCCCCCCACTCCCTCCCTCCGCACCCTTTCCTCCCACCGTCTCCGTCTCATCTGCCCAGCCACCCGAGGACGTCGGCGACGTCGGGAAGGGGCCCGGGGAGTCTCTCGGCAGGGTCCCAATTCCGCCCAGAGGGAAGGCGTGTCTGCCCGCGTCCCGCACCCCCTCAATCTTTCCCCTCCCGCCGTCCCCGTCCGCCTCCCCCGCAACCTGCGAGAAACCCTCTCCCCCCGACCCCTTTACAGCGTCACCCAGCCGTCACGCCCTCTTTCCCTATCCCCACACGTCTTTCTCTCCCTCGGGAGAGACGGGGGAAGGGTATCAAGAAGGGGGGGCGAACGGAGGGGATCTCTTGCTCACGTGCGTGCGTGTTTTTGTGTGCTTCGCTTCGCGCTTCGCCTTTTCCCGCTTTACGCGGTCCTTCCCTTCAACCCCAACCCCCTACCCTCCTCCCCTCTCCCCCTTCTCCTCCCCGCCATCTCCCCTTTCACCCGACCTCCAGCACACACCCTCCGCCATCAACTGGCTTCTTCCTCCTCCCCCCTCACTCCCCCTCTCTCCGATCCCTCCTCCTTCCCCCACCCCACTTCGACCCTTCCCCCCACTCTCTCCCTCACCCCCCCTCTCCGCTCCCAACTGGATATTGATCCTGAAGGCGCCACCAGGGTGGTGTGTGGAGGGAGGGTGCTCTGGGCGGGGAGGAATGAGGCGGGCTTCGGAGTGGGGCGGAGCGGCCAAATGGTGTGGGGAGGGATGGAGGCGGGGAGCGGAGGGGAATCTTGCGGGAGGAGCGGAGGGGACGTGTGGGTGGTTGCGTAGGGTGGGGTACTCTCTCTCTCTCTGTGTAGATGTGAGGGGTGTATGGCGGATAAGGGGGAGGGAGAGGAAAGCTTTTGGGGGAGCAGAGGGCGACCGTTGAAGGATCCGAAGGTGTAGCGGCGCTCTGCGGATAGGGACCACGGCTTCGTTCGTATTGGAACACGCCACCCAACATCGGGTGAGGCGCTAATCACCACCCTCTGCACCGCTAATTTATTTTTTTTCTGTGGGTGGTTGTGTTCGTGGTGTGGCCCTCGGTAATCGTTTTATTTTAATGCACACACGTGCACCTATATACACTTATACATTCATTTGCTTTTTTAATTTTCGCGGCGTCCGGACATTCGCAGATCGATCGAATTATGTGTAGGTTCGTGTGTTTTTTTATGTAAGTATTTTTTCGCTGGTATTTAAAGTAATGAATGTGTCACCATTAGTTTTAGGAAGTGTGGGTTGTGTTTTGGGATGGGGTGTGTAGGGTTTGGCGCGTGTGGGTGGCTGGATGGGTAACTGGGAGGAAGCAGCTTACGAGCTCTTTTACATAACCCGAACAAGCGTTTCTCCCAGCGCGGTTTTAGCTGACGTTATTTTTCTCGTTTGCAGTGCGACGTGCAGGGCGTTGATTTATTCGCAGCCCCACCCCTAACATTTATCTACGTATAACAATATGTGTATGTTATATATTTATTTTATTTATTTACTTTTAGCATTGGCATATATATATATATATATATTATATATATATATATATATATATATATATATATATATATATATATATATATATATATATATATATATATATACATATTATTAGGTAATCTACCGGTTAAGGTAGGTTTTTGGATGCACAAAATTACTAATTCAACAATTGGTGACCCCCAGAAAAACACAACATCCCACTCTACATCAGGTCCCTCTTCATCTCTGAGTACTTCCTTCCTCCCTCCATCCCGGATTCGATTCAAGGCCCTCTGGGCACCTGCAGCTTCACCCAAGCTAAAGTGATTTTTCGGGTACCAGGTCATCCTGGGAAACCATAACCAGCACAGGGAAAGGAACTGTCCCCGCTGCCCTGATGGGTGAATTTTCACACGCCGTATAGGGCTTAGTGCTGGGTGATCTCTTCCATCATCTACTAAACCGACCTTCGGGTTGATTACTGTGTTTATGTATATTATATATATAGTATTTATAATTAAATAATCTACGCATTGTTATCCGTGAATAAATGTTATGGTTAAAGTGCATTCGAAAAATGGGTATATGTACATAAATGTTAGCGGTGGGGCTCCGAATAAATCAACGTCCTGCACGTCGCACTGCAAACAAGAAAAATATTTGGATGTATGTGTGTGTATGTGGTAATACGGAGTGCTAGAAATGATGATGAAAACTATTAGGGGTGGAAGATATTTACAGTTTTTAGCGTGTTTTTGCCATTTTTTTGTCAAAAACTACTAAGCCCTGTAGTCATGACAACGAAAATTTAAAGTAAAAAAATTTCGTATTCACCTAAAAAAAGCTTTATTTATACGTAATCGTCAAGAATCAAGGTTTTACCCTTGTTGTGTGCATTAGGGTAATGATTATTGAAAAAATTCACCTAAGTAGTGGGTACAAGCCAAAATTTTCGTGATAATAACTGAAATCGACGTAATTCCTTAAATTTTAAATCAAGTCATATATATATATATGTATCATATATATATATATATATATATATATATATATATATATATATATATATATAAGTCTACATGTCTACATCTACATCTGTGTTCTTATATATTTGTGCGTCGCCGAAGAGCGTTCCATTTCGAATATATATATATATATATATATATATATATATATATATATATATATATATATATATATATATATATATAAACATACAGACACACACCTGGTGCGGTAGCATTACTTACTGATCTGCATAGCATTTATCATTGAAGTCAGTAAATTATGCTGCCGCACCCTGTAGTGTGTGTGTACACACACACACGCATGAATACTCACACTTATATCCTGCGTATCGACTTCTCACTTCAGCGTCTACGGCTTATAACCCATTGCGGTACGTACCACAGTGAGTTCCCAGACAACGGAGGCGTAAAACTAAGTCATGAATATCATCGTTTCAAGCCATAAACCCAGAGAAATTTCTCACCGTCTTTTGTTTTTCAGAGTTCCGAAAAAACCCCCCCTCTCTCACACGCTCCCCTTCCCCTGAAGCCGACGCGCGCTGTATTGTTAAATTTCTTTATACTTGAGCTGTCATAAAAAAAATATGGGCGTTAATTTTAATAGAGTCGTCGCTGCGCCGTAAATCAAATAGGTTTTCCCATTGCATCGGCTTATTTCCGAGTGTTTACCTTTCGTCGGAATGTTGACGGCGTGGCTTGTGCATTCCCCACTGTAAACACCGTCAAAGACGTCGCGTCGTGAGCCATGTTGATCACGCTGATTCCCTCTGCTGTGATTTAAAGCCTGAATTTTTCATGGCTGTGCGGTGTATAGTAAATTAAATAGAGGTGAGGTGAGAGCAATAAAAAGAGAAGCATTTACTAAAAGGGAGGGGATTTGAGACTCGAAGAAAATTTCGGTCATGACTTTAATATATAGCGTTTCATCGTGTGGTTCAGAGACTTGATCCTTGAGGTAGAATAGCATAGATCTTTATTATGCTCTGGAACTAGTCCCATAGTACAATCCAAAAAGTTAAAATATAACAATTGATATATTTGAAACAAAAGAGCCTTAATGAATATTGAGATTAAAAATGTAATTTGGTAAATAGCACAATGATATTGATACTTGGTTCAATATTAAGGAAAGCATTCTGTAACTAAAATATCGTGAAATTAATATATAAAAATTTTCCAACGGAGGAGATTTTTTATTGTAGATTGGAATGGGATTCTATAATTTTGAAGCTGCTACAGTAAATGACTTGTAAATGGTGGTGATTCGGTTGGTCGGAAGTACAAGATTGCATGATCCTATTCTGGGAGCCGTAGAAAGATTTGTAGTTATTTTCTAAAAATTATCAATTGAATTGGAAGATTCAAGGAGTAAGGTGCACATCTTCGCCGGAAATTAAAATGGTGGCAAACACGCGAATGTAGGAAGCGCTAAGGTTTCTAATAACCCGTGCATCCTTCAATTAATTAGAGATTGTGCAACAATAAACAAAATTCGTAAAAGTAATGGTGCAATAAAAGTTTTGGGCATGTAAAGGCGGTAGGTGTTTGTTATTCTTAAATAGTAATTACGGCGTATTGATTTTCTTTTAAATGCGTAAAATATGATTATTATTAGGTAATCTACCGGTTAAGGTAGGTTTTTGGATGGAAAAAGCTCCTAAATAAATATTTTGTGATCCTAGCAAAACATCTACATCAGGTTCCTCTTCATCTCTGAGTACCTTCTTCCTCCCTTCATCCCGTCCAACATCCCTATCCTGTTCCTTCCCTTTCCTCGTTTACCTAACATTCTCCCCTCAATTACAGTCTTCAACGTCCCACTGCCGGTCAATAGCCCCTTCAGCCACTTTTCCTGCCTCCATAGGATTTCTCCCAACAAACCCCTCTCTTCGCCCACCATACCAAGTACTTCCTCATTTGTTTTCTTCTCGGTCCATTTCACCTTCTCCATTCTTCTCCACACCCACATTTCAAAAGCCTCCAGTCTACGTCTATCCTCCTGCTTCAATGACTACGTTTCCGCGCCGTACATGGCTACGCTCCATATCAAAGTTTTTACGGGTCTTTTCTTACCACCCTTACTCAACGTCCCTCTCATCAACTGCCTCCTCCTTGTTATTTAAAATATGATTATTCCATGGGAAATAATCGCTCAGTATTATACTTAGGTTTCGTACGGTTTTTCGGTAGGGCAGCTTAATATTCCTAACTTTGACTCAGGTATTGGCGCTTAGATCGAATTTATTGATTGATTTTGATTTTGAAGCAAGAAGGACGCCGGCTTGGTATTTTCCAGATTTATTTATGGTTTAAGCTTTACAAAACCTTGTAGTTAGAGGGGAAGGAAAACTAAGAAAAGTTGGTAATATACGTATTCAAAGAAGGTACAGGAAATGGATATGCGATTCAACGGGATTTAGGAGGTTAATAATAAAGAGATAATCGTTTTATTTATATATCACTTGCAAATTAAAATCGAAATTGGCTATAATCTAGGCGGAGAGGTAAAATAAAGAAACATTTAAGAATAAGCAAAAACAAAAATTAAATGAAATGATAAGCGAACAGACATAATGTACATTATCAATTTCACCAGCGGAAATAAGTCATTAGATATATGAGAAAAGCAATGGTTAACTGCGTGTGACATTAGATTTTGTTTATACAGGATTGAATCCTTTTTTGAAGCATTTTAAATTGTTAGGAAATATCTATCAAGTTCCTCTGGGTACATTACTACCATTCCTCAAAACCCCTATTTGATAAATAGCATTTTGGCAAGGCGAAGGAAAAGAATCGTTGTTTTGGACGGAGTTTTGGGAAAATAGGAGCTGATTTTAATTTCATTATAGGGAAACTGAAGCGTGGTAGCTCACTGAACTACTGCTGGTCGGAGATTCAATTCAGGGTGACGCCTCTGGGCACCTTAAGCTTAAACCAAGCTCGCTTATTTTTCGGCTACCAGCTGTCGCCTTTTTCTATTCCACCTGGGAGATTGTAGGCGATATAGAGAAAGACACTGCCCTCCTCCCTCTGTCATTGTGTGTGAATTTCATACCCCGTTGGACTTAATATTAGCTCTGACTACACCTATTAAACAAACCGTCAGGTTGATTACTGTAGCTGAATGGGAAAAATATAGTTCATTTAATGATGAGATGTTGCAAAAAGTTGAAAAGCTTGGTAATTCTTTTAGATTCTCATAATTTTTCAGCAAAAACTGTCTAGCAGTAGCGAGAAGGGGGGGGAAGGGTGCCGACAGCTTAGGTAATTTACGACGTTTGGAAAATGTGGGTATTTTGATAGTTGATGTTTAGAGAATGGGAAGGGTGAAGAGAGAAACCCGGGGTCATTATTAGTGTTCAGGTATTCTGTATTCTTAGTGAAAGGCGCTCAACAATACACACCAACAACAAACAACAACGGTGAAAGTGATCAACAATTTTATATCCCATTCGACGAGCGGCGCATTCCGCTTGGATGTGCTCTTCACGTAGTATTCCTGGTAGGGATCGGGATGCCACTGGAAAATTCTAAAAAATCGGAACTCTGCCTGCAGAAATAAATATGTACATAATAATCGCCTGAGGTGAATTAATTAAATATATTTCGACTCCTCATATTGGACGGATTCGATGGTATTTTCATCATGCTCTCGCGAGGCCATGCCTAATATTTCGTTGCCGCCGGTTGTGACGAGGATTTCACTTTTTTTTCATCTCGCCCCACAGACTGCGCGGGTTATATTCTCACTCCCCGATATCCTTCGCTATTTAAAGCTCGGAATTGATCCCCCATAAATCCCATCTCACTCGCCTTTTCCATTTCATTCCTCCGATCATATCATTACAGCAGTGGCACATTAGCGATGGAACTCTCCCCCCGGAACGAGTGAGAGGAGTGCGGGAGAGGGAAATTGAGTCGTCAAAAAACGTTCGTTCCTGCTCCCTCAAATCCCGCGCTCGCTTTCCTCTAGCTGCGTGGGTGGGGTGTCTTTTTTTCCTTCCCACCCCCTCCTTTCCGTTAATTAATTTGCATTTGATTCCCCGAAGCTCACCACTCTCGCACGGAGACGACGCGCTGCAAATATTTATGAGCCAGCCAACCATCCCGACCCGCTTCGCTCTCTTTAAAAAATGCAACCCCCGTCCGCGCGCGAGGATACAAGCGGTTGAATTTACTCTCGCCGGCTGAGAGAAGTGGGGAGGGAGCGAAGGGGGGCGGTCTTGAAAGTTACATTTTCGAGTGGTGCGGAGTTGAGGGGGGCTGGGTGTGGAGAGGAGGTGAGGTGGGGGTGGCCGAAGAGATCGTAAAAATCAGGTAGGTGCTGGGTTTTGTTGGGAGGGGCGAGGGATGGGTGGAAGGAGGGGGGGGGGGTAGGAGAGTTTTGGATGAGAATATGCATAAGTTTCCCGTTATCCGATCCCTGGGCCATAACCACTTCCCCCGAAAGGGAAATGGTGCTGCTGCAAATGCGAAAAAGGGCGGGGGAAAAACGTCTCGATTTGAATTTATAACAGGTCTATAAAGAATTGCGTGGAAAAAAATCCAGTGCGAGTGAATGGGGAAAGTTTTTCGGTCCACGGATTAATTTCCGGCGGCAAAGATACATTCCGTGTCAAGATGTTGGCCCTGTCTGAGATTCGGATGCGGCTGGTGTTTTGACATTTGTGGTTTTCACTCAAACTGGATTTAAAGTGACGAACTCGGTTTCTATGACAATCTAGAAAATTACGTCGGTTTTTCCGGACTTATATCGCATTAAGTGATGTCGGTATGACAGACGAACTCATTCAATGGAAGCTGGGAGTAACAATTAGTTTGAGCCGTTTCGTAATTTACGATTTCACAGAGGTGTTAAAACACATACCTCGTATCAGACGTGTTCCTGCTCCGCCTTACTTCTTGAAGCATAAAATTTAATTTACAGTGGAGGCTCAAGAGTTAGCCTACTTCCAAAAAATTTGCTTTCCCTTGCAGTTAAATGCTTCACGTTTTTTTTACGCATCCCAGCGTCAATGTGAAGAATAAAGGATTTTCCCTTAAAAAGGGGCGAATATGATAATTTTACTCTAGCCGAGGTGCGTAGTCTATTCTCTGTTCATTCGTTTGTTTTACTGGTCCCTAAGGTTTGGAAGAAGTTTGCCCAAAGTTCCTACTTTAAGCCGACGCCAACCTCCCCACCGTATTGAGCCCCGTGATTCACTGGCTTGTCCCTCGTTGGGGATCTGTACAGTCGTAAAACACCCTTGCCCACTTCCACTTTGCTCGATTTATCTTCCACACTATATCTGGATCGACTGTCAATGTTGAAATTCGATTTTTACGCCACTCGTTATCATTGCTCAGCTGCCCCATGAAGATACGCGTTGCACGCTCGTTTTAGTATTCTTTCCTCCAATGGGCTACTCGTCTTTGTTTATTTGCGAGTGAATAGAGCGTTCACGAATGTGTTTTACGTCAACACCCCCGGAAGGCACACGAATCACTTCAAATAAGCTGTAACTTTTTGCGCGAATAGTTTTAATCGTGTGCTCGGGCCCGCTGTTGTTCGCGTCCTGCTTTTAGGGGAAAATTTTACGGTCATACTCAACAGCGAGCACATCGGCCTAAAAGGGTGTTGATTTTATTTTAAATTTTCAAACATTTCAAAGTCGTAAAAAAATACATTTATTTGGCTAGGATCTCAAGCGTTGTTCCGTAACCTGATCCTAAAATGTTTCACCGTTCTCATTGTCTCGGATTGCGTACATTTTCGATCCCATCGACGGGTTAAAGACGTTTCCGGGAATGGGAACAGATCTATGGTTGAACCAGAACGACCAGTTCGTAGTTGAGCGTCAGACGCGTATCCAAAATACCCTGTCAGAGGCCTATTTGTTAGTAACTAGTGGTTGTTAAGAGGAACTATAATTTGAAGGGTAAAACCAAGGGCTTAGTCGGCGATGGTCGCTTGCTGTGCGTGATATTTTTTTGGGAGTCGTTGTTTCATTTTTAAACTAAATGGATAATTTAATTTCTCGTACCTTATTTTTTCCGACATAGTTAAAACTAAAATGTACAAATTTGTCGATGTAAGGTGATTTTTGGACGCTTCCAATTGTTTTTTTTTGTATATTACTGACGGAAAATATGAATATTGATATGTGTATTTAAATTTGAGCATTTTTGAATTCGGAAACAGCACCCATGGGAAATTTTTTCAGATGTTTTGAAAATATTTTTCGGAGTATGTCCTAAAATAATGTAAACATCCTTTTCCGCAACAAACTTGTCGAGCCATACTAACCGAGCTTTATGCCGAATCGACGGAGCCGAGCATCGGTATTGATTGAAAAATGGGCGAATATGGAAAAACAGTGCAAATAGTAGTCAGTAGCTTCGAATTTGTCATAATATTTGCCAAGTTAAAATAGGTTTACTTAGATAGTATCAAAAGGGAAACACAAAATAAAAGGGATATTGCGTGCGGTCAATGTATTATCGTAAGTTAATGTACCGTGTGTTGGAAATTCTACGGGAAAGGTCACATGACATGACAAGGTTTTGACGCTGATATTTATGAATCGCCGTTTATGTGTGTTGGTATACTAGTCAGCTTGGTGTAACCAGTGACATAGGTAGGAATTGAATTTTTTAGTCAAATTATATTTTCCCCTCGCATCCTTATTAGATTGGAATACACGTAGGATGTACTACACAGATGTTATAGTATACATCACCAGGAGCTATCTAGAAATTGGTTTCATTCAGGTCTTTACTCCCTTCTCTTCCCAATTAGGATTCTTATCCCCCCTGATTTTTTTCCTCGATATCGGCCTTTTCGGTTCATCGTCTCATTATTTCTGATGAGGATCACAAACCATATAGAGCAGTGTTTCTCAGCAATTCTGACAACATCAAACCATTAATGTTGAACAAACAGATTATCAGAACAATTATTTGTTTAATTTGTCACTGTCTCAGTTTAATATGGTTAAACATTAGAGTCTGTGGTGTGTATCTGTCCTTGTATTCAGTGTTTATTGACGATTAAATATTTAGTTCTACTAAGTGGAAATTTTATTTAAATTTATTAATGTTTATGCGGAGCTGTGCTACCTAATGTAGCATTGTTAAAACAGTTCTGCTTACAGCGTATGAGTTATTCTCTTCATTGTAGCAGGGTTTTCAGCAAATATTTTTCACTATTCGAAATATACTTTCCAAAGGCTATCCACCGCATGTTAGATAAGTCAGTCTTTTATACCTTTTCTCCTCTAATAATTCGCAGAAATTGACAAATACAGGAGATTAATAAGTGAACCTCACTCTACAAATTATTGTTTTTCGTTAGGAAAGCCTCAATGAAAAAGGTCTCTCCTTTAAATAAGATCATTGCCTATTTGATTGTGCAATGACATTATTGGTGCTATAAACCCAGAAGTTTATATTTCATGTACTTTTTAATTCTATTTTCAAGCTTCAAAGATGGCCCCACATATCTTTTATGGTATTAGTGTAAAATTCAGCCTGGCTGAACTTATGCATTTCCCTAATCCCTTAACTTACGAAAGACATCTTTTAGGTGATTTTAAAAGAATTTTCTGTAACTTCCTTTTGGGAATCTTTGAATTTTTCCACCACTGTTACTAATTCTCATTTCATTATCCGGTATTATCCCATCATTAAAGTCTACCACTAAAAGAAAGGTGCCGATAAAATTATTTCGGGGTATCTATTTTAAATTAATAACCAGAGAGTGAATTCAAAAAGATCCGTTATTTCTTAATTGGAAGGAAGTTAATGTAACGTCTTGAGTGGGAAATAGGCGGTATGATTACATTATCGTATTATATCGCACTCGGAGGTCCGATTGTTAGCGGGAAAAGCAGTTCTCCGTCGTCTCGTGTACTTACCGATCACTATTCCACTCCCTCGCGTCTGAAAAGACTTTATCCTTCGACGATAGGCATTTTTCATCTTTCCATTGCCTGGCCTTTAATAGGTGGATTTCATCCCGCGAAATACGAGGGGAGCTTGTGGCGAAAGTAATGCGGGTGTGTGGTTCTAGCCACGAGAAAGAGAGAGAGTGAGCGTGCGTCAATAACGCATTTGGCTTTCATTCCTTCCGGTAATTACCGAGCTTTGCGGAATTCGCTGGGGAGAAAATTAGTTTATAAAATTTTCATGATCATCCAAATAAATATGGAGATTTTTCTTGTATTTAACTATCATGTGATTTCCATCAGGGTCGGATATAAAAAGGATGGAAGTGAGCTCGGATTAAAGATTTAATTCAAATGACTCGCTGGGATTACGCGGTTATCAGCGGAGAGAAGTTCTATCTATGTAACAGTTTATCGAGACTTATGCTAAGCCTAGCGACAGGTTAATCAGTTCGTATTATAACCTGTCTCGCAATGCAGCAGGTTATCCGACGGGGCCGCATCCAGGGGTCTACCGTTACCCGGGGCAAGCATGGATTCCGGTGTTCCCCTCCCTTCCATGGCTCCCCTATCCTCCCGCCCCCCAGTGCGGCTCCCAGGGCACATGCCCTGCCTGCTCTCCCCTTTCCCCTCGTCTTTATTACAGCCCTGGGTACCGTGGTATAATACGGGTATTAGCCGTAATGCAATGTGTAAATAATGCGAATGCGTCTCCAGAATATATCCAGCCCCACAAATATTTAAACGGAACTAAGCAAATTATATCCCATTCTGTGTCTCCGGGAGTGATGAACGTGCAAAATATATTCTGAAGAGGAGATGAAGTATGTTTCTAACATGTTTCTTTTCTACGTTAGAGCCCTGTTTTGCAAGTTTTTATTGAAAGTGCGTGGGATAATGGTTGAATCACGCTATTAAATCAACTAATCACACTACAGTTCCATCATTTGCCGAAGGTAACTAATATCCTGTATTCTCACTGGGGGTATGGGTATTTCTAAGATTCTGTAATACCGCATAATTACGTCAATAGTCGGGGAATGTGATAGTGAAAGATTCATTTAATCGATATTTTTTTGTTGAATTGATAATTTAATTACGTATCGGCAATTTTTTTAAACAATCAATAATGAATCGATTAAGATATGATATGATGTGATATTAAACAAAACACCCAATTCTAACCAATTAATTTAAAATATCTCGCCGTATTGGCAGTATTTTCTAAAATATTTTTCATTACACATTTATACAGGTTAAATTGATATATGCAATTGGCATCGAGAATTTTGGGGAAGTCTGAAGTGTTGAATTTGTTTCTTTTGGCTTATCTTTAAATGGGCTCGTTTTTTACCTCACTAGTTCTTTTGGAGAGCTTTTGAAATGACAGTGGTTATTAAAGACGCAACGCTTGAAAATAATGTTGCGGTCATGTGGACTGAACGTTCCAAAAGTTAGTCTTGATATTGGCTAACATGGACGCTCCATGTAGAGGAAAATCACTTGGAAAAATAAGTATTTTCGTTTTAGACGTGTGTCGTTTTACTTGTTTTAGAAATTTCATATCGTGCCAAAGGACTCTTTTCAATGTTTTCTGTCGCTCACCAGAAGGAAACTCAGTCTTTTGGAAAAAAATAGAGCAAAAAGGAAATATTATTTCACATTTAGTTCGTAGTTAAAAAAATATAGGGTAAGGCTCTTCAATGAAAGGAATGTTTTTCTGAGTATTGGCTGCGCGCCTGGCAGATATGTTTTCTGAGCTAGACACCTTGAGTGATAGGAACGGAGGCAGTAATACAGCCGAACCATTTAAAAGGAAATGCGTAATGCTTCGTTCACTAGTAAAAATTTTAAAGTTACCTCCTACTGGCGTTATAGCAATTTAGACAGCCTAGAGAAAATGAATTTTGATGCCTTTTTGTTCTTCGTACAAGATGTATTCTTTCGATTACCCTCAGGTTGAATTGTCAACGGCCATGATGGCACATTGGTCAAGTATTCAAGCGGGCGTCGACCCTAAAATTGAAATGTATTTTTATGCCTCTGTGATTTTTTTTGTGTTTATGACATCGTAAAACTATATCCATAACGCTGATCATCAACTCACTTGATGGGAATTTTTATCACGCCTCGGTTGGCACTGGTCAGAATCGGCGAGAAATTTCACAAGTGTTACCGCTTGTAAATAAAGGCTAAAATTATTTCTTTAAACTTAATACCATGTTGGAGTCTAGCATGCATCATGGCATATATACCCCTCTAATAACAATACGGTGGTTACACATTCCTGTCCAATAGCCGTTTCTTTTCGCCTCCCCCCTCCCCCGAGCATTTAATTCTTGAAATATACGTGAGCGGTTATCGTATCCTCGGGCGTTTGACATTCATGAACACGGTGTCATTAATTTTTCTCGGTAAAGTCAAATGAAGCAATTAACTAGGGGGACACAGTCTCTCGGCTGAATTTCGCAAAATCTCAGTGTCAGGAACGCATGAGAGTTTAGTTGCATAATACGACCGCGAGGTTATTTGGGCCGAGTTTAATTTTGAATTAATTTAAATGCGGAGAGAGCTATGGGTGGCGATGTGACTAGACCTCTTCGGAACCTCCCCGCGATTCAGAGGAATTAGCCATGAGCGTAATTACCAAAATGAGTCACCTTGTGCCTACAGCTCCCCACTACATCTTGAGAGTTAAACTCTCCTGCGAGAGAAAATGGAAAATTCCTACTTTTCTCATCTCCGGTCTTTTTCACTCCCCGGTCTTTTTTCGGCACAATGCGTAACCGAGAAGGAAACACTCTGGAGAAAATTCCTTTTTAACACGAGCCCACTAGCGCAGTGAGGAACTCATCCGACCGAATGACTTTTAATTAGATGTTGGCAGTCTGGCGCCTCGTCACGTTCACCGAGACACTCGAGCGAAAATTACGTTTAAACCCGTAATCAAAGGGGAGATTTTTTGTGCGCTCGACTAAGGTACACCGAGTGGCATATACATACGTTTGTGTGTGTGTATATATATATATATATATATATATATATATATATATATATATATATTTTTTTTTTTTTTCAATCTCATTTATCTACTCTGTTTATTTAATCATGCAAATCCGTTTGAAGACCTTCCGAAATCTTTTTTTTTTTTTAACATTGCCCCAAATTGAAAATGTTCTCCTTAAGGAGCCATCATCTACGTGTGCTTCTACTCGAGGGCGGACTCCGCAGCGGAGCAGTTTGCAATGCGGATTAATTTCCCCGCGTCCGCCGAGTTCGGCGAAGTTGGTTCACGCTTCATAATGAGTGAGCGTGAATCCGACTGACATCTGCTTTGCAATTACGCGCGGTAAGGGACTTCGTTCGAGTCTTCGCGGGGGCTCAATGAACCGACGGGTAGGAGTCTGAGCGGGAAGGGGGGGGGGGGAGTGGTCGTAAATTTCCTTGTCCTCGCATTAGCTTGGACGTTTTATCGCCGAGCGACTCCGCGGAAATATTATTTCTCCCAGCCCTTCCAAGATTTCTTTAGGATTTCTAGTGGAGCTCTCCAGTTCCCTAGAACTGTGCCCTAGATTTAGGGTATATTTGATGACGAAGTACTTCTGCAGGTTTGCCTCCATCCGCACCAGTCCTACCCTAATAACTCAAGTGAGCATTTATGTCCGTGAATCGAAGTTTCACAAAACCTGCCGTGAAATATTAGAGTGGTGCGTTGGCGCATCGAGACTTTTTGCGACAGTATTGACCGTTTTCCGCAAGGACTTGCGAAGCGCGTAAATAATGGTTACTGTAAGAACGTAAATTCGCGAAATATTATCTGTTGCATTTAATAATAACTTTTCTAAGTTTTTGTAAATATTTCGAATTTGAATCGAATTTTTACGGAGCTGGTTTTTACAATGGAAATCATTATTATTTCCTAATGGCTTTCGTCAATATCAATTAATTTGCAAAAATATTTATGGTTCGCTTGATTAATGTATTTTTCTTATGACTTTTAAATCATAGAATAATATTTTTATGGGAAGTTTAGATTTAGAAAAAATCGCCATGTTTATTATAATAATCTCTTAGTGCACTCATTATTTATGTCATCGTGTTTCAATATATTTTTCTCTGTATTATCGCCTCTGAATCGTCCGATTTTTTCTGTTGTACCCTCTCCTTGAGTTTGACGGGATTTATTGGGTAATCCGACCTCTTTCTTAAGTTTCAAATGCCTGCAATTCAGAAAGTTTTTTTTTACTTTTTCCAGTAAAATTTCTTCCTGGCGTAGTAGAAATGAATCAAACACGAAGCGGTATTAAAATTGGCCATAGTACTCATGATTGTAAATCCCCAGTCATCCTCAAAAGTGCAGCGTCGTAAATAATTAAATGTTATGCTTGTATATTCAGTAATTATGATTTTCCACTTTGAAGTTTTACACTTTTAAACTAATTGTAATTTCATTATTTAAAAATATTATGGGATTGATCCCCATCCAGTATCGTTAAAAGATGTTAACCTTATGATGCGTGCCATTTCATCTTTCCTGTATTGACGTTTAGTAAAATTAGTGTAAGTAATACTAGAATTAGTGCAGTGCTTCGGAATATTTAGAATCATCGTAGCGTACGCTTATCTTGAAGTTATATTTTTTGGATAACATTATAAAAAAAATATTTTCATTACATTAAGTCGCATTCCCACACTAGATCAGAAGTTTTCCTCATTTTTTCATGCATCATTATCTCCACTTGCTAAGTTTAACTCTCTCGCCCCTATTTGTACTATTTGTCTTTGCATTTAAAATAAAAATACCGTCTAAATTATTACTGTGGTAATTAGGTGCTTAGAGGTTCACTGATTTTCTGGTAAATTTTCAAAAGCTAACCTAATTTAAAACCTTATTTTTTCTTGAGTCTATCAATCTGTGGCTCAAACCCGAGTAAAACATTAAATACCCTCCGGAGGTAATTCCTGCCTGGTTGAGAACCACTGCTATAAATGCATTCAACGCGTAAAGAATTGGCGACTAATTATACCACCTCCCTAACTGATATTCGAAGCCGTCTCCATATTTAATGTGGTAATGAATCAAACGAAAAGTGAAAATGCAGTGGTTAAATTTTAATGGCCATAGCATAGCATGGGCATGGGCATTTGTATCTGGAAATGAATCAGGTTTTAATTGAAAAGGCTGCGGTAAAGTGATAATGATGTTAACACTCATTTCCCGATATTTACTTAGTAATTGGCATTCCTGTTAAAAATGTAGGTCGTTGAGATCTCCAATTTATATTTTGTATTCTGTTTATGTTCGATCGTTTCATTGTTGGGATAATATTCAAGAACTCGGCAGTTTCCGGCGTGTTTTGCGGAAATTTCTGTTGATCTCGGGACAAGGGTATTTCATCGTACATCCATGATTTTTAAAAGCTGATTTTTTTAATCCGATGTTGTGTACTTTATCTGGATATTATTTCATGTATTTTCAGGCCTTTTTATATCAGTATAATCATTCAGGTAATCTTAATGATGAAAAATGAACCACTTTTTATCAGAGCATTACTCCACTTATTTCAGAACACTTGCACTAAAAATATTTAAAACGGAGTTTTCATGGTTAAGAGACTACAATATGATTACGTTAAACTTGGGTGTACTTGGAGTATGTGAAATTTGTATGTACGTCCATGATGAATGGCTTCCATGTTGATAATCTTAATGTGGAATTAATGGTTGAAACAATGTTTCATTTATATGGAAACTGTCGTAATTCAAGGTATATTTTACATCAGACCTTGAAAATGATCGAGTAAATCCCTTAATTGTAATATTTCTTTGGGCATTGTCCTTCTAAATTACACCATAGATGTGATGATTATAAGATAATTTGAATCGCTTCTTCAAAACTTAATCTTGTGTGTTCATGCTTGTTGCAGCATTTTCACTTTGTTATTTCTTAAATGTGTCTGAAATGTATTTTTATTTTAATATACACTGCAAGCCACCGCTAGGGATTGTGGCCGGGGGTGAATACATACCAGGATAATTTTACCCGAACATTACCCTACCGCGGTTGAACAATGCTATTATGTTCCCCTATCATTCGTGGAAAAAATGACATCTTAAATCTATCTCTTCAACCCTTAATCTCTCTAATTTTATTGACATGGTCTCTTCTAGCGTAGTACGATGGGGGTAATAATATATTTTCAACATCACTGTTAAAGAGACCTCCTTCCAATTTATGCAAGAGCTTAAATCAGTAATTTAACCTTCGCTCCGTGAGTGATTACCAGCCTATCTGCTCTAATATTTTGGATAAGCTACTAAGTTTATCTTAACAACATTTTACAAATCTAGCTCCTCTACGCTGCGATCGATCCAATTCGGCAATTGATCCAACTTCGTGAGGATCCCATATACTTGTGGCATATTCTAAGTGAGGCCTAACCAAGGACAGATAACATTTTTCTTTGACCTTTTCATCACATTTACCAAGTACTCATCTAATAAATCCTAATTTTTCCTTAGCTTGTCCCCATATTCCCCGTATGTGTTTCACCCAAGAGAGATCGTGCGTGAGGGTAACACTTAGGTCTTTAATTGAGTCTATACATTCCATTTCGGTGTTTCCAATGCAGTAATTGTCCGGGTGGGAATTCCTCTTTTCCCAAAAATGTATGACTACGCACTTTTTTGAGTTTAATTCTAATTGCCAAGTGTCGTACCAGCGTTGTCTAGCATTGAGGTGACAGGTTAAAGCTGCTGTGTCCTCAGGATCACGTATATCACGGTAAATTACTGCATCGTCGCGATTAAACGAATCTTACTTGTTACTACGGAGTCAATGTCGTTAACTTAAAGTTATTATTAGGAGGAATAAAAGCGGTCCGATGACACTTCCCTGAGGAACACCTGAAGTAACTTTCATTGCATTTAAGCTAACTCCACAAATCACTACTCTTTATACCCGACCATTCAAAAAGTCTTTAATTCCATCACGAATATTTTATCTATGCCACATGCTTCTAGCTTTGCGAGTGGTTTACTATGAGGTACTCTTGAAATGAAGGCTCTCTTGAAATCTAGAAAAATCGCGTCCACTGGAACATTGCTCTCTCCCGAAATAAGAATATGAAGAACAATAAGCGCAAGTTTAGGCTCGCAGGATCTACCTTTTCGGAAACGTGCTGATTTTTAATCAATAATTTATGATTATCAAGGTACCTCATGATTGAACTAGCAACTATACGTTCCATAACCTTGCACGAAATGGATGTACGGGAAATAGGCCTATAATTACTCGGTTCCTCCTTGTCTCCGTTTTTAAATATTGGTGTTACGTTAGCAAAGTGCACTTAAGGCCATTGTAGTCCCCTTCTTTTAGCAATTAAATTTTCCTTGTAGGCTTCTTATTTCGGACCCTATGTTGCAGAAACGTAGCATTTTCTACCCTGTGATCTTTAATTCCTTTTATAGCTTCTATAATTAAGACTTTTTTGGGAATATTCGTTGCTAAAAAATCAACCCCTGGTTGGTAAAGTGACAAGTTGCTGAAATGAGTTCAACGATAAAGAATTCAATAGCAATTCGCAGATACCTTTTTCTTTATACCCCGATAATAACGTCGCGATCATTGTGTTGGGATAAGAAACCTTTGATTTGCCGATATAAGTATGATATCGAATTGTCTCTGTCGTCTGGCGGTCTGCAAAATGCGCATATATAAATTCTTTTGGATTGAGGACTTTTAATTGAGCATCAAACGCTTTCCAAATCATTACCCGAAATTGCCTCAGCCCCGCTGACGCAAGATTTTTTGACTGCAATAAAGACACCGCCCCCGATTCTATTTGTTCTGCCATTTTGGTAAATGGAAAAGGATTTTGGAAAAATTTCGCCGTTGGCAATATCAGTGGTTAACCAGATTTCTGTCCCAATAATTATATCTGCGCCTGTGCTTTGAATAAAGTGATGATAATCTGCGATTTTGTTTTTAAACTTCGGCAATTTACTACCAATACAGATAATGTTTCCTTGAAAGTACGGTTTTTTTAATGTTTTAACTAGGATCGTCTTCTTATTAATATTGAATCCCTTATAAAATTTTCCGTCCGATGCTATATGATTCGTGTTAAATGAACTATTGCTAGCACTGAACCTTGTTTCATTTAAAGCTACATAATTTGGCAAAGAAGACTTAAGAGACCCACTAATTGACCAACACGCTACCCTACACTTTAATCTAAATAACAAATTTTGTTGTCAAAAGTAGTTTGTTGTGCAATCTCCCCCTGTCACACGCCGTAGCGGTGGCTTGCAGCTTACCATGTATAGAAGTATTGCTTTCGAGGTCATATGTTAATTATTTTCCAGTCAGCTAAAGCATTTGCGTCACCGCTCGACAGGTAAGAGGAATCCTGAGCCTACAAAGTAATTTAGTTTGCGTGGGAAGAAACTAAGATTTATTTTTCAAACAAAAGCTTGTGCATATTTTTTATAGCCTGTTTTTAATGCGACCGTGAGGCTTCCCCTCCGGGAGAATTCTACGCTCGAGACTTCTGGGAAGAGAGTGCTTTTCCGATATTGTATTCTATTAGGCATCAGAGAAGAAATGCTAAGAGCTCCAAGGAGCTTTTAATATGCCGCATGTCGCAGCAGAGTGGCACAATATATCAAGTTAAGGGAATATCGGGTACATTTTACCATATACTGGAAAGAAGCAGTCCGGCATGTCCGCAAGAGGCGGGTGGCGCCGTGCAATTGTTTGCGTGCAAATATTTTGGGAGGTCGTCTCTTTCTTTCGCGAACCATTATGACCACTGCGCCCCGCCTGCAATCTTGCCTGTATCAATGTACTGTTTACGTATTTAAATATTCTCTCCACGGGTGTCGTCATTTGAAAAAAAAGGCGAAGACGAAAGGAAAAACTCCGCGATCGTATTGGAAACCCGGGCTTGTTTGGTGCATATGCCGTTAAGGTTGGAGAGGAAGAGTGATTTCAGCTGGAGGAATTCCCTTTCCAACTGTTTTATTATACGGGTCCTTCATTTCAGTTGGCAGTCGTAAAATGTAATAGGTTGGTCGAGGGCTTCGGAATTATTTATCACTCTCCGCTGCGCAGAAATGTGCTTTCCATGCCTCCATCGATACCCCTGCGCGGGACCTTTTTTTTGGGGTGGGGGAATTTGTAAAAATGGAATAGAGAAGGGAACCCTTTCTTCTCATTTATTGGTTATTACCGAGAATCCTTTGTTCCCCCTCTCATTCTTATCAGGGGGCGAGCATTTGTCATGTATGCGAATGAATGTTTATGAAAAGGGTTCCAAAAGAAAAAGGAAAACCTAAACCCGTTTTCTCCGCTGAAGCGGAATGACGGAAAATGCAAAAATCCAAAAGGGAACAAATTGTCGCTGGCGAGAGGGTATGATTTTCTATTGTTCCCGTGATGTGAATAATTAAATTCTATTCACATGCATATAGCTTAGTTAATATGTTTGGGGATTACCTCGATTGAAGTTTGGATGACCGTAATTTCCTCAGAAATACGCTGTAAAAGGGTCTTATACGGTCTAGATCGCGTTAATCATAAATGTAGTCATCAATTAGCCTAGAGAAAATTCTTGTAAAATGTATAATTTCAAACGAAGTAATTGCTCGCTCGAGCGTGTGGTGGACTCTTTCTTGTGGATGCCGAAACACTATAAATGATTATTTAGTACTAAGCTCGTCATTTAAGCTTAAAATGATAAAAGGCAAGGCTCATGCATTTATAAATTTTGCATTGACATAATAATCACAGCCGACTCTCTGTCGGAAGGATTAAGTGAAGCGTCATGAGGATGATTTTTGATGTAGACCCAAAACTCTCGGAAAATGAACCCTTCTTATAGCCTTCTCCACTATTCTTTGGCGAGACCCCATTTTCTCTACATTTGCCAATTTATGGATCTTATTGTAGGTACAGAGCAATGGCAAGATACATTTCCCGTCTCATTAATTGTACTTAAGTTTGTGAAACAATTCTTATTTCTTAATGCATCTTTCACAGAGTGTTCTCGATCATTCTCGTTTAACTGCTAAAGTATGCAAATTATAATGCATTTTTCGGTGAAAATAATTTCCGCGGGAGAGATTATTTGTTGAAATATAAGTCTCATCGCTCTTCCATTCAACTTTTGATTCATTCCAATAAATCTGTCGTGATCCGTCCTCCGGTGTAACGTATCCCAGGATCTATTTGGTTGCCATTTCATCATTAGTAATCCAGAAATAATTTTCACCACTGTATCGCCTGAAATAATTGGCACTTTATGGACTCTGTAATGAAAGACTGAGGCTGGAATCGAAGCGAAATCGGTAATTCTGTATGCAATGCAAAATAGAAATTGTTTCATTTGGTGAACCAAATGGAAACCAACCTAGATTTGAGATCAGTAAACGTTTTTTACTAAAGAAAATATATAGTAGAAGTTTTGTATTACGGAATAAGATGAGGAGGTGCAACAAAAAATCTAACGTCATGCTCTAGAACAATTTAAAACAATTATGTAGATCACGTCACCACAGTTTAAGTAAAATTTGGAGACGGAATTTTCATTTTATTGATATTTTTGCGCAAACAGTCACAATGGAGAGAATATAATTTCAAATATTTTAACCACTGCTGAATTCTGGCTGGAAACGGTTCATTAATGAACTAGAGTTGATCGAGTGAACATAAAACTTCTTAAATGGTAATGTTAGCCAACTGAGTGAAATATGATACATTTATCAGTTGTTAAGAAGAGTACAATCCGTCACACCTGACAAGACTTGTCAAAGCTACAATTTAACTTATAAGTCCTCTTAAAGCAACAGTAAGTGCAATATGAAGCATTGTGAACCACCCATTCACAAAAACGTAGACGTGATTAAGTGATGGAACGTATTTGTTTCCATCAGAAGGTCCTGTGCCAGTAACCTACGAGGAGTTGTAAATTGACTGGTAGCCTTGAGATGCGGACCCCAGGGAGTAAGAGGCGCCATCAATGCCATTAGGGTGTAATAGAGTCGGCGTTAGAAAAGAAATAATCGAGGTCTACGGTCATTGAATCCCTTCAGATGGAAATGTTGGTGATACTGAGTCGATTTTAACATTTTTGCGTTCATTTCCCAATTGCGCAGGGTTCGTCGTTGATGCGCCGCCATTGTTGTGTTGTTCCCGTTGTGCACCGAGGTAGGAGGAGAATTGCCGCATGCCTTCGCGTCTATGGGGGAAAAAACACGATCGCCATTTCCGATGGCGCCTTGTTTTCTCCGCGCAACGGAGAAGCTTCTCCCTACTCCACCCCCTCATTTCTCTCATCTCGCATCCAACCGGGGGTCCATGCACCCGAAAGGACGACGTGTGCAACCCAGTCTACGTCGCTGTAAACAGGAAATGCACTCCCGGAGCGCCAATGGGACGAATGATGTCCGATATTTGGCTCGCGATGAGACTCGCGGCCGTGGAATTTATCCGGGCGGGACCGACCTCTTTCCCGGGCACTTTTTTAGCATGCAGTTTTGTGATTTACGCGGTGGCTTATGAATCTTTCTTTTTTCTGTCCACTCTGCCAATGACATGACTTACTCTGAAACCAACCAAGACAGTACGAAGTTAGATGCATGGATTCTAAGTAGGACGCATAATATCTCACAGCATTACTTTAGTATTAGGTGTCGTAAAACCAAATTATTAGCCCTATTACTCCCGATGTACTCCCGACTAACACTGGCAGATAAGAATAAATTCTTCATATATCTCACTGTATCGATTATCATGTGGAATCGTGTTTTGGCAGTGGCGGAATATGGGAACCTTCGCCGAAGGATCTCATTTATTAATCGAGTAGTAGTAGTAGTTTTTAGGGGAGGCGACCGACAGCTCAGGTCATTTGCGCCATAGGGGATGGACAGGAAAGGATGAAGGGTGGAGAGAAACCCGGCGTCGGCATTAGCCTACTCTTTACGAAAGGCGCCAAGGGGTCCGCAGTTTAACGTCCCATCCGACGGACGGCGCACTCACTCAAAGTGCCCTCCTCAAAGCACCTCAAGTAGGGATCGAGATACCTCTGAAAAATATTCAACACCGCCGGGATTTGAACCCGCGCCCTCTGGGTGGGAAGCCAGTACGTTAGTCCCCGCAACATCTCGATCCCCTTATTAATCGAACAAGGTAAAGAGAACAACCGCCCGTATTATTAGAAATCGTTGGGAACGCACAACGCCACTCGAGAATCGGAAGACCCCGGACGAGTGCTGCTGGTAGGGCAATGATTACTTGCAGAACTAAACTCATTGAATGAATACAAACCTGTTGAGATTTAATGTTTAAACCGAAGAAGTGATTCAAGCTTTTATGAGATCAAAATGAGAAGTTGAAGAGCTCCAGACAACTGATATGAGGAATACTTTCAACCTCGTACCATTTGCGTTCACTTCAGTGGGAAACAAACACGGGCAAACATTCGAACCGCTCGAAAATGAAATTTTATCTACCGTTCCCCTGTGATGAAATCACCAATTCCCGTAATGGCTGGCAAACTAGAATACCTTGCCGAACGTTGGTGGCTTGCGAGGTAATGTGGTATGCGTAATTTATTGATTTGTGCGTTTAAGTCAGAACATTAAATTTGACAATATTTAAGTAAAATGTCGATGCCTCGTCAAAAGCAGCCGACTTTTCACAGCCCCGAAATCTCTTTATGTTTTTCAGATAAATGTGGCCGTGCACGCATTTTGATTCGAGGATTCAAAAGGTCATATGAGCACATGGAGATTTCTTCTTTTATTTGCGATAGCATATCTGGTGTCCAAACAAATTTTTGTCCATTCCTCAAAGGCTTCGCGTCTGTGATATTCAACAGTTAAGAGGGGGGCACAAAACTCGTCCGTCGCTGGAATGGTCGCTCTGTTCCAAACGTTCCTTGTCGCATGTCATTTCGCGTGCGTCCGATCATCGTTCCGACCCCCCCCCCTCCCCCTCCGGCGTGTTCTGTGAGGTGTAGTTGCGGGGGAGGGAGGGGTCAGAGGATACGCGGTGAAGTAACGTTGGAAACAAAACGAAAAATATGATCTGGAAACCGGGATGCTCTCCCGAGGGATTAAAATTCGCTCCCTGGCATCCTCGCTGTATTTTGTTTATTTTTTTTAATTTAATATTTGTTGCGAAAAAGGTCATAAGAGCTATGCAGAGTGCTTGGAGGCGTTTGATTGCTTCCCTTAGTGCCTATATTTCTTTCATTCGGTAACTGTGAGCTGCGTTTTTATCTTCAGACTGAGTCGTTCCGGTCTCTTTCCGCGTATATCGAATTGCTACTCTTTTAAGCCTGAAGATTTCCCCGTTTAGGCTCTCAGATGTGATCCTTGCCAGTCGAAGGCCTTTTTTTCAATTTTGTCGATCCACATCATAGTACGAGTCGTATCTGTATTTGCTTTGCTCGTTTTTTCATGGAATTCAACCATTCATTTTGTGAGTCTGTCAGTGTTCATTCTTATGATATGTTCGTAAAATTTTAATCTCCGTTTTCCAATTTCAATCTAATTGTTTTTTTTCCGTTTCGGCCGACACTGGGCCTCCTTAATTCGAATCGGCGTTTTCCAGCTCTGCTCATAATACCGGAAACGCTCTTCTCTATCTCCCCTGTCCGTGGTGTTTGGGCCCTGAATACATCAAACCCGTGGAGGTCTCAGCCCTGCATTTGAAGGATCTTGTAGCGCGCACCTTTCCTTCCCGCGCTCCCATTTCATGCATGTCTCTTCTGAAACCAGTTCACCTTGCTTGTCCTATTCTAAAAGAATTACGACATTTCATGTGTTAGGCTTACCCGGTTCATTCTGGAGATATGCCCGAAAAACATAGTATTTATTTTTCTGATGGTGTCTGAGATCATTTCCATCTATTTGTTTCGATCTGGTTTCCCTTGCCATCTGTGTGAACCATCTTTTAATTCTTGAGATCCGGGTATGTTTCTCAGAATTTACTTCCCCATTAATTCCAATCGCCTAACCAATCCTATCCTGGTTTAGGTCAGATGAGAATTAAAGGTGGATCAGCCTGGTAATTTCTCATGGATAAATTTTTCTAACAGTAGATACGTATTCGTGGTGAGTTTGTAGGCCAAGTTCATCCTATTGATCCTTGATCTAATCACCTCTTTTTCTAACAGCTCATTCTCTATCCATTCTCCAAGGTACTTTTAATCTTGTGTAATTGTTTTATTGTTATTACTTGTGGCCGGCGCCCGTCCGTCTTGTCTTTCCGACGTGGCCAGTGATTTCGGCCGCGGAGGGCGGCGGCGGGAACCCGGGGGAAGGTTAATGACAGTGCCGTCCTTATGTGGGGAGGGTCAGGCAGTAGCCAGGCTCGATTCGAAGGCTTTCGTGGGGTCGGGGTAGGAAATCCGCCGGGGAGGGAGGAGGTTGAAGGGTGAGGGTGGGCCCGGGGAACGAAGTCGTTCCCCGCCCAAAGACGCCATCGGAGTCGGTCCATGGGCGATAACTGTTGGGCAAACAAGCTGGTCCGTGTGGGTAAATAGAAGGCGCCGAAACAAAACACTGCGGGGAGGAGCCGAGCTAAAGAAGCGATCAATACAAATACAACACACCAGTTCACGCTGAGCAAATGTGTCCCTGATTAAATTGGGCTAAGCTAACGTTATGCGACCGCGGATGCGGATCGGAGGGTTGAGGTTTTTTAATAAATCGATTAGCGGGAGGAACTGCAATAAATTTTGGTCATTACGCCGGCGCCGAAGTGAATTAATCGGCTGAAAAAAAGTATGAGTGGGCTTGATGTCTGGACTTCATCATTTGTGCCCTTTTCGCCCCATTAGACGTTAGAAATATTACTTGTGCCATTTTCCTTCCCGAGAAAAACTTGCTCGGAGCGGGAAAAATAGAATGATTCATTTCGGTCACCTAACGTTTTTCGTCATTTGTCACTGCCTCCGTGGAATCGCCGGCCTGATTTCATTGCATTTCCTTCCGCCCTCGGTGTAATTTAATGTAATCTATTCACTTCATCCTCCTTCCTCGCCGGCCTATCGTTCTGCCTTCAATCACCCCATCTTAGTTTTTCACTACATTTCCATATCTACCCCTTCCCCCCGTTTCGCCATGTCTGTCGTCTCCATATTTCACTCACCTGTCTCCTTTCCCTCGCTACCGAACTCCACATTCTTTACATTTTCCTCCCTCACTCTTTGCCTGAATCAATTTCTCCTATCTCCTGAAAGCACACATCTCGGAAGCTTCCAACCTTCTCACATCCCACATCTTTTTCGTCCAAGCTTCCTTGACAGACGCCATTTACAACTTAATAAGCTAAACTTTCCTTATGCAATAATGATGGAGGCGCTCGTTGGATATGTATCGTATATATAGTGCCTCCATCATAAGTTGCATTGCAAGTAGTCAATTCTTTTAAATGCTTCCGATGCTATAGAAATCATCCTCATAATACAGGACTTACACTTTGGCCAGTATATTTTAGATATACTGAAATGGGAGAGTTTGAGAAATAGAAGAAAAAGGAGTAGGGTTAGGTACGATGTATAGAATTGCTAAAAAGGACGAAGCGTGGGAAGATTTATGGAAAGAGATAGAAAAGCCTAACTTTAAGGGAAAAACGACCATATTTCCAAAATAAAAATAAGGACGCGAGAAACAAATAAGAAAAAATACTCTTTTTTAAATAGAACTATTATTGATTGGAACCAGCTGCCTGGAGGTTTGTTTGAGCCCTTTCCATCCAATTTTAGAAGTTTTAAGTATAAATGTAAAGCAGCCACTGGGTAATAAACTTCATTGTAGTTATTAAAATATTCTTTGTGTGTGATGTGGAAATTTGTTTGTATTTGATGTGGAAGTTTCATTATATGTAAGAATATTTTGTCTCTTAACTGTTTTTCTAGCGCGTGTATGTATGTAATTTTCGTTGTAAGAGTTATCTTTGACCTAACTTGACCGTTGCCACCAGGAAAATCGCCTAATTGCAACGTAATTCTAAATAATAATAAATAATAATATAATCTCATTGTACTTGCATACGCTCAAGCTGTTATAATTCATACGTTACAATGTGCAAATGTATACACATGTGAAGTATGCATGTATGTGTATGTGTGGATGTTGGTATCCATTTGTTCATAGGTAAGTCCTTTCCGTAATTAGTTCCATTTAATCTTTCATCATTACCCTATTGCAGAACCTTTTCATTGATTTCAGCCTTCATTCCATTGCTGTTGAAATTCTCTGTCTCATGCTCTTTGAGAACCATGTATATTTATATATATAGACGCTTTATATAGACGTGTACCAATACTTTAAGGTGTCTTGGGGAAGCTATTCAAATTCTGAGCGAACATTTTGCTGTGGCAGTGGTCTTCTTTAAGAATACCCACTAGTCTTGCTTTTTACCCTCTCAATTTATTGTTTATCTTCAGATTTTTCGGAGCGTTAAAGTGAATGGCAATAATGTCCCTGAATTGCGCCTATTTTCTGTAATTGCATATCTTAAAATCAATAAAATTCAGTGACGGATGAAATTAAGTATTATATTTACATGTTTACAATAGCTTTTTTATTTGAAACAGCTTACATGTATTTGACAGCTTGGTAAAACGAACAATCGTATTTTCGGTATGAGCAGTTCGATCCAGTTACGTGACTTAAACTATCTTGGGCGTAAAACATTATAGTTGCATAGTCTTGAGGCTTTTATGCCTCAACTTCTATGTAAGGGGCAGAGAACTCATTTATTCTCGTATTAGAAGTTTTTGAGTTTCTCATCTTTTTCCTCCACTTTTATACCAAGTAGTTTTTAAAATACGGGCGTAAGTAGCCTTAATGGCTAAGTGCTTCATATTTGTGGACTTCTCTTACGATTTCCTGTGACAACTCGCGTCTAAGTTTCACGTCAGCAGAATAATATTGGGAATGCCCTGAATTATTTTTTTTACATAGTTCAAAGTTTTGCGAGGCCTTGCACATAAATAACACACTTCAAAAATCACTATTCTTCACTTATATCGAATAAATGAGCACCTAAAATGCAAACTGTGCCCTTTCGTATACTGCACACTCCTTGGTATTACGTCATTAGAGTAATTTTTTTTAAATTTTAAACATGTGCGGTGAATGAAAAATGTAATTATCCGATGGTTGGATTGATAGGTCACGATAGTACTCGCATATGTCGCGTTTTTTTATGTAGCAATTCCTTTCCCTGTACCCGCATTGGCATCCCCATGGAATTCTAACAATCTTGGAATCACACGGCTGTGATTTTATATGGGATTGCTCTATGGAATCTCAACTAGGATTTGAGCGTGGATACCTCCTTTCCATATATCTTTTCAACTGGTGAAATTATAAGCCTTGTTTAATGCATTCATATGAGAAATAAAATTCTTAAATTACTTATGCTTCCCCGCGGGTGGCGTAGTAACTGAATTATTTTATCCAAAATTAGCCTCTGAGAAAAGAAAAATGTGCTCTCTTCTCTTAAGACTTCATATCACCTAACCTTCAATAATCAGATTATACACATCAAGCAAGTGGTGCATTTTATTACATTGTAGGCATATTCTATATATTTTTATTGCAATCGTGTACTTCTTACTTGAAATCAGTTGATAGTGCAATTCTATTAAATTTAAAAACTAAGAAAAATGAACTCTCCTACGCAAGGTGTTTATTGTAAGAATCGCTTTAAATATGATAGGAACCCTCATAAATATACCCCACTAGATAAAGCATTCATTGCACTTCATATTCTATCTGCGGTGAACTACGTTTATCATCATGCAAATAATTTAAATGTTTGTGTGTACTGTATAATGACTTAGCGGGCTGTTTTTTCCTCTTTCCGTAAAGGATGACCTGCCTTTATACATACTTTTTAAGATCTTCGACTCGTTCGAACAAATGAGTCATTATTTATCTTTACATTAATACGGTCGCTAACGCAGTTTATACAATGCAATCAAAATACGATTTTTTTTAATATCTGCTGTTATAGGATGGTTTTTTGGGGTTTTACCAAGGCTTAAATTAAATTTCCGTTGAAATGAATACCACTAATCCTGTCGCAGATTAGCTTTGCTAACTCCAGATGGCTTGTTTTATTTGCGACAAGTTGCGAAACTATTTCGGAAAGCGCAAATGACCAATCTCTGATCAGTAACTCGTGTGCGCGTAGGGGAAACAATGTAAAATAAGTTATCTTATTTGAAAGGCGTCGGTTATCAGTTCTTAATGCCTTTTCGCGGGTGACGCAATGCTGCATTTCGAGGATTTCCATTTCGAAAACATGGGAATGGACATGTTTTAATCTAAATGGCTTCGCCCTCACGTATTAATCCGCTGAATCGTTCTGTTACTAGCTAACCGAAGCATTCCGAGGTTGAATCATGCTTGGGATTTTTGCTTGTCACCTTTTTCAATCGAAAGAATGTTTTCGTCGAAGGGGACGCGTTACCTATGTACCATTTCGATTTTTTAAAAATGATATCTCTTCTTTGATCTATTAAAAATATTATGCTGACAACTGCTTTATGCTATTATATTTATGGTTAAGATTTGATCTCATTAAAAACAGGTGCAGTATAGGGTATTTAGTACCTAGTTGACAGTGACAATGCACATGAATTGACGCTGAAAATTCAACGTAATATACTATATATGTGATAAAAATTGAAATTTAGAGTTATTTACTCTTTACTATGCTTTAATGTATACATTTCTGGTGGATACTGCAATGTTACTGAAATTGAACAATGTGCTGTCCGCAGTATAGTGTACAAAGAAAATACTTTAACGTGGGAATCATTAGAAGAGAGACGATTCAATGCAAGACTGAAATTATTAAATAAATTCAGATCCGCATGTTTCAGCACCGAGGTCTCGCAGATTATTCGTACTCCTACATACATTGGTCGCTTGGATCATGCATATAAAATTCGGGAAATAGATGCCAGGACTAGCCGACTCAAGGACTCCTTCTTCCCACGGACAATACGGGATAGCAACTGTAGGATTATAGATAGTAAAAATTCCACTTGCCACCCTCAGTGTCTAAAAAATAATTAGTTCTACTTAAATGCATGCTCCTCCACTAACCTTATGTGTTTTGTTATAATAACCCATTCTTTCCGCATGACATCATTCGTGTTCTGTTCATCTGTTTTTAAGTTTCCCTTTCAGTCCCTCTTCCCTCCCGGCGGGGGTAAATTCCTGCTACCTGCAACGTTGGGTCGAATTCCCTTCCTTTTACTGTCTCTTTGGGTGGTTGAGTGTTTTGTGGTGCATTTTCATGTGGTAGTGATGTTTCACATTCTTGCTTGTTGTGTCCTGGCTTGCGTGTTTTAGGATGGCTTTGGTGCTGTATCCTGGGGTGCAGTTTTTTGTTGTTTTGCGGTGTATGTGTTTGCATGAGTATTGGATGGAGGGAGTTTTGCATGAGTGTGTGCGCTGCTGGGGTGTAATTTTCCGTGTTGTTTTTTGCATGTGGTATTTTTCGTTTTTACGGTTGGTGACCTAACACCCCCCGCCACACGCCCTTGCGGCGGCTTGCGGGGTATTATGTAGATGTAGATGTAGATGTATGCTTTTTTGAATACAAACGTCCCATGCATATTACACATTTATTTGTCTTTTCAGATGCGTAGTTGTGTTATCTTTTTTATCACTTTTGTAGCTCATTCGTGGAGTCAAAATGATGAGTAAAAATTGCAAATTTAACAAACTCCATTGATATCTTTGTTTGTGAGAAAATTAAGCAAGGGGCAGTTTGGCTGATAATGTTTAGAATGGCTCGTGTGCTTAATTTTTGGATTATTGATTTTAAATTAATCATTCGAGTTCTTGGACTTGGACTTGGGACTTGTTCCACATTACTTTTACATGTTATACTATATCGTGGTATTAATCACATATGGATATATGAAAATTAATTTTTAGACTAAAATTTGTTGATTAGCAGCTTGCATTGCAGATGAAAGAGCCTTTAGAAGGTCCGAAACCTTGTGCCTCGCACCAATTGGCGAATAAAATCCAAAATAAATCAACCTGAGAATTAGTTTTGATGGGTGAACATGGAGCTCATCCAGGACTAAGAAGTAAGCCATATGAATTAGTGTGACCTGAGTAAGGGGCTAGTTGCTTTCCCAGTGACACCTTCTCACGCAAGTCCTTTCCTCACGCCTGGTCCCTCAGAAAGTTTTTGTCACCAGAAAAATCCACGACTTGGGTTTTAGGTGGGGTTGTCCAAAGGGATCGCCCTGGATTTGAACCGGGATCCTCTGGTCAGTATCCACCAACTCTTCCCGCCGGACTATCGCTTTCCACATTATTTAATGTTCGCTCTTGATTCACTGCCATCGTATAGTTTTATTTATCGTGATATGTAAGAGTATGGGGATCGGGATTGGTGCGGTGGCTATCGTACTGACTTCCCACCCAGAAGGCTCGGGTTCAAATCCCGGCCTTGTTGAATATTTTTCAGAGGTATCTCGATCCCTACTTGAGGTACTTTGTGGAGGGCACTTTGAGTGAGTACGCCGCCCGTCGGATGGGACGTTAAGCTGTGGACCCCTTGGCGCCTTTCGTAAAGAGTAGGCTAATGCCGACGCCGGGTTTCTCTCCACCCTTCATCCTTTCCTGTCCATCCCCTATGGCGCAAATGACCTCAGCAGTCGGTCGCCTCCCCTACTACTACCATGTAAGAGTAGTAATCGGAGATTGGAGGCGATGACTGAAGGTTCGGAGAAGCCATTTGCGTCGTTTGAGATGCGGGAATAATTTGGAGGTGGTGGGGATTTTTAAAGTGGGAAAAGAAGAAGGGAGGTGGGTGTGTGCGGAGAGAAATCCTTTGTTTCTGACATCAACCGAATCTCAAAGAAATGCGAAAAATGTGTTCACGAAATGACTTCCCCGTCCGACGAGGATTGCGGACTCGTATCACGGCGAGGAATGAGGCGAATCGATGAGTTATCTCGAGAGACGGCACCCCCGTGGGGACAGGAACCGAGGAAGGTCATCCTATTCACCCTACTTTCTTTTCGGTCGCGGCCAACATATCGATAATCGTGCTATCTCGGGCTTCCGTGACAGCGTTTCTATTCATGTCGCTGAGGTCCCTCTGTCTCCATCCCCCTCTCCGGGTTCGTGTACCGTTAATGGCAAGATGCAGCGTCGTTGCCACGGATGTTCTCATGGCCCGGGACTTCTGAGAGCGCAGCGGGAGAGGGTGGTGTAGGAGGGAAAAAATCTCGTAGGCGTGATCTCCGGGGATATCGTCACTGCAGTGCTGCTTCATTGAGGCGACGTTGGGGCGACGGATGAGAGGAAAGGCGGGGGAGGGGGAAAGAGAGAAAGAGAGGAAGGGAGGGGTGTGTGTGTGGGTGTGGACGGTCGGCGGGTAGGGGAGGAAAGGGGGTTGAACGATCGTTAAGAACTGCGCGACTGTTGTTAGCGCCACACTTCTCGCGGTACTGGAAGAAAGAAGAAGAAAAAAACTTGTTACTTGTTTTAAATGGCTTTAATATTTGATGTCGGCGCTCGTTTGTGCTCTTTAGAGCCGCTCTCCAGTCCCGCGGCACATTTCTTCCGAGATGGCGAGCTGGAATTTACGGCATTGGTGTCTTTTGCAAACGTTCCCGAAAGGGAAAAATGTTTGTTTAGAAGAGGGCGTAACTCATAAATATTCCTTGCCGGATCGCGGTGGATTTTCGTTTATTTTTTATTCGTAATTTCAAGAGTGAGGGAGGATTCTTCGTGGGATGTGCTTCCACCCGTCCTCACGTCTTAATATGCACTTTGTCACTGGGAATATTACCTCGGTAGAGCGAAAATTTACGGAGGTTTCATAGGATAAGGGTTTGGTCATTGGTGTACTTGCAATGATCGACGATTCCCATTAGCGTAGGGTGTGGCATTTGACAAACAAATAGAACTCTTGCCCAATTTGCCGATTACTTAAAAATAAGCCCTTACGAGCTGAAGAGACAAAAGTTTTTTGTGGCATTAAAGCGTCTTCATTAATGAACTTGTTACGTTTGGGGCGTGGCTTCGTGAAAATGGCGGATGTCAATGTTTAATACTTTGTACTTTTCCGCTGATCTGTGCTGATACGACCGTTTTCGTTATGAAAGACTATATTCTCGATGGAAAATATAATTAAAAATAGTGGAAAAGTTCAAAGTTGTACATAAATTTCCTCTAACATCAATGTTATGGTTATCGCTCTTTAATATGGCCACTTTCTAGTACAACATCTGAGGTCCATTTCGCAACGTTAAAATTTAATGTGAAAAGCTCTCTATATCGAGTAGAGACTCTGATATTCAGCGTTATTAAACCTCATACGCTGCAGGAAATTTGATGTAAATATGGTGAAATTTATTACCGACAATAACCACATGCAAGAAAATTAAAGCACTGGTAAATTGTTTGGAATTCACTGAGGATCAGTCTACTGATCGAGTAAACATGAGTAACTGCATGTTTATGATTAAGTTTTTCGCTTAGCCTGAATATCTTCTTTCATTATAATATTGATACATTGGTCTCAATTTGTTAAACTGCTAATTGGCACCATCATTTGGAGAACTACAAGAATTCATTTGTCTACGATGTATGAAATAGGTATTAACAATTATGTTGCATTACACATCATGTTATGTGAAACGGCATTCAATTCTTTCGTTCCACGTTTCACTGTGCCTTCTCCTGTGCTGAAAAATGCTGTATTCTTCAATTCCATCTGTGGTGATTATCCTAAACTCATGTGTCAATCCAACATTTGAGCATCTCAGTACACTGTGGCATAAATGATTGTTTCAAAACTAGCGATGGATCATAGACTCGATGCAATAGCTTGCAACACATGTTAACTCATCACATTGATAGTTTTATAAAGCGTTGGATTGGAAAGTACTACTCAAATGTGTAATTATTCATACGTATTAGCATCGTATTTCAATATATTGTGGCCATTTCTTAGCGATCCGACTTCGCTATGCAATATCGCGTGATGATTGTGAAGCCCCATCGTAGACTCAGCTCTGAAAAGTGTACGTCGGTGTGTATGTGTGTGTATAAATTTTTTTAAGGTAATCTACCGGTTAAGGTAGGTTTTTGGATGGACACAGCTACTAAATAAATATTTTGTGATTCCTAACAAAATACAAAATCCAGTGTCCTACTCTACATCAGACCCCTCTTCATCTCTGAGAACCTTCTTCCTCCCTTCATCCCGTCCAACATCCCTATTCTGTTCCTTCCCTTTCCTCGTTTGCCCAACATTCTCCTCTCTATCACAGTCTTCAACATCCCACTGCCGGTCAACACCCCCTTCATCCACTTTTCCTGCCTCCATAGGATTTCTCCCAACAAACCCCTCTCTTCGCCCACCATACCAAGTACTTACTCATTTGTTTTCTTCTCTGTCCATTTCACCTTCTCCATTCTTCTCCACACCCACATTTCAAAAGCCTCCAATCTACGTCGATGCTCCTGCTTCAATGACCACGTTTCCGCACCGCACATAGCTACGCTCCATATTAAAGTTTTTTCGAGTCTTTTCTTAATATCTTTGCTCAAAGTCCCTGTCATCAACTCCCTCCTTGTAAAAGCCTCTTTGCCAAGCGCAATTCTTCCGCTTACGTCCCTACTACTTTGATCATGTTGGTCTAAAACACTACCGAGATACGTAAACTGTTCTACCTGCTCTAGTTTTTTCCCTCCTATTTTAATGTTTAGCTTAGCCTATTTTTCTAGAAAATCGCATAACCTTTGTTTTATTAATATTGATTCTCATCCCATACCTGTCGCACTGAATTTCCAATTCACTAAACAATGCTTGCAGCCCCTTGGCTGACGGACAAACTAAAGCTTGGTCATCGGGAAACCTAACTGATTTTATGAATTCTCCGCCGACTTTCATTCCTAGCTCCAGTTCTTCACATGCCTCTTTAATCATTTCCTCCACATATACGTTGAACAACAACGGTGATAATGGGCAACCCTGCCTTACCTTTTCCTAACAGTGCCCATCCCGACTCCCCGTTCCTCACCCGCACCTGAGCAGTTTGAGACATGTACAGGTTGCGGATTAGCCTCCTTTCCCTCCAATCTATTCCTATTTTCTTCAATATACTCATTAGTTTTTCCCAATTCACTCTATCAAACGCTTTTTCGAAATCTGCGAAACAGGCAAATACCTCCTGGTTGTGTTCTATATTCCTCTCGATTAATAATCTCATTACTGCAATGGCATCACGTGTACCTCTCCCCTTCCTAAATCCCAACTGATCATCAACTCTCTATCATTTTGTTGATGATCTTGAGAATAACTTTAGCTGCGTGGGATATCAAACTTATTGTCCTGTAGTCCTCACATGATGTAGCCTTTACCTTTTTCGGAATAGGAACTAACACTGATATATATATATATATATATATATATATATATATAAATAATATATATGTATATATATTATATATATAGGATGTTGTGTTTTCATAGGAATCACAAAATATTTATTTAGGAGCTGTGTCCATCCAAAAACCTACCTTAACTGGTAGATTACCTAATAATAATAATGATATATTATTTATGTATATGTCTGTGTAAAAAGTATATATATATGTATTTATATATGTGTGTGTATAGTATATATATATATATATATATATATATATATATATATATATATATGTTTGTATATATACATATATAATGCAACATTTGTAGGAACTAAATTTCAAGATTAATAAATGCAACCCTAAATGGCGATAGATGTTGAGTGCATTAATGCTCATGTGTTTGGTTTCACAGTCCCACCTATAGTCACACCCATCTGCAACATTTTCAATTGTTAACATGCTTCACATCCGTTGAAATCATGCTGTCGATAATACGTTAGTTGTGGCAATTTTTTTTGGTGTGTGATAAATCATGAATCAGAGAATAAAATACTGGATAGCGAATGAACAAAAAAGAAGAATGCGTAACTTGAAACTACATGTCATGCCACGTGCCGGGTGAAATCTCCCCAGTTACGCCATCCCTGGGTTTTTTTCTCCTAGTATTATTTCTGTGGATTCCATTTTTCAGCCGAATTGCTTTTTACTCGACATCCACGTTGTCACGGTGATTAATGATCGATTGCGACTCGGGTGCGGTCACGCAGCGCAATTTCTGGAGGTGTTGAATCTCATACTAGGGTTAATCGATATCTCGATGATTCGGATGCGATTTGCGATATTCATGCCGTGTTAAATTTTGAAGAGTGTATTATTCCAGTGGGTTTGGTTAAGGAGGACCAGGGTTTAAATCCGAGTGAGACCATCTCGCTCAAGCCGAGTGATTTTTCTTGTACCAGATCTTCTTCGGAAACAAAATATACGTCTAAGAGAAAGGGCAGTATCTACCCTGATGCCTGAATTTCACACGTCATAGGGTTGATTTTAGGTTAACTTTATTCTTATAATGAAAGCAATCATTCTTGTTGATTGCTTTGATTGTGTTTTTAATTACATTACGGTGCTGATCCGCCGAAAGGACTGTTGGGACATCGCATCGTGATCATGCATTCACGATTGTGCGATTGAAATTACGTGTTCGTGATAATCCATTTCAATTTCCGACCCCCGTTGCGAATAGTTTCGAACCGAAGGGATACTAGGTAGGGTACATTGACAATATCGTTCACTTCTATACTGAATTTTGGGCTTATCCCTTTTGAGGTGGAGAGGGAATGCATATCGATATTGTCAATTGCGCCCCCGGTAGACTGGCTAAAACCCGATATACCGTGCTAGGTATTCAAAGTCACGGCATCCAATCTCAACGTTACTGTTGTGTTTGTTGCAGTATTATTTATGTAGTGTAGATAATTCAATATAGGCTCTGTGTTGAAGCACTCAAAACTGTATTCTACCTCTGTTTGGAGACTGTATCAACATTGTAATCTGTAACTGTGGTCATAAAAGGAAAACGTATGCACAATCTTTAAAATAAAAAAGGAGAATTGCCTCCGAAGTCCGTACTCCGTTTACGACCTTTTTCCGTCATGCAATATTGTGATTTTGGTTTGGACTGCTTTGCGGTTCATTTTTTCTGCGCGATGCATTGGCATTTTTGCAGTATTACGACCCGGGCTCGCCACCATAATTCTCTCGCCGATATTGATTAGCAGTCATACAAGAATAAAAAATCGCTCATATTTTTCCTTGTTTGACTGTAGTTTGCGTTGCACAAACGCAGTGTATGAATATATCGTGAAGCTACAGTAGTCATCTTGAAGGTTTGTTTGGCCGATGACGATCGAGTTCACCTCTTACTGAGTGTGAAATGATAAGTGGGCAGTTTATTTTTTTCTGCTTGCAGTTTCCCGGTAGATGTGTACCAGAAAAAGAGCAAGCTGGGTGAAGTTGGGGATGGGACCTAGAATAAAACACGAGAGCTACAGTCAGAAGCCGGAAGACCTTCTCGTTAACCTACCACGCCCTCGCATTCCTATGAAAAGCCACGGGAAAACATCCGATTTTGTTGACTTGTCCCCGATAATGGGACACCGTTTCTAGATGAGTTGCGACCAGAGAGCCATGAGGGAAGTTGTTTGGAGCATTGAAGGCTTTAATGGGGGAAAAACTAGCATCAGCATCAGCGACATTGCGTCCCACTGGGTACTTTCTACAAACAGATGGAGTGAGACAAAGTAGATGGCAACTGGGTGGCTTATCACACATTCTATCAGTATATAGTTCACCGTCTTCGTGTCGAAGTGGAAGAACTGTTTTTCCAGCAGCTATAGCTAGGGCGAGTTATTGATTCAATTAATGTGCTTTAGAATTTGAATTAAATTTATTATTATAGGTTTCCTTGAAAGAAGCAGTAGCAAAAAGAGAAATGTTCATTGGTACATTTAAGTAAAGATGTGAAGAAAAGATTATATAAGAATCAAATATGTAGCGTAGTACTTTATGGATGTGAAATCTGTTCTTTGAGGAAAGAGTGTGACCGTAGGCTTGAGGATATTGGTATGCGGGTGTTGGTTAGAGTGTGGAAACTTAATTTGGATAAAGAGGAGGACAGACGTTGAATATTTAAATGAGGGAAAAGTGAGGAAGCTCCTGGAGAAAATCAGAAAAAAGCAGAAAATGTACATGGAGGAAATATTGAGAAGTAAACTGTTGTTTAAGTAATGGGCTGTGATGCAAGGGAGAGTGTTAGATTTTTGATGTAGAGGAAAGAAGAGGATAAGCTTTTCAGGTAGCATGAAGGTAGGTGGAGGTGATGAAGAAATGAAGATGGAAAGAATATAGGTCAAGCGAAAGAATTTTCTCGCGATCGGTAGACGAAGATAATACATATACCTCAAGGACCGTTAAAAAATTCCTTTACAGGTGGAATACCTTCTATGAATTAGAGATTTCGTTGCCTTGATTTTTATACGAGCATATTGCACCGCGAGGCAAGAGTGAAAGCAGGAGAGGAATCTATAAAATCGTATAGATTTGCGGATTATCAAGTTTAGTCAGACAAGGGTTTACAATCATGCTGATCACATTAGAAAATCAGCAAGACAGGTCTGGAATGAAGTTAATTGTATATGAAATCCAAATCTGTGAGATTATCGGGAAAAAGAAGGCTAAGTTAAACGTTAAAATTGGGGGTTGGAAAATAGAGCTGGTGGGATGAATCACACCGCGGAAGTGTGGATCCAAGGTGGTCAAAATAGTGTTGGTAGAATTAGAATGGAGTTAGGCAAGGTAGCTTCCACAATGAGGGAGTTGTTGACCGGGACGGTGAGTAAGAATATGGAGAAAAGATCTGTGAGAAAACTGTTAGGGAGCTTGGTTTTTAACGGCGCGGAAACTTGGTCGCAGATGAGAAAGATGATGGACGTAGATTGGAGTATTTAGTGATCTGGACGTGGAGAATGATAGAAAAGGTGTCGTGAACCGAAAGTAAAACAAACGAAAAGGTTCTATGCTTGGTGGAGGAGGAGAGAGGTCTGTTTGGAGAAATCCATAAGATGCAGGAAATATGGATGCTTAGCGTTTTGATGGGCAATGAAATGTTAAAGACTGATAAGAGGGAAAGACTTACGGCAAGCGAGGATAAGGATAGTGCATGTTGGACGGCATGGAGTTAGAATGTATGAAGAATTTAATAACAGTTTACAGTGGTGCAGTTGCAATTTGGGGTGTCACGTTGTGTCTTTTACGCGAACTTATGAAATGTACGAGGGGGATGGTGTTAATGTGTTGACCCAACATCTACTCTAAATGGTGTACTACCAAATGATACTAATAGTAACTACCCCGTGTTGAAATGTAGAGTTTTATTGTATAGATATAGGCTCCACGCGGAGTTGTTTTGTGTGGAGAGAGGGTAGGTTCTGGAGAATTTCCGGGGAACATCCGATGTCGGACGTAGACTGAATTGGGAAAGTCCAGAAATCTTCACCGGGTCGGAACGCGAAGTCATTCGTTGGGGCGATGTGCGGGGAAAGTGGGGAGTGGTTGGGTGGAGGGTAGTCATTCGCGGAGGCCTCTCTCCCTCTGCCCTTCCACCCCCACCCACGCCTATCCCCATGGCTCCTCCCTGTCCGACGCCGCCCAGCTCCACGGGACAACGAACTCCCACATCTCGGCGGGCACAAATCCTTTCCCTACGCAGGCTCCACTCCCTAGGTCGGCTGTGGTGCGTCGGGAAAATGCGTCGGCGCTCCTCCAGGCCGGACCCGACAAACATCACCTTGGGGATTAAGGCGCTTTGAGCGCTAGTCGTGTGGGCCGTTGACTGTTGTTGACTTTCGTCTTTGTTAGTTTTTTATCCCGACCGGGAATATTTGAGGGCCTGAATATTTTTTATCTCGGCTCTTATAAATAAGCGAGAGTAAATATCACGTACCCGGTACAGTTATGGGGACGTAGAGATTATATCTCAACCTTTTTTTTTCGTTCGCTAAATTTTTTCGGCCAACTTTTTAATTTGCGCAAATATTGAAAATACGACGTGAATTCGTTTTAAACAAGTTTTAAAGTTTACCCATGAGTTGAATTTAGTCGTGGCACACAGTTAAAAAAATATTTTCATCTCGCATTACGAGAACACGTGAGCTAAACCACAGCAATCAACGCGGAGGTTGGTTTGATAAGTGAGTATAATGCTCCTCTTTTATTAAACTTCACGGCGTGTGAAATTTACGCATTAATGTAGGAGTGACCAGTGCCTTTCTCTAAGCCAACTGTGATTTCCCTCCCGTAAGAGCTGGTTCCCGAATAATCACCTATCTGGTAGGGTGACGCTGAGAGTGACCAGAGGCATCAACTAGAATAGAACTCGCGTCCTGTGAGTCCCGGCCCCAACGCCCTACCCTTAGGACTACCACTCTCCCGTGACACGCCCTATAATTTCTAATATATATATAATAAGTCTGCAGGCAGTCACTGGCGCGCCGAGAATTGGGAAGAGGTGAAGACTTTCTCTATGCTGGAATTCAGTGGCTTTCAGGCACTTGAGCTGCGATAGTTCTACGTCGCTTTGAGAAGCCGAAGACCCTACAGGCCCATGTATTCCGTCGTAACGAAATTTGTTACCTTTCCTCAACTCTCGGCGTACCGGTGACTGCCCATAGACTTAGCAAATGGTGATAAGCTCGGGAGCTACGCCCTCGAAGACTGAGGCGCATGTCAGGAGGATTAGGTGAGATGGAAATCAGCGCCGAAGAATACTACAAACCTTGCGGAGACTAATTATCCGACGTAAAGTAAACTGACGCTGACTACCTCGGGTATTCGAAAACTTAAATAATATACGTTTATGTGTGACCTTAGATAATGACAACAAGAATGTATTCCAATGCCGTGCAACTGTACCGTATATCGAATGTTTTGAATAATAAAAAACTTAAATTTATTTGTACTTCGTTCTTCCTAATTCTCTGTTCACATTCTTTCATTTCCTTCTCTATTCTATCTCCCTAATTATATAGTCTTTGACCCATTGTTTCCTTGTCGTTTTTCTATCAACTGTTCCTATACGTCCCAATATTTCATGTATTGTACCCGTCTCCCAGCCCTCACTGTTATTTTTATATGCTGCCACCGTGTGCTCCTTCCTTTCTATTCCAATTAAAGCGTATGCATTCCATTTCCTCATCCGTCTTCGCTGTTTTATCCTCTCGACTCTGACGTTGCACTTCATTTGTTCTAAGCTATGACCTGAATCCTCATCCGCTCCCGAGGAACTGCGAATTACGTTCTCTGATCCTAAATCCGTCCCTAACCATAATATAGTTTAAGTGATATCTCTCCGAGTCCCCAGGAATTTTCCACGCACACCTTGTGGTGCTTAAACTAAGTGCTCCTTATGATTAAATCCTATCTCCTGCAGAACTCAGCTGTTTTCCCCACGCAGTAATTCCTTATTCTCAAACAGTTGTTAAACAGCTTTGAAAACATACTTGCGCCAACTAAATACATATATCCCTTTTATTTCATGAACAAAATGTATTGAAATGTAATGAAATAATTGACTTTGTAATTTGGCACACTTTATTTAAAAAACACGACCCAGGTTTCGACGTTGAACGTCATCATCAGGGTCGTTCACGTTCATTCAACGTCGAAACCTGGGTCGTGTTTTTTAAATAAAGTGTGTCGAATTACAAAGTCAATTATTTCATTACAATTCAATATGTTATGCAAATTCCACAAAGTTACGCCTGAGACAACAAATTTTAACAAAATGTAATTCTTGATCTTTTTTTAAACTTGCTGCCCTTGCGATATTTGCTTGATAGAGACCAACTCACTTGGTGCAGCTGCTACAAAAGTAATTTAAATGCTATATAGTTATACGTGCGGACGTGAATATGTAAATCTGTACCGCATTCCAAGTTCCGCCAGTCCCTCAGCGGTGCTTCTGGGAACTAAAGGGTTCTCTTCCCACGACGAACATTTTGCCGCATTTGACAATGCGTTGGGCGTCGTGAGCAGTTTTATCGCCTTCTTCCGGCCAACGCCCCAGAAATATTCTTAAGGGTCCTGTGCCCAAATATAGTTGTCGAATAATGGTGGCCAAATATAATATGTTACCGCATCCGCCTCCCCACTTGCACCGTGCGAAGCAATCGCTCATTTTGAACAGTGGAGTTCGGCGATCAGGAGGAATTCTGGATGCGCAATTCTGTGTTATCGCTCTCGGTCGAGAGACTACCAAAAACCCTTGCTTGATTGAAATTCAAAAGGGCGAGAACTAATTGAAGCAAATTGAATTAAGCGCGAGAGACGAGAAAATCAAGGACGAAGAAGCGAAAGGGCGAACGTTCCAAGACACGGACTCAACAATAAAGTCCCTATCAGATGGAAGTATCGTAGCTACCTCACCTTTTAGTGACAATCTGAGCGGAAAGGATTTATCCGAGGCTGAAATATCGAACCCATCTCGAGCCCTCGTTGGTCTAGGACGGTGACGCACAACATTTCAATCAGCGGTCGCAAAACAGATACGTTTCCAAGTTCATCGGACCGTATTAAAAAAATTGTGATGAAAATAGATTTTCAATTAGTGCGTTTCAATTATTTAATGACAATCGTAGACGTATGGATCGACTAAGAAGTACATTTTTTACTTATATTTTTAAAAATGCGATGTTTTTATCGCTGCAATACCAAAAAAGTAATGATTGTCATTTTAAAAATTTAGTTTAATTTTCGAAAAGACATTTAAAACGAAACTTTGCTTAAATTCATTCGGAGATCGGGATGGCGCGGTGGCACGAGGACCCGTGTTCGAATCCCTGCTGATATTTTTCAGTGGTACCCTGATCTCTGCTTGAGGTGCTTTGCGGAGAGCACTTTGAGTGAGTAAGCCGTCCATCGGATGGGACGTTAAGCTGCGGACCGCTTGACGCCTTTCATTAAGAGTAGGTTAATGCCGACGCCGGGTTTCTCTCCATTCTTTATCCTTTCCTGTCCATCCCTAATGGCGCAAATAACCTTAGCTTTCGGTCGCCTCCCCTAAAAACTACTACTGTTGAATTCATTCAATTATGGAAAATAGTGAATCTAAATATATTTTTTTGTTTGGTTGCTAGCATTGCAGTAGTAATACCTCCAGTTGCCACTGCGAAAGGAAATTGACCATTTTAACCTTGACGTTCCATTTTGTCCTCCCCCGCGCATGCAAGCCACCGCCTTCCAGGAATTTGCCGAATTTTGCGAAAAGCTCAAGAGTCGACACACCCGCCCACCTCGAACGTGCCGAGACGACTCGGGCGAGAGGCGACGCGTGATTTAACGCCGACAAAGTCAGTCTCCCCCGGGCGGCAGCGGCAGCGAGGGTTCGGTCGGGGAAGGACCGCCCTCTCTCACACACGCACGCGGCTTTTCTCTTTACCCCCCATTCCCCTCCCCAACAAACCCTCGCCATCATCCCGAGACCGTAAAGGGGACTGGTGGAACCCAGGAGGAGGACAAAAGGGTTGTATTTCTCACTTTCTCCTCCTCCCTCTCCTTATCTCACTCACTACCCACCCTCCTCTTTTCTTTTCAAAAAAACGTGAATGGGCCGTAGATGTCAGCGAGGTGGAGGATGAATGAGCAACGTCATGGAGACAAGCGAGGATTATGAGGAATAAGCGAGCCGGAAGAGTCTCCTCCCACCCTCCCACGAACCCCTCCCTCCGCCTCAACCCCGCCCTCTTGGTGCCGTAAAGCCTACTAATGTCGGCGCCGCGCTCTCAGATCGATGATGAATGATGATGCGGCTTGCATTTGTGGTACGGATTAGCAGGCCGGGAGGAGAGAGAGGGAGGGTTGGAAAAATGTGGTTCGGAATGCAAGGGATGCCCCACCCCGTTGTCATCCCCTCTCCCACTTGTCTCTCTCCCCCTCTGTCCTCTGTAGATCTCCGTGTACCCTTTTTTGACATTTCGGCGTGATGCGTTAGCCCGTCGGACGTGTCGGAAAAATTATTGGTGATTAATATGCATTTATAAGGGTTTGTTCAACCGTCTTCTTCCACCCTGCCTCACTGAATGTCGGCGGGCGTTAAAAAAGAAACGCGAGTGCGATGAATTTTTCGGTCCCTCCATCGTCGAACCGTGGAGGAAGGCGTGCACCTAGTGAACAGTTGACCCATTTCGCGTTCCTTTCCTTCTGTTTTATTTTTCCTCCCCACTTTTTAATGGCGGACTGAAAACGTTCCCCGAACAATATGCTCAGACGTTAGGAAATCCCCCCTCCCTCCCTCTCCCCCCCCACTCCCAAGTTGTGTGTCCCTTCGTCGAGGTTTAATCTCCGGGGTCTCAACTTGGAGGGGGGAGGGGGCGAGCCGCGTTAATGAGCGTCGGTGATTAATTAGCGTTTTGCCCGCTAATTTCGCCAGGTTGTGGGCGACGTGCCGGCGCTGTTCGTTGGTTGTCGACGTTCCAAGTTCCTGCCGTCCTGGGGACGATTAAATTTTAATACGTGAGTAGCCCGGGATTTCAACAAAGACGGAATCTGTTAATATTTCGCTCCTTTCGTCCTGCGTTCTCTTGCCGCTCATCTCCCCTCCTCTCTCTCCCTGTCTCTGTCTTTCAGCGCTCTACTCCGAATGAATATTTTATCGAATGCCCAATTTGACCATCTTTGTTCCGCTAATATATTTTTCCCTTCGTCCGGCAGCAGTAGAGATTTGCATTAAGATACCGCGCGTTACTCTCGTCCATTGGCGTACCTTACTCGTGTTAAGAGTATGGTTGCAAATTGATTATCCCTTCGCAAACGTCATTGGTGTGTTCATTTTCGTTGATAATCGAAGAAAATGCTTGATTTCTCTTTTTAGCCGATCCCGAAGTACTGCACTAATCAAATCCCCGCCGTTTGTCAGGGAATTCTTTTGCAGACGGCCCACTCAAAGCGATTCAATCAAAGAGATGGCGCTTGTACTAATAGCGTGCATATATCACTCTTGAACAGAGAACACGTACTATCACGTTCCTCGTGATTTGTAGTACGTGCCTTTTGACGTGCATCGAGAGATTTAAAACAATTATTCAACGCGGGGGATACGTTTTTCATCATTTTTCAATCTCTTTTCCTCCGAAATAAACCTTTTTCCCTCATGCCGGGACTTCATTTCAAACCGAATGAAAAAACAAGCTAGGCACACAACGCATTAATATCGAGCGCCTCTTTTTACTCTCCTATAAACTGCAATTGAGCTGCATTTTTTTAGACACGTCCATGATATGGCACGCGAAAAATATAGGTCAGAACATCCGCAGGGTTTTTCGCGTAGAACGTTCTTTCCTCTCTATTTGCGTTAAGCTGAGAGCCTGCTTTACCAGACAATCTAAAAAAAAAAAACCTCAGCCTTGAGGAGGCGGGAGGAATTTCGTTGAAAATAAGCTTCACTTGATTATCTCTTAAGTGGGATTCCGCATTGCCGCGTCATGATTTGGTAATAACAGTTCGGATCCTCTTCCAGCAGGTAGGAGTTGGCGTAATACTTTACTCGAGTATGTGCCGTAATTTTGCGGTGACGATGCTTCGGAATGGCGTAAATTATTCGGCGCGGTGCCATTCGGTCTGATATCTCGCTTGAAGTTCAGTTCGCGTTGTTTATTTGCCACCACACACACACATATATAGTATACATAAACATGTATACACAGACACATATTTATAGTAATACAAGTTGTATGGTGCGGAAAAGGTCCCTGAAACTAGACGATTGGTATAAATTGGAAACTTTTGGGATGTGGGTGTAAAGGTGGATGGAAAAGCTGAAATGGATATATAGTAAAACAGACGAGGAGGTGTTATACATGGGGAAGGGCAGGGGACTGTTGGCATAGATTCAAAGGGGACCAGAAAGATTGATGTACAGTAAATATTTTGATTAATGTTGGATGCTTGCATACGGTGATAATTGGGTAAAGGTGATGCAAACGAGGAAGGGGTGGTAAAAGGATAGGTATGTTGGACGGAATGAATGGGCGAAGTAAGTATGCGGAGTTGAACAAGAATCTATTGTAGTGTCGGTTGGTATTTTAGTAGAAGGGCGAAAGAAACGTATCGTTGTTCATTCTATGTCCATCCAAAACGTTAGGCTACGTTAGGCTAGAGGGGGATCATGAAAGTAAAATAAATTTAAAATGTAGGTTATTGAGTTCAGTCCCCATTATATTCTAGTTTTAAACATTGAACTTCTAATTTCTTTCGTCTCTCAAAAAAACACCTAATTATTAAAAAAATCAACCTCTTGAGCGAATAAAATAATCTTCCCCAGTCAATGTTTTTAATGTGTGTTCACGTCTTTTTCTTGCCGTTATAATCCGTAATACAATTTCCTACCTATTCTCTTACGTCCAATTTTACCCAAACAAGAAAAGATTGGGCGGCCTTTTGCGTTAAAGAACAAACTGATTTTCCGTAGCTCTCAGTCCGTCACGTCACTAGATTTTAATTTCCCCTCGGTGATTGTGTACCCAGGCTGTAATATGAGTAATGGATCAAGTTTATCGTCGTTGATAGCGCATGCCAATGCTGGTTCCGAACGTTAGGTGGCCACAAAATGTCCGTAGTTTTCTGAAAATTGTGGCTTTTGAACCACTTGGCCACTTTCGTTCCCCTCGTTAATTATCGTGTCAATCACAACCTTTCTACATGTCATCCAGCGGCAGGGTTGCCCTAGGTTGGCGACCTCTAATCGATATCGGGTTGTCACAATTCTATTGGGAAATCGACCTTAGATCGGCGATCAGGAATGAATTTGTATCTAATTTGTCATAATTTTTGCCTGAACGTTTGGTCCTAGTAACTGAGCGAGATGATTATTATAGGATATCCGCATGAATGATAGTATGTTTTAATAATTACATATTTTGGGCATATCAATCCCCATTTTTTCCTTGGGTTCGGAGTGGTTATCATATGACGGTGTCTTTACACGTGCATATCATTTGTGATTCCGACATTTGGCTGTGTTTAGCCCTCTGCCACAAACAGTCTCTTCTGGTACGTTCTTTTTCGATTATGCTCGTAACTCTAGCATTACATATCCGAATTCTGTGGCGAAATTTTTTCGGTTAGCGGGCTTAAAATTATGCATTACGCCGCATTTTGCAGATGTATAAGTTATAAGTGGTACTCCATAGCAGCACTACACAATGGTCCAAGTTTATTTTAATTTGGCTTAAATTACTGCTCATACATTACAATCAATAAAAATATTGAAGGAAATCAATTACAAAATATTTTCTACAATGATGGAAATTATTACATTGATAATGAAGAGAAGTTAAACACGTTAATACTCGTATGACCGAAGGCTACATAAATTTTTAAGTGCTTTTAAATTTATTGTTGATGCATGGTAACTGGTGCTATTTCCAAGAAGCAATAGGGATGAATATGCGATGTTTATTATCAAATAGGTGCTTAATTACACACCTGACCAGACTCATGCATGTGTCCAAGTGCCAGAATGGTACCAATTGGTGTCATAAATCGTATAATTTCTTCAACTCATTCGATGTCATCGCATGTTAGTGGAATCGTGTGTCGGCATTAGCAGTATCGTGATTCATGATTACCAGTTTTTGAAACCAACATTGACAAAACATATTTAGAACAAGGTAGCATATATCCATATTCATATCAAAAATTTCAGAGTTCCAAATATGAAGGGCATATGTACGAGTATGTGGAACCTTTGAGGATCTACACAATTCCTCTCAATAATCAAGCAGTTTTCATGTTTAGAAAGTTTTCCAGGAACTTAACGCGGTTACATGATTGGTTGAAGTTATCATTGAATGAAACAGTATTTTCTCCTACCAGTAGAACTTCGAAATATCTAAATAATATAAGAGTTAATCCGATTATATAGCCTTCCTTGTTTTATAGTCATTCATCGAGCTCATTTTTTGTTCATCATCATCTCTAGCATTAAGGATGTATTTGCTACAGCCGTCCATTTCTCTCTCCAGTTACCAACCCAATCCAGTTCTTCATGAATGTTAATTTTCACAGTTATTATCCGCTCCGTTCTTAGTCTATTCCCTGGACATTTTTCCCCATTTCTATTTTTATTCACCTCCTAAGGAGATGGCAATATTTTGGATTAAGTCCAATGTCCAATCTATATCATATATCCTGCTACACTTCCATTTCTTTCGTGCTGCTGTCATTGGAATGGGAAAGTGAGATCGGTGTTTGTTTTTTTTAGTTTTCGCAAGACGTAGTAGTACTTCGCCAATCTCGTTGTTATTTCTTCATAGCTCTTATTACTCACTCTGCAACTCATCCTCTGTCTTCATTTTTACCGTTCATCCCATGGATATCTCAATAGCGGCATGTAGTAACTTATTGTGCCCCAGAATATGATCAATGACCAAGTTTTCCTTTCCTTTTGATCAGTTTCTTCCTTAGTTCCTACCGTCGCGCAGTCGTCGAAGGACTTTATAATTCCTCCTTGCCTCGCTCCCTCTTAGCGGCTTCTAGGGTGAATTGTAAAATTTGGTGCATCAGTCATACCGTCAGTTTATTATTTCTGTTATTTTTTATTGAGCGCGTTCGAGTATCTGGAATGTTAGGGATCAGATAAACGGAAATAGGCGTCACTCAGCGGGATTCTTTCATGTTGAAATACATAACTTTGTTTTTAACAGACATTTGATTGCTCATCATCCGGAGCGACATCCTCAGGTGTACAATTGTATGCATACTATCCTTAATAGAATGAATCCTTATACCCTTATTCCTTGCCCCTTCCATTCAATTTCCTGATTGAATAATAATATGCTAGTCTACGGTTTAAGGCATGATTTGAATTCACGAGCAGATAGGCTAGCTTTTTTAACTTCAACTAACACGAAATAATGTGACCGTACAGTAAACCCTTCTTCAATTCCACCGGTTTTTTGTTTTAGCCTCCCTGCCTCGCCTACCTTGCATTAGCATTGTTCTTTCCATCATAGTTTTCAAGAGATTTCACAGTGTTTACTCTGCCCTCAGTTAACTTGCCTCCTTTGAATTAAACGCAGCAACCGTCTCTCTTCTCCCACCATTCAATGCATTTCTTCGTTAGTTTCCCATTCCGTCGACTTTACCTTTTCCAACCTTTCCCAAACCCTCGCCTCCTATCACCCCAATCTTCCTGCTTCAACTGCCAATTTTCCGAGCAGCACAAAATCAAGCTCCATATCAACTTTTTAACTAAAATTTTTATAATATCCTTGCTCAATGTTCCTGCCATCCTCCTTGTAAAAGCTTAATTTGCCTTCTTCTTAGGTCTCCGCTACTTTGAATATCTTCGCCTTAAACAATTTAATATATGTAGACTTTCACCTCCTCCAGTTTATGCGCTTTATTTTTATTATTATTTTAATAAATAATAATCTACTTCATCAACGCATATTTTTGATGAATCCTAGGACTTCACGTTACAGTGCTCCTATGCCTTAGGTGACATGATACAAAATATCCTCAGATCCGAGACTACAAATTACGAAAACTCCCTCCTTTAGCTCTGCATACTGCCTGCCTCCCTTAATTCCTTAAATTCCTTACTGTCTGTCTTCGCTTACCTCGGTTTCCCAGCATTGTCTAATGACCATCTTCAGCAACCCATTGCGTCTCAGTACACCCTGTATCCACTTGCCTTGACTTTTTCCAGTTACTCCGAACTGACATCTTTCTTCCAATACCACAACTAGAACTTCATCCTTTGTTTTTATGCACTCAGATTTGAATGTTTAAATTCCTCATCGGATAAGTCCTGTAAAAATATTAATATATGGGCGTGAAAAATGTAAATGTCGCGGGACGACGAAACCCGGTTCGTGAGGAATAAAATACCCTCTGAAGGCAGTTGTACGCGTTTTAACATAATATGATCGATCGCTCACTCAATTTAACATGAGTCTCTGGTTCACGTGGCCAAGCGTCTCATGGAGGTGCGTGATTTTCAAAGAATTTTCGCTCGCCTGCCGATGAACTGCGTGAATTTTTTCACCTTCTTTCCCATTTCACCTTCGGCGGCAGCCGTCCTCCGATCCGCTGCGCGCGTGGAGATCGGATTTACGAGCAGAAATTCCTCGCTGCGTTGCGTAAGTGAGAGGAGTGGAGTCATTGGGGGAAAAGGCACGCGAGGCGGGAGTGCTTTTTGCGGGAGTGTCTCCCTCCCATCCTCTCTCCTCTCCTTCACCTCGCAGAGTGAGTGCCCCGGGGTACCTTGTGCCGCGTGTCGCACTCTGTCCATGACGCATCGACGGCAACATATTTTAGAGGAGAGCACGGTTTCCGCACTCGTCTCCAGTGAAGTCGATGTCAAGCTGGCAGCGGGCAAGCAGACCTGATCTCTATCAGGTCCTCTTTCAAGCAACCACCGCTCTTTACTCAAGAGTTTTCGGCCTGGTGAAGTTAAATACCTCACCTTCAACTTAGCCTTATGGGATGCGCGGAATCTTTCCGACCAAGGTGGGAAATCAATTCAATTTCCTGCTCTATTTGAAGTGTCTGTCTAGTCCTGGTACTAAGGAAATAGCACCGCTTGGAATTTAGAATCTCTCTTAGGGTGTCTCAAAATGAAAAGACTCTCTCTAGACATCATCTAGGATTTGAGCACTCCATAGTATTGGTAGTTACTCCAAGTTAAATAGTGGTTGGTTGGTGTAGTAGTGTTTGGTAGAGGTTGAAGTTTCAGGGAAGGGGGAAGGGTGGAGAGAAATCCGGCGTCGGCATTAGCCCACTATTTACCAAATATACCAAGGGGCCACGCAATTTTCACGGTCTATCCGATGGACAACGTACTCCTCTTTTCGCATTCTCCACATGACACCCCAAGTAGGTATCGAAACACCACTGGAAATTCTTTCACCGCTTGGACTCTAACCCGAACCCTCAGGGTGAGAAGCCGCCGCACTAACCCGATCCCATTCCTCTTGGAGTGGTAGCCGAACGCTCAGGCCACCGGGATACCACGGCTAGAAGCCTCGTACAAAACAATTGCGTAGGAATACAATTGTACCCCACGGTCACTCATTGAAACACATGCATGCTGATGAGGACATTGTTCTTTCGAGGTCCATCTTATTTCCGTTGGTTTTTTAAAGTTGTTTTGCCATCTTTTCTGAAGGTATTTTCATGTTTCACTTCGTAGTGAATCAACGTAAACCACGTAAGTAGATTGCCTGCACCTCTCCCATGCCGCGGTTCCTGTAAAGCTCTCCTTCATACTGGTTGATATGCCCTTGGGACCTTTGAGGGAGAAAAATGGTAATTGATTCTCGAAGAATCGGGTCACTCCACTCAGGTGGCTTGAGCGGGGTTTTTAAGATCCAGCTCCAAAAGATGAGGAGCTCTTAAATCGCCCAACTCCCATTTCCTCCCGCGGAAGCCATTTGAATAAAATAGGGAGTTTTTTTAAAATGGAATTGAAATAGACAAGGCGCTTAGGCTCTAGGTTCCAGGGCGCCCATTTAGAGGAAAGCATAACGTTTTGGTAATATTCAGTGCTCAAATTAGTATATTTATTTTTTTCTAAAATCTTTTATGTGGTCTTAATGGAATTCTTTTGACTCAACTCAATTCCCATGACGTGCATTTCACTCGATTCGTTTTAAAATTTCAGTTAATGTGGGAAGTTTCACAATTTTTTATTTAATCTTTTACAGGGGGGAATTAAAAAAAGTGTTTAATCGCATCCCTTGAGTCGGATGGGGTTGGTGCTGCACACTTAAAAGTCTTTCACAACCCTAATTTTATCTTTTTTCCCGGGAGAGGATATTGAAGACGGCGCCAGTAGCAAGAAGCACTTTAATAGGCATCGTATTTATGTTGAAATTCATTAAGATTTTTATCTCTTAGATTACGGGTAGTATCATATCAAAATACCTGCCATTATTATTACGACAAGGAGATGGTGCCACTCTATCAGGGATTAGAAATTCCGGGAAGATGTTTTCTTGAGAATTGGCCATTCTAATGCTTGTTAGTGAGTTTTAGAGAAGGATAAATTTTGACATACTTGCAAATGTGTGTGTGTGTGTGCACAGAGGGTGGGAATCGAAAGCCATTGTCCCGGAGCTACCCACATTCAGGCACCCTTAGTTCGGAGGTCGTCAAAGTGCTCAGGCCTCCTCCCCTTTGTGATACCCTTGGCCTTGATCACCAGGCAGGCATGGCCAGGGGCAATCCACAGCGCTCTCATTCCGTCATTTTTAACGATTCCAGTCGGCTGTTTCACCCTTTATCTAAATGAACCTTCGTGTACGCTCATACAAGCAGGACTGTGCATATCCTGCAGGTAAGGTTGCCAAGAGCTTTAGCTTCAGAATCGCGTCTCTATGCTCACCAGCTTTGACTGAAACCCACGAAGTATTTTAATTCATTTTGGCATTGGGGAATAGCCATGTTTCATTAATTGTCAATGTTACCTAAATTCTTCATGACCATAGGAAGCATACATTTTGAATACGACCTCATGTGACGATATCTGCGGCGTGAAAAGTTCATTGTCATCACAAATGAATTACGACAAACGTGTTTTGCGCAACATTGTCATTTGTCTTTCATGTTATGTACAAAAATTTCATCGGACCCGTGGGCTTTCTCTCGACAACCTCTAGCCAAAAACCAGACCCTTTTCAATATAACACTAGTGAAAGGGAAAATATCAATTCAGGGAAGCGTGCTGGTCCTGCGGGTAGATTTCTGTCCCACTGACCGATAGACCCGGGTTTGATTCCGGGTGCCGCCTTTACTTATCAAATCAACCTTGTTAACCCAGAGATTTTGCTCAATTTTGACCAGAAGTTTTGCTCAGTTGTTCGACTTGACGTTTTGAACATTATATCAAAATTCCCCGATATTCCCATGGTTGTGTTCCCGTTTTTATCGGGGCCTTAAAAATACGCATAGGGACTTAAAAGAACATGCCCTGCCTGAAACATTACTTCGATTTAACCTTGAATGGTCTCAGAGGTTTAGAGAAATGTTTGCTAAACCCAAAAAATGATAAAAAATTTGACTGCTCTTAGATTTGTCACCATACGTGGCGGCATCTATTTCGGGAGGCTATACGTTCTTGTGCTATGAAATTGATTAATGTGGGTGGTTTTAATATAATTAGACATTCAAAGATGGCTCAGCTAAACGAAAGGTTCGCTGCTCCCTTTTCTGGCCGATATAATTGCTGGCCAAAGTTGGCGGACAATTGTTGATATTCCCATGATGAACGATCTTTAAAATGGCTTCCTCCATGTGGAAAAAGGAAATTTTGGGATATAATCTGTGAATTCGGGCACGGTTGAATCTTTCCACGCATTAAGCCCTTGAATTGAATACATTGCGGTAACTGAAGCAAAAAGAACCACGAATGAAGTAAATTAACCTTTATGGATGTCGTCTTCATTGAATCTAGACTAAGGAATAACGAAGCAAACGTCGATTCGTCATACTGTTTCTATTTTGATGGTCTGATTTTTTTGCATATACCCATCGTCGCCCTTTCTGACTCTCATGCTTATATTTTCAAATGTAAAATCTAAGCTCCTACTTCACTTAACAGCGAAAAAAAAACGGCCATGGAAGTAATATCGTACATCCACCTCATTCACTATGTTGAAAAAATCCTCGCAGAATCAGCGCTGAATCGTCAATAGGGTCATTCATCAATTACATCACTCCAATATTGGGAGTTCGGGACCGTCCAAATATGACAAATGGAGGCTGTGAGGTAGAACTCAGAACGACGTTGATGCCGTATCAAAAAATATTAGACTTTAATCAAAAACGCGAAGAAAAATTTATGGCATAGGTTTATTTAAATCTATCATTTTTTTATATTGCCGTGTTTGAACGGCGCGGTGAATGTTGATAAGGGTTTCAAAATAGAGGTAAAAGTCGTGTGAAGTAATTTATTGACGACCTCTCTAATACTTTGGTAATAATAATTAATCATTGGTGGCTTTCTCCATCAGAGTTCAAGGGGCGGTACTCGTGCAAGTGCGGTGCAAGAAGGTGATGGATAGTATTGTTTTTATGCCTTCGTATCAAATCGGCTGTAGCCTGATTAATAGTGTACTGGTCAAAGTGCTTTTTATTTTGGAGTAGCGTGCCCTTTCTCCGTGTCTCTCTCCACCATCCGTTACCCTCTGCGTATCTACACATCCTCTTTATTCTGTCAAATCATCCGTCATTTTTTTCCTTCCTCCCATTCGTTGGCTTTCCATTGTTCGTGCTCGGAACTGCATCTCTTAACTTGTGATTCCCTTTCCGGTCTTTTATTTTACTCAGCATTTTCCTTGTCTCTTCTCACTTCCTTTTACTCAGAAGGAGCATGACGTGGACTATAATTGAAGATATAAAGAAAATACTCGTGAAAACTTAAATGTGTAGCGTATTTTTGTTTGCTTCCGAGATATTTGACAGGGTTGAGGCTGAATGACAAAAATGGCAATGTTTTCGGGGCATTTCTTCGAGATGTTCAGTCACTTTGTAGAAGCTGATTCTTATCCAATGAAACTTTTTTTAAATATTGAGGTTATAAAACATTTATATTTGGTTGTAACATTTCTGTAATATTTTGAATAATTAAAAAATATTTATTCTGCTAGAATATTGTTCTTCTTTCATAAAATATAAGCTTGTGGACCGTATTTTTATCATGTATGCTTTTGTAGATCGTACGCGTCATAAATACCCGCGGTGGTATATTCATGTGCGAAACTACAAAGAGGCACCTGATTTAATCTTTGATTGAAGGTTTTTGCAAGGATTACTGTTTTCTCTAAGAGGTTTTTCATAGGGTTATTAGAATAAAGATGGTTATCCTAATTAAAAACTTGATTGATTTCCTTACAGTTCCTCTCAGTTATCTCCAGTGGGACTATGGCATTTTGTATATCTCTGCAGAAAAACCCGAATTCAAAAATGGCGTGTTTCAGGAACGTCATTTTTCTTATGGACCTAATAAAATATTATTTTGCGTTTTCTTCTTCATGAATTTCGTTGATTTCTCGATATCCTCATTCATTCATATTCTTAATTCATGCGGAGTGATACTGCTTGTGCCAAGAAAATAAAATCGCGCTCCGTTGGAGGTCGCAAGTGGTGTGTATCTCGCTCGTGTATCGATCGTAGAATTCGTTGCGTTCTGTTTCGGGAAGGTTATCTATAATTGGTTTCCATTCTCAATAGTTTCGCATGCTCCCGTTCCGCTTCCATCTTGAGAACGGCTCTCGGCTCTCTTCCCCATTTTGCATCGGATGGAGTAACGCGAACAAGTATAGATCACTCCTTACTCGTTCAAACTTTTAAGTGCTTATTTCCGGGGTTCCAAAACTTGGAACGGGCCACCTCACGCCATAAAATATCAGGAAAAGGTTTGCCATGTCAGCCACCCGCTCCACCCCCAAAAACTATCGTATATTACCCTCGAACTGATTTCTACGTTGTACAAGCTCCTTAGTAGGTGCTTAACCTTACTTGTGGGAGAGGATGAAATTACGTATGCGGGAGCCTATCTATGACGTGAAATATCACCGGCATCCCTAGTCCTCAAGTAGTTTGGCCTGCTTAACAACGCCGTCTGCGTGGGATTACTCGGAAACTCATATAATTTTAGGGCATATAACGTTCTCCACGGGCTTTGCAGCCGGTTTGTGTTGACCCGTTGAATATTCCTTATCTTCGTTACTCTTTCACAGAATACGCGATTAGTTATTCCACATAGAGGCAAAACATCGTAGAATTGGAATTCTGCTAGTCTTCCCATTTTGCTTATGACATTTGACAAAGGTCCAATTTAGAAGATCTGGCAATGCTTCAGTGTAAGTGAAAATATCACAGTACGTTAAAATAATATATTTCTTTTGACTTGGTTTTAATTAATCTGGTAAACTTACATAACGTTTTCGTAGTGCCTCTAATCAGCAACACTATGATTGAATTATTTTCTATTCTTTTAGTGGATTATTTATTATGAAATTTTAAATCATTGTCATTTGAATTTTTATTATAACAGATTTCAAAGCGTAAATTATCATTGCCAACATTATGAGGTTCGTTAATCGAAAGAATATACCTGATGTTGAATGTAATTGATTTTATAGGGAATTACTATGCAGTTCATGGCGCTTTATTGCATCGTCTGGTCAATCATTGACTTAAATTTTGTATCGATTGCAATAAAAATATGACTCGCTTAATTCTCGCTCACAGCACCAAAATGTCTCAATTGCAGTCTCATTTTCACCGCTACCATATCATAATGCCATTCCTCGCCAGAAACTAATTTTGGGAGTGGAATCAATGTCGAATCTTGAAGTCATTAGCATCAGTGTTGCGTTCGTCCAATGATAGATCCGTCATTGTACGTACTCAGTCATTACTGCGCTCAACATGATGCTGCGAAGTTCCATTTGGAGAGTGGGATCAAAAGGAAAAAAATCACCATTTAACATTCTCTTTCGGACGTGAACAAGTAGTCGAATATGAATTTGGTATTTTTCAGATGTGACTACCACGCAAATATGAATGCAGTGGTATCTCGACTTAAGAACCACTCATCATGCGAACTTTACCCAAGATGCAAACGTTTTTCATATTTCGTTTTGGCCTCCAGTTACGACCTTTTATTTTCCATATAAGAACTATGATGCTTTTCTAATGCAGCGTATCCCAGAATGCTTAATGCTAGGAACAGTGTAGTGCTCTTTGTTCAAAGGCGAGCACTTCCAGCGATGCAACCGAGTGCACATTATTTCTGAGTGTATGCATTTCACGCTGTACACTTTAAGAGAAACTGTTAAACTCTCCTACTGTAGCATATGTGCACGTTCAGCGTAAACCTTTTTCCAGTGTAATGCTAGACATTACTTCCGTAGGTATGTATTGTGCAACTAGCGCGTCACGTGTCTGCAGTTTTGTCCGTTTGATGTCTAAGAGGCGAAAAAGGCAGCTGATGGCAACTAATCGAAAACAGAACTCGTTGGTGAATTTATTTTATAAATAGAAAATGATTTCTACACGAAGCATGCGGGACCAAAGATCTCAGAAAAAATACTTAATAATTGTATACATTTATTACTGTGTTTTTTTTGCAAAATTTCTAACTGGGGTTAACTCATCTCCTATATGATAAAATAGATATCGGGTTTCGAGATACCAACCGAAGAGACGAATGAAATATGTTCGCAGGTCGACGTTCCGCCGTATTTTGTACATTTTGCACGTTTATGAGAGAGAAAATTATTCTTTTGACCGGGTTTTGAACCCCGACCTTAGGCGATTGTTTTTTCATAAAGAAATTTCTCGCATTTTTGTGCATATTAAAAATTGTTTAACACCGCTATAGTTACCGTCGTAGCATTTCCCACTCTTTCTTTGGGTTTGTCTAAGCCAAACACCTGTGCGTTTAAACGTGACTTTCGTGAACTGTGACGCAATGCGCACGACTGCGATTCCGTCGTGACATTTTATGGTCGATAATTTGTCAGAAAATCATATTCCTTTAAAGCGAATTAGACATTCATAGTGTATGAGGTACGTCCATTCTATAAGGTCACCCAATTTTTTCTCTCGTAGCTGGGAGTTAATATGTACGATGTGGTTGAGCTAACGTTTGCGTGGGAGCTCTTTGTAAAAATATACGTAAGACATAGATGATTGCACCGTACGGTGAACAAAGTTCTTATAGCTTCCGCTGGGGTGAGAATTGTTTTTATTACTAAAAATTGTATCATTTAGCGCACATGAACAGCGTGTAGTCCCCCTTTTTCTCATCTTGAGTCACCCGTCGAATTTCATCGTCACTTGATTCAGACATGCGGTGATGGTATTATGGATACGTAAACTGTGCGTTCGTAATTGCTGCAGTTTAAAGAAGGCCGAACTTCGCGTTAAAACGAACGAGAGAAACTTCGGGCACGGATAATTAGCAAATTTTCCTGTAAGCAAAAGAGTTCCCTACGGAAGTGTTTGTTCTCGATGGCCATGGAGTAATTGCGTAAAACCCTTTGAAATAATTTTCGTCGATGAAAATATAACATAGAGAAATAACAGAAGTTTTAGCATTCTGGTGTGTTTAGATATTCAATAAAAAAGAGACCTTTGAAATTGAACTAATCTCGTAAAAAAAAACCCCGCCACGATTGGTTAACTAGCCAAAGCACTGTGGCGGATCTCGATGCGGGTCCGAATGCCTATCTAGGCGAATGATTTTTTTCCGCCTGAAATTCATCGCATTTATCTCTAGAGCCATCGCTCGATTCCAGTAAATATTATTCTTTGCCACATTATTAAAACATGAGTTGCATTAGTAAAGGAGGGCCTTGTATTTTGTTTTTTTTATATAACTGAATATTATCCTTTAAAGGCATTGGCAACATGCGTTGTTCGACATAGAAAAGAGTAACGTTGTTTATTATTTCATTGCATTCAGTAGCGGTTGGTATTCTGGCAAACTCGTGAATAATTTATTAAAGGTCTTGACATTACGGTATGTTTTTAATTACTAACTAAAACGATGCTGCCCGATACTCTAATTATGTCCGTGAAAATGCTAATTTTTATTTCATAGAATAATAAAACTTTAATCGAAATCGTCCCTTCAACTCCCGCCTCAATTTGCTGCTGAAATTAACAAACGTGAACGATATTGGCAACTATCTATTTGTATTTGAATGGATTCTCCATCGGCGATCATTCTGGAGCTTGCTTGTAATCCTATCATGTCCCTTATATCCTGGCGCTCTCTGGCATTCATTGATGATGAAATAGGTAATTACACGCACCACGCTTTTATCTCCGACTAACTCGATAAATGTGGTGACCAGTTATCCTTGACTCAAGCCACGCATATGAACGAATTAATCCTGCGTGCAAGATATCATTTGCCTACATTGACTCTAAAGCACTGTCGATATTGCTGCAGGTAAGGGTAAAATTTCCAGAATATAAAATTTGAAAGGCGTTATATTGACTAATTTGTCGTTTTTCGTGGTTGTTAATAGAAGCAGTTTGCCACTAGAGTTAGATCATTTTTCATTGTCGGTGTACTGAATCCATTTTTGTAAACAGTTCGTGTATATCCGTCTGTCATCGTTCGCATCCTTCTCTTATTCAAGCTGAAACGTCTACATTGGATATGTCCCACATGTAAATTTCTTATACTCCTGTTCTACCAAAGGTGTAAAAGGTGCATAATTTCTAACGTGTTCATATTTAATGCGTTCCACAGCAACGTGGAGTGCAAATATTCAATGATATTTTTGAATCTGTGGACCAACATCCACAAATTAGTTAAACATGACGTTTTGCGGGATCTACATGCCAAAGGACACCCCTACTGGTTGTTTCACCGCTCCCGTGTCCTCGTTACCTTGTGTAATTAAACTTCCACCATTGAGTAAAGAATCCATATTTACTACTTAATCAGCACTGTGGCTAATCTACCGCAGGGCTTCAATATCGAGGTTTATTTTTTTTCCTTTGATACTAATGAGCTTGTAATATTATGCACGTACCTATTTATGTATTCGATCGATTTTAATCTGCGTTTTTGGTTGATTATATAAATTTATCGTTGCATAAATTTGGCGTTTATTTATCATTAAGAAAGAGAATAAAAGATTACTTGTTAATTTTCTCGGGCTCTTCACCACCTACTTAGCTAGAGGTCACGGCGGCAATGAAGAGGCCCACATAGCTGTGGGGAATACAGTTTTGGGGTTGCAATTGATGAAGGGAATCGTCGTTTTCAACGGCTTTCAAGTAAGCCGCTAAATGGCGGCAAAAGGCTGACCATGGGGGATTACAGCCGTGGTAACGCCGGAACAATGAATTAAAACACCGCGGTAAGCGTTTCCCGAATCGTTGTGGCAAATCGGCTTTCCTTATCTTTGATTTATGCTCGTGACCCTTCGGGCAAGGGGCGTTAGTGTAAGGTGGGGGACGGAGGTTGGGGGGGGGGCGCAAATAGAACTGACCGTTTAGTTCTTTGAACATCGACTGCAACCATCATCGGTGCAGTCATCTTCGAAAGAGAAAGTACCAGTCACCATCAATCACCTTTAAAACTCATTGTGGAAAAGTTGGCGAACCCATCGTCACCAAACCCATTTCCGGAACAGATCCTCTTTCAATCTCGTAACAAATGGGCAGTGTCCAATTCTCAGAAACGCCTTTTGATTTAAAGGGTGACAAACTGCACAGTAGGAATGCATTATTCTCTAGTGTTTAATAGATGAGAAAAATGAGAAAAATTTTCAGTGGACTGCAACGAAAATTGTTTAATTTAATTGATGCTAAATAGCTTGTAGCTTGTTTCATAAAAACTTAATCTAAATTAATTTCATGCTATTGCTCGGTGATAGGTCAGTTAAAATTTCCAGTTACGTCACCCCTCCCATGAATTATTCCCTATCCATACGTCATCATTTATTTATTTTCTAATATAAGCTACCGTGCAGAAGGGCCTTTTTGAAGCAATGAAAATGATATCGATTTCAATTACGTCTAGATAGAATTGATCATGATAAAAATGACTTAAATAAATATTATTATTCAAATGATACAGACAATAATTAACCCATTTGGGCGTTTAGTTTGCTTCTCAAACTGCACTGTTCAGATGATTCCCAGGATCGGGTATTACCCCCTTTTGTTAGATAATATCCATCATTATCGTTGCAATTTTTAATACATTTTCAGGAATGTTTGTAATTTTTTCTACAATTCACAGTTACCGGGGAATTTTGTCTACTTTGTTCGGTAAGCTTACCAGAAATATATCTGGACTGAATGATTAGAGTGACTCAAAATTTGTCTATCCTCAGACGCATTGATGATAAAAGCAGTTAGTTGTACGGCCCCGCGCTTCAAACTGAAGTATTACAGTTGATCATATCCAATATATTGGTTAATGTACAGTGAGCTGATCATAGATTCCTTTTTCACTGAAATACCGGTTTACCGGAATCAAATATTTAGCGAGTCTTTGGTGGTGCAAATTTGCTGAATGCATAAAACCGAAAACATATTTGGGGTATCCTCGAAGATTCCTTGGATTTTAATAATAACCGTGTTCTATCTCAATTTGTATTAGCCTGCTACGCTGTTGATGAGCAAGATTACATAATAAAGATATGTGTTTGCTTGAAATAACCCCTTTTCTTCCTGGGATCCTTGTTGATCTGCTTCAAGATGCGCACCCTCCCAGCCATTCCCGGGGATCCGTTTGTTTTATCGGGCAGTGGAGGAGCACGGCGGATTTTATAACGTCTCACTAATCCGTCCGTTCCGCGCTGGTGGGATTAAAAGTTTCGCTGCCGCATTTTATCGCTTCCCCCCATGGGGGAAAGGAAGAGGGGACGTAGCCGTCTTAACTTGGTCTAATGGCATCGACTCGCAGCGTAAACCTCGAAAATCTTGGTTCGTTCGTCGCCGTGAGAGCAAGGGGGGAAGGGGGAGGTGGTGAATAATGTTCGCCGTGTGCAACGTTTCTCTCCTCCCACCTTGTAGCATTTGCGCTCATTGTGTGGCTGGTTGGAGTATCGTCGACTCCCTTCCACCTCCGTCGGTCTCCGGAGTCGACCGCGAACAGCTCGGGAAAATGCTCCACTCGGAAGTCCCCTCACGACGACGACGCGCGAGAGTGGATTTCAACCCGGGTCGAAGGGAGAGGGGCGGCGGGTGATGCCGTGGTGCGAGAGGTGGGCAAAGGCGTTCGATATGCTTGCTGCCCCACAAAGAGAGCGGCGCTTGGGTCCCCCCACCCATCCCCGTCCTTGCAAGCGTGGAGGAATAATCCATAAAGCGTGTAAGAATCACTCAAGTAGGTGAGCGAACTGGGAACGGGAACAGGGGGCTAACGGAATGAGGTCAGAGGTCCGATTGCCACCCCCCCTCCCCACCATCCTTCACCCCCGGTCCACCAGCGACGAGGGCAATTTTAACAGTTATGCCATCGGATCAATGGTCGTGGCCGTGGGCGTCGCCAAGATATTTCGTAGGGTAGAGTAAGGTTTTGTCCCAATGGCGGATGATAGTTTAAATAAGTGTGTAAGTGGAAGTGGGTAAATCTACGCGTATGACCCCGCAAGCCAACCTCTGAGAGTGTAGGGCAAGTGCAAGTCCCGACGGGTAAAGCACATGAAAAGGGACAGGAGTTATGATAATTTGAAGGGTTCGGGTTCGCTGGGGTGTCTTGGTTAGTTGTTTTAGTTGTTGTTCTGGTGGAAGAAGAAGTTCCTTAATCTGTTAATTCGGGATTTTTTTTATCTTCACTGATATTGGTTCGTTTCCTAACTTTACGGTTACAGTTTACATGACCTTCTGCTCATTTTTCATCAGCGTAGCCTTTTTTAAATTAATTATTAGTAGCATTTTATCGATTTTTGAAGAAACTTATGATAGCAGTAAGTTAATCTCAATACTTAGTCATCGTGTTTAAATTTCTCCTTACCTGTCGTTTGGAATATTTTGTGCTACGACTGTGTTTTTTGTTCAACATATTAATTGACATGTACGAGTCGTACTTTTCTGAAACGAACCCCCGGTCTCAAGATACGTTAGCGTTGTGCATCAAATACTTGATCCAACCTGGAAATGGTTTCGCTCGCCTTAAATGTTTTTGGTGGTATCCTTTTTAGCTTTAATACATGTACTTCCTATATGATTATTCCCAACCTTCCGATTCCGATTGTAAGGCACCATATGGACGCTTTTCATTTCATGCTTACAGTTTCTAAAAAACGATCTGCTCTGCTCTGACGTATGTACATGTTGTATATCTGCTTTCCACCCCACGGACGCAACTTATCTCGCCTGGGCAGCAAGGTGGCGCCACACACTTGCTCAATACAACCCACCGGCCGGCCGTTTCGATAGTGACGATGACTGAAGTACTTAATTCCGTACTGCCCAAAATGTGTTTTTTTCTATTACTCTTCCGTGGGGGGGGGCGTCCTGCATCCATCCAAACCGAACCACCCTTCCCCCCCCCCGGTTGTGCGTGTGACACAGGGCGGCAAGGCCGGCGTCCCATGGCGTCCCCCCGTAATCGATTTAGCGCATCGGCGTGATTCGCTTATCTTCGTATAGCCGCCAGTGTCGCTCCGTAACGCTCGGAGCAACAATGCGACACGTGACTCAATTTCTCATTGGCGTAAATGGGCCCCGTAATGGACTTTTTTCACGTCACCCGTCGTCACCGCCGCGCCGGTTCGTGCCTCCACGTTATACTATGGACTGCTCCTCCAATGCTTTCTCTTCCCTGGTACCCATGGCGGTTAAACTAAAGGGGACGCTCCATGCTGGGTTCATTTGCGCCACCGTGGAAAAGTGGGCGATGTGGTATTCGGTGGTAAAGGGATCATGAAGACAAGGGCGGGAGAGGAGCCCAGTGTCATGCATCAGTTCGCTGTTATGTGTCAACTGATAAAAAATACCCTCGTCGGACGGATGGGGGCCTGGAATCTGGAGTACTCTTCTCGCGGGTTTGGATGGCAGTATCATTGAAAAATTCCCCTGGGAGTTCGATATTTGTCGGCGTGGAAACCAGTTATAGACACTAGTCGTCTCCATCCCTTTCAATTTCCGCTCCACTCCCTATGGCAGTTATTCATGTCATTTCAGTGTCATTTCATGCTCTTGTCATTTCAGTGTTTTGTGACTCTTTTTCTCATATGTAACGGTTCTTATTTTTATCTGTTTGGTTTTCTTTCTTTGTGTGCAAATCCCTTACGTATTTGTATCCTAAATTGTTGTGCACTCACCATTAACCTTGTATTGATTGATACAATCAATCATCCTAAGCTCAATAAATCTTTCTAACAACTCCTTCAGGCTTTATCCACGTGGCTTTCTCAGGTTTTTCGCATTCACCTTCGGTGTGGTTATGGCGCCCTGCGTGGGATTTCTCAGGCATTTATGTCTCGAGTGTTCCTATATTTCTCCAGCTAATTTCCCTTAGTATGTTATTTTTTCGCGTCGGGGACGGTTATGTGTATATATATGTGTTATCATGTTTCTCGGAGGAAGAATATTCTAATACGAGAGACTATGTCTGTCTTTGTATTTTCATATGCTTACAATTCATTCATTCAAATATCGCCATTCTGTGGAACATTGGAGAGGAAGCTAAAAAAAATTAAAACGGTGAAAGGCTAGACTGCATAACATAGACGAGCAGATGGAATTGCCGAGATATTTGAATTCTATGCGAAAACAAAAAGATAGGCGAGAGTCAGGGCTCGAACTTGAGGGGTCCTACACTCTCCGGCGGATGCCTTAGCGATAAGCTGTGTGTGTGTTATGTATTGACGATTAATCAAATAGATAATGAGATATGAATAAGATGTTTACCTATCCCAGCTAAACTAAACATTAAAAAAAATAAAATTTTGGAGTTAGGTATATAATTGATTTTTCGTGCGCATTAGATTGAATGGAGGGATGTATCTGTCAATACAAATTGATAGCATGGTGCCCAGATATGCTGTACCATTTTCATCATAAAATTGCAATCCAATATTTCTGGTTCGTTGCGATCTGAAGGAGCATTTTTATGCCGATTAAACGGATGTTTCTATGTTTTGTCACATTTTTATGAAATGAAAAATATTTCGTTAAAAAATCACCTCTTTAATCCACCATTTTTTTAAATGAGGGCATGTTCAAACCATCGAGCAATACTGGTATATACTCAACGATGAAACTTATTCGTTGCAGAATTTAATACGAATATGTTGACCACCAGGATTTGTAGCGCATCAATATTGAAATGAATTCCATTGAAAGCAATAGAAACATAGACTGAGTTCTTGATTGAAATTGCCGAATTCGCTTTTTTATTTTTTCAGTTTATATGATACATCGAAATAATTATATCGTCAAGTCTTCCGTGTTATCAGATGACCAAAATAATACGCTAAATATTTTAAGGTACAATTTTGTTGCTGAATCGATGAATGCATATACGCCGGGCTATAATTGCAATCCTACCCTGAAATTCTTTTTCATATTCAATTTCCGAGGCACATTTTTACCCTGTTCCAATTTCCAACTACTCTCCATGTGTTACACATTGAAATTACGTGCGTATGCGCTCAAAATTATCTCTGTGCGAATAGCGGATCGCAAAAAATTGTGTTACCCGAGGATACGAGCGTATTTCTCAACCTAACTGTGACCACATAGTCCTGACAGCATTTCTTTTGGCAATCGGTTCCTTTGAACGAAGTACCACCACGCACGTTATACAAGGGGAAAAATCTTATGCTCTCAGCGTCCTATGTGGGGCTGGGGATCCGAATTTTTTTTGAGACTGGTAATGGTATTTCATTGGAAAGTTTCCTTTTGAGAGAACGTAGGCAGAACTTGGCGCCATTCTACTCTAACTCTAAGTAGCTTAAAAGTATTGGGTTGTCTGGGAACGAGAAATATATGTATACCAACGCTCTACTTATGGTCATTTCTGCACAAATAATGGACTTGCTCCCCTTTCTTGATCGCCGCAGTATTCTTCTGCGTCGCTGTGTGAGTAGGTAAATAGGATGCCAAGGAAGTGTAATTAAATTGTATCACGCAAGGCTGTCTGACAAGGAAATACCGTGTTGAGACATGACTCGGGTAATTTTTTTTGCAGTAACACACATTTCCTTGTTACTTTTCAGATGGAATACAATCATTTTTACTGATTACTGTTCGTGTCAACATTCTATTCATCGTTTCCAGAGCAACGAAGTAGTACTCCCTTTAAGTGGTATCACCTCTCCATCTTCGTTTAGTTCGGTGGAAGCGGGAGGAATAGGTGTCAGAAGGGTATTCCCATGGAAAGGCACTGTAAGCAGTTACCTTATTCTTGATTATTTCATCACCTTCAGAGTGGGCTGAAATTAATAACCACAGGTCAAATGGGCCTAAATAAAAGAGGGACGCTTCTCTACGGCCTGTGAAATGAGGCTCGGATCGACCCTGTTAGGGGACTCGGTGCTCTGAGCGACGCTGGAAGTTACATCCCTTCCCCAGGTCCATAGCGTGAGGTAATTAAAGCTGTTAACTGGATTTTCTTCCTAAATCGATGGAAGAATGGAAGTCAAAAGCAAGTTCATCAACGCCTAACTTGCTTTGGCCGAAGAAGTTTGGCAAGGGGTCGTTAGGCCCCGGGATGGTTTTTACATAGTTAACGAGATAGCTGTAACTCGGTAGCAGTTCTTATCTGAGAGCTTTATTTTTTCCCTTCAGCACTCTTGGTACGGAAAGTTTCCATTCTTTAGTGAGTACTCCTAACGTGTCATAGTTTTACGATGTTTCGTGCAAAAAGTCATCACATTCTTCTTGTGCCGCAACTTCACATTACGGTTCCCTTCATCCGAGGATAACTCTCTTCCCCCTTAAATCCACCGTGTTGAAATATTCGCATGCATACTACTCCGCCAGACGCCACAAGTACGTGCGCAGGTATCAGGGCAAAGTAGGACACCAGCAAAGAAAAGGTAGAATAAAATAAATCTGTCATAAAAAAAAGGTGTGTGTGTTTTAATACGTTAGGCTTGTCCCCCTCCTTGATATACAGTCGCGAATTGTGCTGGGGAAAAACCAATTCTTCAGTTTAACTTCGTGCAAAGGACGTGTCCTATTATTTCATTACTGTTGCAGGCAGATTCGCGAAAGCGATACGTCTGCAATATATTTTAAATCATTATGGTGTCTTTGGGTTTCAAAAGGTTTCACGAAAAAATCATTCGTCTTGACTGGGATGTTGTACAATTTTTTTACATTTTTGGCAAAATAAATGTTGGGTTTTCATTGTCTTTTATTCAATTCTTCAACCAATAGTACCTGAGATTACATCAGATATCTACCAACAGAATATCCAATATCCCGCCCAAGGAAAGAGAAAAATGTTACTGATCATTTACTGTTTCAATAGCAATGACATAAGTGATATCACCATAGCAAAATCACTACATTCCATTTTGAAGGCACCATTTAAGTCCATAAGTATTTGATTTTTGGCTGTTTCGGCCGATGGGAGTTTCTTATCCATGTTCATTTGTCACCATCCTCCACCCTCTAATTTTAATAAGACGGTAATTTCCCTCTCACGAGTCGTTCAGGGCATTGCGAAACAGAGAAATTTTGTAGGATATATTCCTCGTACAAAGTTTCCTTATATTTCAAAGAGTTTAAGACGAACTTCGCCCTTGTCTTGCCATCCGAAATTTCGGGCATGGAACCAATCAAACCGTGGAAATTATTTCAAATAATCGAATTAAGGTGCGTAAAAAATTCTCTCTGCTCCGACGATAGTGGTCCCAAATTGCGATAACTTGGCGCTCAGTACATCAAAGCCGTCGCCCAAATGGAGAGGAGGAATAGACGAGACCGCCCCCCCGCCCTAACCCAAAAGAAGGAGAGTGGTTTATGGGAGGAGGGAGAAGAATGGTATGGAGAGGGTGTTGGTGGCGGAGAGGATGATCAAAGAAATCCCAGTCGGCGGTAATTTGCGTCACTTTAGCCACGCCGATCATCTTGGAGCCCGAATGGTGTTAGCCCGCGCGTGTTTTGATGGCTGTGTATTTTCTTCGTTCCTGAGGAATGGCAAGGTGAGGAGGAGGAATGGGGAGGGAGGGGAAGACGAGTGGCAAAAAGCTTTCAATCCTCTTATGTTAATCCCTCTCGCGAGACTATTTCGCGCGGAGCTTCACAGACCGAAATCCCGACGAAATGGTTTTTGTGAACTCGTGCGCGAGCCAAAAAAGGAGGTAGGTAAGCCATTCGGGGAAGTGGCGTGCTCCCCCCGGCCGCTGTGGCGGCTTCGGCGTATTTATACTGGATGATATTTGAAGGAGCGGGGTGTAAACAATGGATCTTTAATGTATTTGCTCGCGAAGGTGTAAGGGCGAGGGGGGGGGGTGAGATTTCCGCCCGACAACTTTGAAGGGCTCTGGAGTAATAATCTCCGGGAGTGAATAAGATCATCTGGAGGTTGGATCAGGGTTCCGCGTGGCAAGATTTATTCAGATTTGAAAATCTGGGTTGTCACGGGCGGAGTGCGAGCCAATCTCTCCGGGCTGGATGCACCGGCGTCCTCCCATATGCATTCCGTCTCTGAGGGTAATTTGTCTCCCACGCATCTGTTGAGCATTTACGTCTACCGTCCTCCGAGTTGGGCGAACGTGGTGTTGAAGTATCTTTGAAACCCATCAACGCCATCCCCCGACCGAAGAGGTCGTAGTTATCCGTTTGTTTCGCGGGGCTTTCACTGATGTGGAATGTAACGTTGGTGTTCGGGTGCTATGACGCCCGTTGCCATATCGCACCGTAACTTCGAGTCTCATACAGCGGTGATTAATTCAGCTGCGTTGGGTGACACACGGTGGATGAGAGTTGATGCATTAATTGAAGTCGCATTACGGTGCCCGCTTATTTTTTTATGAGATAACAAAGCCCGTTTCAAAGAAAGCTTGGTCTTCGGGTATGCGTGATCCCGAATCTCACACAGTACAAAGCATTTCAATATATCCGTACGCTAGTCTCTTTTTATTTGATCCCTTCTAATATGCTGTTGCAGCCCAAATAAAGGGCAATCTTGATAATTCCCTCTGAGTCGAGTACGTCCTTTCAAATGTCGGTTCTAAAAATAGATAGGTGGGTAGTGGAATGCTGAAAGTCGTTAAAGAGAAGATTCGGGGTTGGCGAGGAAATTGAAAGAAGAATGTATGTATTTTTAAATGAAATGTGAAGTGGCAGAAAACATGAAGTATTGAAGAAGGAAGTGATGTAGGGAAAGTAAGGGTTTCTGGCTTGGAATTAGAGCTTGGGCGTAGCGTATGTAATAAATGATCGTGACTACATTTATTCGATGAAGTTCAAAGTACCTTTAATCGAGAGAGTGCCTGTGATGGAGATCGATTTGAAAGTCTCAACCAATTTTCTGCCTTAATGAACGGAGTGGGTCGATTTTTAGTTAATCTAAGAGTGTGTAAAATTTTGAATATTCTTCTCTTGGAAAATTTTCTCAAATCAAGCGAATGCACTTTGTAGTTTACCTGGCGCGCTCGAGGAGGAACCAAATGAAAAATTGTCATATCTAAAGAATCATTGGGATTCGTACAGGTAAATCTCTAACTTTAATGAGTTTAGTTGTCATGTGAGGTAAATTTTTAACACAGAAATTGAAAGAAAGGACAGGTAAAATAAAATTACTTTTTCGAGGTAAATTTCCTCTTATTTATTCTTTCCTTTATGGTTACTGATATAAAATATATTATTTGTGACCGCTTACTTTACTTACTCTTTTGAATTTAATTTATACTGATTAAATACTGAACGACTTCATTACTGACGTTAACGTATGTTATTGCTGATTTGTGAAGTAATAAAAATTATTGAGTGGGTCGCGGTGGTCCAGTGGGTAAAGCGTTGGACTGCTGACCGGAGGGTCCTGGGTTCGATTCCCGGGCTAGGCATCTGCAGCTCCACCCAAGATATGTGATTTTTTTGGGTACCAGATCTTCCTGGGAAACCATAACCGGCACAGGGAAAGAAACTGACCCCCCTACCCTGATGTGTGAATTTCACACGCCGTAGGGCTTAGTACTGGGTGAATTCTACCATCACTTACTAAACCGACCTTCGGGTTGATTACTGTGTTTATGGTTTTTTTTATAAATTATTGAATTAATGGAATAGTAACCGATGCGTGCATAGATCGTTGATTAAAAAAATCCACTTTCCCACGCCGAGGACGCCGGTAATTTTGTTTGAACACTCATTGATCTCGGCGGGGTGATATATTTTTTCGCAGCCCTTCGGGAGATGAATTGGGGTAAGCGAGATGTGGATGGATGGGAGAGCCGCGTCCAAAGAAGGGGCCCGGGAGCGGGACGCGGATCCCGCGTCCCGCTCCCGGGGTCGGGAATTTGGGGATCGAGGGCGACTCGGGGGAAATGGAGACCTCGTCCCCTCCCCAAATTCCGTTCCCTTTTGAATTATGTAGTCGCCTCGATCCGATGGAAAAAAAGAGACCGGATCGGTTCTCCGACAGCAAACATTTATGAGGAGCATATGTGGGTACACGTGGGACTGAAAACGCGGATCGGATATGACGCTGTTTAAGTTTCGCCCGTCTCACTACGGTGTTCCTCGAGCGCGTCTTTCTTGTCGTTGCCACTGGTGTAATTCTCCCGGATGATTTATCGAAAATCGTGTCAAATTTTAATTCTCAAAGGGCGCAATGTTTACGGATAATGCGAGTACCAAATGCCTAAGTGATATTAAGTTTTTGGCGCATAGGGGAAGTGATGCGAATTCAAAAATGGTTGTATAATTGAATAAAGCGAGTAATTCAATTCTGCGATGTGTACTGGATTCATGTAAACGGTAAGAATATTTTGTTTGCATATTTTACCCCGTCTTAGTTGTAAGGTTCTCCATTTCTTGGAGGATGGTGGAACGATTGCGTGTTGGTATCCATTCCTAATTTGTCCTTTGCGTGAATCTTGCAGTGTTGATTTTTTATGAGATTAATGATGAAACTCTTTACGGATTAACGTGGAACAAAGCATTCATGTACGAACCAACCGCTACGATTCGTCGAACTGAGTAATTTCTATTACAATTGCAATTCTCCGTCTTTCACGAAAAACTAAAACATTCTGACCAGCGATTCTTGTATTCTCTATCGAACTTAGTAACAAACCAAGAACAGGAAATCTCAATTAAAAGCTGAAAAGAAATGAAGAATGGAGAGAAAAAAAATGAACTAAAATGAAAAAAAATGGAAATGGATAAAAAAAAGACATGTTTAATCGGTGAAGTAATGACCGTGGAAGGTATTCTATTACATAGGCGATGTTCCCACTTTTCTCTTGGTAGAGAGAGTAGATAGAAATTTGTGGTGTAGAATTGAAATCTCGGGTAATCTTTATAAATAAAAGACAAACATGGCTGCACAGCACGGTGCACATTGTTTTTATAGCTGTCGCTATAGTATTTGTGATCAGGGAAGGCGACCGACAAGCTGAGGTAATTAGCGCCACAACGAATAGGTGAGTAATTTTTACAGGGTAGGATGTTCAGGGCATGGAGGACGGGTCATCATTAGCCTACTCTTAACGATGAGCCCTCAGGGGGATCACAAAATGTAATATCCCATCCAGCGTATGTTGTACTTGAAGTTCTCACCAAAAAACAGCCCAAGTAGGTATCGGGATACCCCTGAAATATCTCACCACCTCCCGGGATTTTAACCCAAGCTGCAGTTAGGGGTAAAGCGTTTTCCGTTGTTAAAATGGCGTCGACTAGTGTACAAGAATAGCGTGTAGCCACCCGTTCTCTCCGCTTGTGTTCTTTAACAACCATCAAAATTGATCTTCACTTCGATGAGACATGCGGTATTATGAATATTTACCAATTTTACAGTGAGAAAAAAGGAACCCCCGCAGAAGCGTCCTTCGGAGACGATGGAATCATAACGTTGACGTGAAAAATGTGTGCGTATGCAGGAAGATCATGTGAGAATTAACAGAAATTTGACTTTTGCGTGTGAGCAGTTTGTTAGAAATAAATTAAAAGATCTTAGAACAAAAAGGCACCTATGAGAAATCCAAACGTCCACGGATTATAACATCTCGCTCTTTTAATATTTACAAAATATACGCTGATTGACAGTTGTTAGTGTACGTATTTATGAGAATTATTAGGGGGAAGAGCGTGATGCGGAATGGACTTTCACGCTTTCCCAAGAAAATAATCGGAAAAAATTCGTTGTTTCCGAGACAATATGGTGGGATTACTTCATTAAGAATTGAAACCCAAACACATTGTCGTTCCACATAGAGATTTTATTGCTCACGATCTGGGTTCACCTTGATAAAGACGTTTTACGTCGAAACGTTGGTCGTGGGCGATAAAAATTGCATGTAGAATAATAAAGTGATTGTATCTTTTTTCCTATTCCCTCGGGGGAAAAAACAATATTTTCTGTGAAAACGGATATTTTTACCTTTAAAAAAACAATTCGTGGTGGTTAAAAACCATGCAAAATTCTGGAATTAAGGAAAAACGTAATCGCTGCCAATCCTGCCGCTTGCAAAGCGTATAAAACAGATCAGAGAGAAGCACACCAGTGAGACCAAGCATTTGCGGTTTGTTCAGTAGCCAACGCTACCGAACCGAAAGTCGTCTAATTACGTGAAATAATACAACTATGAATTTCATGAAGTCGTGTTTTTTTTCTTTTAAATCCCGGCGCGAAAATACCGCGGCCCTACGATTACTACGTGACTTCGTGTAGATTTAGTATTTAGTAAAATAAATATCTCTGCTGTCGTAGTTATTCGGCCATGTGAGTTTATAATAGCACTTAAAGTTGCTATTTAAATGCCACATTAAATGTACACATTATTGAAACAGTAATATTAGCCAAGGGTTCTACTTTTTGAAAAAGTTTGTTTATATTCTATTAAGTGACGTTACCAAAGAAGAGTGGCTTGCGTGAGGTTGGTACGCGTGGCAATGGGTTCAAAATGGCCTCCTTTAAAAATATCTCTTACAGTTTTTTTTCCGCGCATGATGTTTGGGGACCGCGAATTCTTTTCGGATACTCCAGGGTAGTAAGTCGTCCAAAAACCTATGGGAAACACTGTTCTGAAGTGGCATTGCATCCTAAAAATTTCAGTTTCGCGTAAATATTTCCCCGGAGCGCTTGCATTACGGGGTGGAACTAGATTCTTTATTTTTTTTAAACCTATGCCTCTGCGTTCGTCGCCCTTCTTTTGTCCGCGGAGTTCGGACGGAAAGGAGCCCGGAAACGCCCTGAGCCGAGCTCTCTGTGCGATCAAATATTCTTGCTTCCTTACTTGTCGTTGCCGTTTACATCGGTCCTTTTATGCTCCCGTCTCCGCGTTACTTCCCCACCCCCACCACCCCACCTAAGTGAGGCCGTTTCCACGGGGTGTGTGGGGCGTGGAGGGGGGGGTTTAGGGTGGTGCGGGGCGGGGCATCCTTACTTCCATCAGGCTGCATTAAAGGTCCCTAATGCATATTGCATAAAGGTGGAGACCGCACTGGTGGCAGTCATATTACCTCGCCATTCGGTGAAATCAAAAGCGATAAATCCACCCGCACTCTCCTCTCCCCCAGAAACCATCCTCCTTCCCCCGTCCTCCGCCATCTCCGCCATCTCTGCCACACCGAATTTTCGGGACGGGTCCTTAACGGTAGGGATGGCAACCGACTCGAAATTATCGATGCCACTGTATCGATACACGGAAAACATTACCGATTTCTACTCGATGAATCTAATCTAAATTATCGATACATTTCCGTTGAGTCGAATTTCATATCGAGTCAAGTACCTACACGAATTACTCCTAAATTTACTTCCCCCCTATTCCTTTCCCTCAACCCTTGTCTTAGACGAGCATTTCTTACAAATAACTCGTATTTTTGCCCTATCCTCCCTTCCTTACACGTTACCACCGTTAATTATACCTCAGTGTGGTTTAACTTGGAGTGCGCCTTATAAACCTGTAGGAGAGCTGAAATACTCTATTCCGAAGTGAATTTTTGATCCCATTTTCTTTTGTAACCCACCTTCCAATTGAGATCTCACCGTAGTATAATGATAGTAATAAAGATTCAGGTTTAATTTCAACCGAGTTTAATCTCTGAAAAGTCATTATTGGCTTTGGAAGCAGGTTATCGTTCGGTTTAAAAATTTGTAAGACTTGTGTTCAGTAAAATATCGCGACAAAACGATCGATCACCGTGAAACATTCGACCTGGTATTTATAAAATTATTATCGACCGAAAATATCGATACGAACACGTATTAATGCATATCGTCGTCGGTAGGCTTCCCACCTGCGAAGCCCTTGCATCCTCTGGGGCGAGCACGTGCACGTTAATGCATGCACGGTGGAACGGGAGGGACCTGCGGTGAGTCTCCCCGAGGCTTACACGCCGAGGCCTCGGAAACTTTCTGAATGGTTAATCATCCACGCCATTGGAGAGCTCGGGAACTTGGACGGATAGATTGCCGCGAAGTAAGAAGTTTTGTAAAGGATTAAAGAAGGGGGAGGGAATAAACTCTTTCAAAAGGGAGGGGGGTAAAGGATATCCCCCTTTATTTACTCCCTTAATTTCTCCCCTTTCACCCCCAAATTATGCGGGGAAAAAACCGTGAAGGTTAGGCCGATGCGTAATGGCTTCATATTCTCGTTGAAAAAAATGTGAGAATTTAATAAATTAATGCTCTAAACCAAGGGAGGCACATAATTTTTATCATCAATGAAATAGTATATTTATGTATAACAAGCGCATTATTTTAATTGAAAATATTGATCCGGCAATTTTTGCATAAAGTCATTAATGAGTATTTACTCCTGGGATTTTGGTTTTGGATTGGAAAGCCCGTGGAGGCCCTTAATGGACGGAAGGTTTGAATTTTCCAGGGGCTTGAGTTTTGTGGAGCCTTGGTGGTAATATGAAATCCAAAAATTGTTGCACTAAAAACCAAGGAAGGTGCAAAGTGATTTGATCGTCCATGTATATTAAAATGAGAGGCCATGGTATGATGGAGTAGTTGAGTAATATCACTTCCCTTTCATAGGGGTACGAACATTACCATGAATTTCTATATAAATCAGTGATTGGCACCTCTATCGTTCAAATATAGTTCAGTGTTGGTTCGGGAAACCATTCTTGAATTCAGTTAGCTGCAGCTCACATGAAGTCATTTGGACCCAGTCGAAAGGCTTTCGCCTTAGATTATGCGATAGTCTACCGTTTAAGGTAGGTTTTCGATGGAAACTGGCTAAACACGTTTAAATTGCACAGCCTCGTCCAACAAGACACAACCTGGCACCCTACACTACAATAAACTGTTCTTCAATTCCGCAAAAATTCTACGTCCCTTCATTTCGTCCCACATGCCTATCCTATTCCTACGTTCTTCCTCTGTTGACTAACATCCTCCATTCTATCAAAGTGTTTAGTATTCATTCCATCGCCAATCAAAATGCTCTGCATCCATCTTTCCTGCCTTCTTTGGATTTCTCCCAGCAATCCTCTTTTTTCCAAGCAGGTTTCTCCACCTTAAAATCAGTTTCTCCCGGGGTCAGTAAAGCACAGTTCCAAGTAGTTATTGTTATCATACACTATTTATCAATAGATAATATTCATAGGTAGTTAGAAATTACTTCTCAGCATAATATCCCGTTAGACGAACCTATTTATCGCAACTTCGATGCCCTGCTTCCATGAGCGCCTTCTACTCCCAGTTTCGAAAAAAAATTGAGTGTCTGTAGAAGTTGAGCTCACCTCCTAAGATATATTTCGTACGATTATTCTCCCATCCTACAACTCGTATGCTTCTGCATTCAAAAGAGGAATAAAAAGAGCCGGTCATTAATATATTTGCGGTTAGATTCGCTTTATAATTTTTTTCTTAAAAGCTTTTTTTAAAATACGCTAAAGTTAGCCGAAAAACTTGACTGACACTGTTCATTTATCAGACTTTTGAGGTGTGGGAATGGAGGAGAATAGTGTGAATGGAGAGAGGAAGACAAATGATGAAGTTTTAAATTTGGTGGGCGAAGAGACGAAGTTACTGGGGGGAAATCGGAAAAAGGCCGAAAATTTGGGTGAAGGGAATAGTGAAAGGCATTGGGATGTTGACAGCCGTCGTAGAAGGCAATAGTGCTTTATTAAGTGGTGTAGAGGGAGGAATAGGTTGGAATAAGGGCATAAAGTAGGAAAATCCTAAAGAAATTCTTGTGATACATACTTAGATCATGGTCGTTAGGGACTTGACCAATCTTATCATTAATGGGTGGAATGCTTTGAATGACTGAAGTTCTTTTATTATAGCTGTCATCGTGTAAACTGAGGGTATGTTCCAGCGGCGCAGTTGACGTTATGAATCGCTGGTCTTTGTCGTCAAGGTTTTCACAATATAGCTCGACTCGCGGAATTGAACGCTATTTTTGGTCCAATATTCTTTTCAGGGGCAATTTTTTTATTTGGGAGTGGGTCCCGCGTCGATATTGGTTCTATTGCCAAGGTTTGTTCTCTGCGGGAGACGACTCCTCGAAAGCGATTGATTCACTCAGTTATTCCGGCGAAGTTCTGAGCTGAGGAGAAGGAGCGTTGACAACAGAGGCGATATCGACGCGGCGGCCAATAAAAAAAAACCTTGCTGCTTCTCATCAATGCACCACGAATGCATTGTTCAATAGGCAATACGTGCCGATACCATTTTCAACTTACCACCGTCTGCAAAAGAGTCATAAGGCTTTCAGAGAAATAATGCGTGCTGAAAGAATTGGGTAGAGTTCCCGTTGCGGGGTAATGAAGTCTAGCTGCACGTCTCTACGGCGATCGTAGCTATCACATCATTTATTCCTCCCTATTTTATATCCACGAGACATTTCAACTGTGATCGAGTCTCCCCTTTAATCATTGCATTTTGAAAAGTGATCGGATTGGTTAGAATTCCCTCGATATCGCGTAGTTTATTTTTTTTTTAATGGCTCATCATATTCTATCCCCAGGGGAATGCATCACACCACAGGGGATTATTACGCTAATGAAACGGCATACTTATGGTAATTAGACGATCGCATTAATATTGACTGCTGATGTTCGCTCTCCCGTGACTATATACGCAAATTTATATTTTAGGCAGTAAGTCCTCTTCAATACGAATTAAAGGAGGTCATGAAATAAAGGAGACCATGAGTTTTTGTGGTAGCAAATACGTGAGGGTGGAAATTTCGTGTGTGTGCAATACCTCGGACCACTTTTGATGGTCATACAAGGCATATATTTGGGTGAAATATAAATGTCAAGCATTTTATTTTAGATGTTGTTTTATGATTATCGCATTAATAAAATACTCGAATGTCTTTTTCTATTTCCAGGATGACACAAGAGCTGTGAGTTCCTCGAGCGGCAGTGCATCGTCCAAGACTGCGACTGGGGAGAAGAAGAGATGGGTTCATGACCCAAACAGTAAGTGACATCTATCAGCCTTTATAAAAACTAACATAAAATAACTGAAAACCAGGAACATTAGTATAAATAAAAGCTAAGTAACTACGTCATTTTGTCTACTTCAAGACGAATAGATTGGATGGTTATTCAAGCATCTCCTCTTGATTGTACATATTTCTGGCGCTTTGGACGTCTATGTTATTGCGGAAAATGTTACCCTCCTGCAAAGAAATAATTGCATTTATTATTGAACCCGGACAGTATGCTTAATGAAAATAGTTTTTAAGAAATCATTATTTACTTCAAAGTCTCATATGCCATTAAATCCAAATCGATACAATTATATATCTAGTAATAAAGGAAATTCTTAAATAAAAGATAACAGTACAGTATTTATTTCTTAATACTGATGTCTAAAATTGCATTAGGTTTAAAAAAAATTGTATTGAGGAAATTAACACAGTATTCATTTTGAAGAATTATGAAAATTTTCACGCTACAATTTTTTATCAAACTATGACAAAATTTTCATTCTGTAAATAATAACAGTTAGATCAAAAGGAAAAGGTATTTGTTGATTCAATGGGTAATATATAGTATTGGGGTCAGTCCAAGAGTTATTATCTTCTGTACAGTTTTGGCAGTTATTACTAGAATAGTCTTTCCTTCGACAATCCAACTTACGTAACTACTTACGTAATTACTAACGTACAGAATTCTGTTCTTTGAAGTAATTTTTATCCATTTGTAACTTTTGGTGCCTTTTATCAAAAATATTTCCAAAAATAGAAGTACACACAAACATTCTCTCTGTGACTTCATTGTGAAGCAACTCGTCTTAACTCGAGTTAAAATTCGGATCAGTTCTATTGGAATTAATGTTATTGTTCTTATTGGTGACATGATGACTTAAATCGTGTGTTATATTCGCATTTATATGGATGGAAGTGGTTGGCAATATTTGCTATTTTTTAGGATTCAATAGGTTCATTTGTCCTGAAGGCTGGAAAAATTATTTTGTTGGATCCTTCATGCTATGGTTTTTTTGTCAATCCTTGGATGATCATATGAATTTTAAATCATTTGATCATGAATTTTCCAAAAATAATTTAGTCGCATTCTGCTAAGCTGAATTTAGCCTTCAGATAATTATTTATTGAATAGTTCTTTTTGCGTTGCTTCCCCCCTACCGCCCCGCAAAAAATGTACAGAGAGAAAATTTAAAAGGTCTTGGGACACTGCTGTTTCCCCTTTTGCTGTTACTCGAATACTGAGGGGATTTAAAGAGAGATTACCGCTTCATCCCGAATTTTCAAACGTTAAATTGTTTCACATTATTGAAAGCTCTAAATCGGATAAGATTAAATATGAATGTTAGCTTTTCCCTTCTTACAAAGATGAAAAAGTTTAAGCGATCAATTTAAACCAAACATGTTTTGGTAATGAATTTCCAGCAATAATTTAGGTAAAATTATAGTCGATTTATTACTAGATCGCCGTGCGGGAAACCGGCACCATATGATTTGAAAAGGAGCCAGTTTTGCTTCTGGTCCCCCAATGTGGCTGCTTTGGGCTCAAAGAGAATCGTTCGGAGTGGAGATGAATCATGACAAAAGGAAAGCAATGAGATTCCCAACAAGTAGGAGGAATATTAGTCGATCGTTAACGGAGAAGGATATAAATTCGTGGAGGTAGAACATTTCACGCATATGGGGAGTAATTTGGCTGAAAGGGAGCGTCGTAGCAAGGACATTAGGTGAAGAACTGCTTTGGAATAGGAATTATTTTCCCGAGAAAAGAAGGGAATTGATACCTGAGACTCTTCTGGGTGAAAACATAAAAAAGAGATTAATCGAAACTTTAATTAGGAGAATTGTAGGTGCGGGTGATAAAATTGGTTTTCGAAGGAGGAGAGAGAAAGCATAGATTGGAGGATGTTGAGATAGGGGTTCGGAGATAGAGGAGCGAAAGTAAGCTAATTAAGAGGAAGACAATAAGGAGGATGTTAAACTGGGCAGAGAAGAGGAGAAGCTAATTGGAGTAAATACGAAGGAAGAGGAATAGGTGAATCTCGGAGATACTAAAAGGTATCAGTAGATACATGAAGAATCAGTCTACTTATTATTTAAGGGAGAATGCTTGGTACGTAGAGAAAATGGAGGAAGAAAATCGGCATAGTGGACAGTGGGTTTTGAAATATTGACATCTACATTGTACCTTGGAAGCCACCACCAGGGTGTGTGGCAGGAGGTGATTCAAAACTGGACATGCAACATCAGAAATTAAGTTTTCTTAATTTTAGTCACAATAAGGATGTAAAATAATTCAAATAATGTAGTTCATGATAACTATTGGGAAATGCACCGCGCCATCTTACCATGAAATGCTCCTCTACGCTTACGAAAAGAGCTGCTAATTCACAAGGAGCGATAAATTTAAGTTAGATGAAATAATGACATCATACTAGGCTAATTAGAATGAATAACGAAAAATATGCGTTTTCCCCTCTAGCGCTGTGGCTTACTTTTGAGTCTGATCCCATAATGAGGCTACGAAAAATATAAATGGTGTAGCCAAAGGTGTTTGAGTGTTAATGTTATACGGAACTGTTTCGTAAATCCACACATTGGTTCGTTTAAAGTTTATGTCATCCTAAACCGTACAGGTAGACAACTTAAAGCACACTCATTGACCCCCCATTGCTTGCCCGTGATTCGCTTTCGACGGTTTTCAGAGGTAGTCGTTTATAAAAACACCACCTGAACGATCCGGTAGGTGTGCAAAAATTTCTAGGCATTAGGTTCGACACAATGGGAACCAAACATTTATAAAAGGCCGAACAAAACGCAGCCAATTATCAAGGCGCTCGTACTCTTGTCCGCGTAGGGCAAAAGAGCCGGTGAATAATCCCTCTCGGAATGACTTCCACCAAATAAAGTTGAGGGCTCAAGCCCGGTTCAATAATTGCCTGCTTTCAATTGGATTACTTGCGAAAAACTAGTACCAAATTAACGGCCCTCCAGTGCTATTAACTACCTCTGCCTCTCTCCGACTTTTCCGTCTCAATTGCAGGGTGAGCTTTAATCCCATTTGAGAAATGCTGCATTTAGGGCGCGGCTCGTGACAGATGTAAAGCAGTGTGTTCTTTTTTTTAATTTCATTGGAAGCAAGAGGAACGAAATTGAACTGGGACGGTAATGAGACTTGATCGTCTTCTTTTATTTCAATTTCACAGCTAGTGTTTACCCAGCGCGCGTCCCATATTAGTAAGCTTTATTAGACCTCGTATTCCTCTCTTTCTTGGGAGCGGGAATTTGGTGGGCGCTCCTTCGCCCCGCGTTAACATGGGAAGGATAGGCATCGGGAGTCCATTAAAGGGCGCCTGCGGGACTGTGGCGTGAATTAATAACCCTGGATTATTGGTCGAGAGCTCTTTTGTCATCCTGAAAACTGCATTAGTAGCTTAGAAAAAACCCTGCGAGTCGGTTGGTCCGTTGAGTGACCCGGATACTCAGTGGCTTTGCGAACCCTCGTTTGGGAGCCACTTTTTCGCCGTTCCTGTGATACTTTTTGGTGAGTTTCAGTCGGGTGTATTGCTATCTACTCGGGGTAGAACAGAGATGGTACTGGCAGAACTGTGGAATCACTAAAGCTTTTGTAACCCATTAACGGGTGGCACGCCACGTTGAATCATTGCTTTATTCATAGTGAACGGATCATAAATCCTATTTTTGCAGTAAGAAATGGCTCGTGATGTACGAATTAATAACCTTGTGCGCATGTTTATATTTGAAATATTAATATCAGAGGGAACCTGGTATTCCTGGGGTAGTGTGTTAGACTACTGACCCCTAGTTCTATTCCTCGGCACGCTCAGCTTCACCCAAGCTTGGTGATTTTTCGGGCACCAGATTTTCATTGGAAACCATAGGCGTGGTAGGGAAAGGAATTGGCCCCCCTAACCCTGATGTGTGAATGTCATTCGCCGTTGCTTATTGCCAGGTGAACTCTACCATTGCCTATCAAGCCATAACTGTGGTTTTATATGATATTACAAGTAGATTTTCTTAAGTCCATAAAGTTTGCAAAGAAATTACTTGTAGTTGAGGACTCCTTGATTAATTGGAGGTTTTTATTTGTGTAGTCTAAACCGTGTATGTGAATAAAACACGTAACTTATGGCAGTACTATGTCTAGGTGGATACCCTTATGAGAATTGTTGTATGCAGGAAATATGCAGTAACTCTGTACAGTACTGTGCTGTAACTCTGCAGTACTGAAAGCGGCTATCGATTGCTCGCATACATCGTTTCCTAGGTGAAATGCGTTTCAATGGTACTTAACGTGAAAAGTACTAAAATTTTAAATACACCCATTTTCTTATAGATTTCAAAATGTCAGATTTCTGACGCAATATTCTTGCCGAGTCTTATTTTGTTTGCTCTGTTAAGTGTAGAGGATTACATGCCTTATGATTAAGGCGTGAGGTATATGAGCTGTAAAGGTGGAAGGCAAGCTGAGAAGGGCTTACTTATATATGAAGAAGGATTTGTCTCCAGAAATTCCTCTCAGCGAAAGGGGACGAAGGTAAGAGGGGGTGAAGGAGGGAGGACATGAAAAAAAATGCGAAGAGAAGCCGAAAATGGGTTGAGCTTCTCAATGAATCAAGGGAAGAATCTGACGAAAGTCGCGAAGGGAAAATACGTCTCTTCAAGCAATAAGGCGCTGAGGACAAAATTTTCTTCGAAGTTTAATTTTTTTCGTTCTTAATGATGTGCCACCCTCTTGCTTTTTTTATGCGAAATTCAAGGAATGTAATCGTGTCAGTCGAGCCGTTTGGTGAAAGCAATTAGTAGCCAGTGCCAAGGTGGAGATGCAACGTTGACTAAATTAAATATGAGAGCTAACACATTCCTCATTTTTGAACGACTGGCATTTTGAAATTTCATAATCCTCCGCTGGTTATGTGTGCCAGCTGTTCATGTTCTTAAATTTCTGCACGGAATGCTAATGCTAACGGGATTTTTATGTGCGTGAACTCCGTTCGGGTCTTATGGGATTCAGAGAAAGTCTATGAGAATAGTGAATAGGGATGTCAGGGTCGGTTTATCCACGGTGAAATGTATTTCACTCGTTCACTAGAAGGATTCATTTTCTTTTTTCCTTATCATAGTAAATATTAACAGCTTTTTATCAATATTTTTGGATTTGTTCAACAAGAAATGTGTTCATATTTGGCATTTTCTATGCGGGGAGGTAGTCATAATTTATTGAATTATTACTGCTTTCGAAGGGTGAAAATTTTAATTTAATCGTCTCGACGTATAAATCCCATATGGTTCCGAACCTTGGCCAATTAGATAAATAGATAGATCTTTATTTGGGCGAAATTGAGACCTAATGGTCCCTTCATCCATTTAACCCATCGTCGTATACATATTACGAGACTAAATTTCAAATTCCAAAATTTCAGAAAAAATTGTCGACGTAATTAAGCGACGTAGAGAAAAGGAAAAGGGCAATTATTTCTGTCGGAAAGAAGGAAAGGTAGAAAATCTGTGGGTGTAAAAATCTGCGTCAGACTAGCGCAGATTTAGTTTTTTCTCCTGTTTTAAGAGTTTCGTAGAAAATCACAATGCTGTGAAATCGCTTTCAGGGTTCATCTAAGGCTGCCTCTCACCAGTAGAGTACTGTTAAATATAAATGCCGTAACTTGTAACAAAGAGACCTTGGTACCCTAACAAGTCATATGGGATTAAATAATTAACGATCATTATCTATTGGCACCTTTGAGCCACAAATTTATGTTATATCATGCGTGAGATGGGATACATTTCCGATATGCTGTCTCGCACCAATTTCATGCAACGGTCGTTCCACCTCTTTGTTCTCTGCCGTCCTTCCGTCAACACCTTATCTACTGGACTCTCCATTGAGGAGCGTGCGCTATCCCGAAGGCCGCTAGTTCGTATCTCGCATCAGCGCGAACGTTCTGCAAACTCCGGGGTCTTGGCCCTGAGGGGCCTCGATGAGACGTCGATTCAGGATTATCAAGACCCTCTTGGGATGCGGGCAAGACGCCCTGCGTCAACAAACCCCTGTCATCACTCCGTGCCACACCTATCCATGTCTCCTCTGCTGAGACTGGGGTATAAGTTTTGATATTACATGCGTATATTTTGGGCACTGTTAATTTTAATACAGCGTACTCATTGGTTGTAGTTCATCCGACTCGTGAGTACATCATACATTTTTAAGTCGTTGATCAAAAACCACCACAGTGCAATTTAGTTAGCATGGTTTTTCAGGCGTTACTCTATGGAAACGGCTCATATTGAGTTGAAACTGCTTTTTATTTCCTTTTAGTCTTTTATTCCTCGACCTAGTTTTCTTCTTGCAAAGAGCCATCTTCAGGTCCTGACAATACCTTCCGGTCACTTGAAGATGGTTTTGCCAATCGTAACCTAGCCGTGAAATAAATGATTGTGCATGGGAATTGAAGAGTGGTTTTATTTTAATTACGTGCACTTCATTTTAATTTTGATGTTTCAGAAAAATTCCAGACTATTGAGTTATAGCTGTGCGGGACACTTTTCTGAGTGAGCTAGGAAATGAAAATTTAGTTCTAATTCTAGCTTTTTGTTCTCACTTCCCCAGTAAACTTTCCAATGATAATGCCGCAAGTTTACCTATTTTTTAAATATATCTTGGAAATTGTAGCTTCTAACCAAGAACAAACACGGTTGTGTTTGACAATAACTTCCGCGTGTAGAGATTTTCTACGGCATGCCGGACCAACTCCATAGAATTCCTACGGACAGGTGGGAGAAGTATGTTTGAGTGACTTTTGACTATTTTCGCTATTCATACGACCTGGCTATGGGTTTCATTTGGTCTGGAGGCCTGATTTTTTTCGCTTTGTGTGTCTGTGAGCAATTAACAATATGGACAGGAAAATATCAATAGGCATCGAGTGAGATCAAGTCCATCGCTGTGCAACTTTTACCATTAACACTAATCTGCATCTCAATAAAAAACAAGTGTGACATTTGGCACCAAAGCTAACTTTTCTTCAGGAACCTAAACGTTCCTTAATCAACGCCGTGGAAGAAATTTTCCCGGAAGGTTGGGTACTCTGAGTTTGCTAGAAGGCTTCTGGATGTTTTTTGTAGATTTTTTGGAATATTTTGAGTCTTTAGTTCACAGACCAAGGTGCCTAGAAAATTATTATCTGTTGGAGTTGTTATCAAGTAAAACCGCGATTGTTGTTGAATAGAAATCCCAACAATTTCCACGGAATCCTCAATAGTTCTCTCAAAAAAAAGGAGTAGTCATGTTTCTCAAAGCAATTGCTCCTCCTGAAGAGAAATAAGTAAAATGAAATTTATCATTGTGTGCGCTGAACAGTTTTTGAAAGCTGTTTATCAGTTGGCAAGTTACTTTAAAACGCTCCTAAACTAAGTGAGCGTCATCCTATCTGTTAAATATTAACTAATAGCATTTTTGGGACCATAAATTTGTAATTATAGTGGTATTTTGGATAAATCTGTAGTTTTGTTACGAGGTTTGTTCAAAAAGTATCGCGAATTTGGAATTGTCGCGGGTTACGTTAATTTAATTTTCGATTTTTTGTGGCGTTATGTTGGTACTTATGTCTCTCACTTATGCCGAAAAGTTCGGCCATTTTGAATGTTTAGTTAATTGTTGACAGATGTTTAGCTTGGACGTCTTTTGGCTTGTCTTCGATTTTTGCCTGCTATAAAAAATGGGTCAAAGAATCTGTATCAAATTTTGTGTGAATAACGAAATTAAGTGCGCGGACGCATTTCGAATGTTGACAGTGGCATATGGAGAAGCTGCCTTGGACCGAAGCAACATAATCAGTGGTACAAAATGTTCTCAGAGGGTCGAGAAGATGTGAACGACGAAGAGCGTACCGGACGCCGCATTCGTATTCGCCGTATGCTCGTATTCCCAGGTTTTTAACTGATCCCTGGTCTTGTTATTTCAACCGGATGCCTAGAAGAAATGCTGGCAATTATTTTAATAACTCTTTTCAACATATTATAGCGATGAACTTGAAAATTTATGCCACATATTTCAATAAATTCATAAATTGCACGAGATTTTGAAAAAAATGTCTGTGTACATGAACAGATATGTATTCATATATATCTATGAATTCAATTTTACTGTGTGCATGGCAAGTACCGTAACATCCTCCGCCACACGTCTTTGGGACGGCTTGCGGGATATTCTATAGCTGTGTAGATAAATTTATTGTATTTGAATGCATATGCACACTAGTATCTGAACTGGGATTTGATTAACTTTTCTTTTTCTTCAATCACATCGACTCATGTTGAAATAGTGCCATTTTGTCATAAATGGTCCTTGCATTTCCCATCGTCCACGTTACAATTTATATGACCTTTTTTCTGGTAATTTGCATGTTATAATCGGAACGTGCCTCAAATCAAGATTAGACAATCATGCAGTTCAAATAATTTTTGTGGGTATGTGAAGCGCTCCAGGACATTCCTGGGGATTAAGCTTTACCACACGTCGCGTACTGCCTACCTGGAATCTCAATTACCCGGGCCCCCTCGGGCACTCGACGAATATATTCCACGTTTCCAGCGTTCATTTGTCCCCGTCATGTTTTTAATCTTATGCTTCGCATTCCAGAAAGAATGTCGACTCCGTTGGCCCGGGGGCTATGAATAGAAGAATCCTAGAAAACCCGGATACTGTGGCAGGCATTAATTTGTGGAAATTAATTTCAAATAAATACCTTAGGTTTGTAATTTTACACTAGACTTTTATTAAGGCATACGACGCGTTTTGACAGCATTGTACATTGTAGTAAGTCATAGTGGTAATAGTAGTAAGTACGTTGGAAATGTACAAACCTAAGTTATTTATTTAATTCTAGGATGCCACCATCCCGTAGACCATAGATCTCATGAAAGTCCAGTCTCTTCGGTGAAATATATGCTAATCAGTGTATGATGGTTGCATGGCAGAATTATTTTACTTTGATTTATTTTTTGTGTGCCTTAGTCACGCCGTTGATTAAAACCTAACTTAAAAAGGAAGATGAAGGGATCTCGCGACGAAATTAGCGTTTTTGGGTCACTGCGGTATCTTCGTAGGTCACACAGGTCTTGACTGCATATAGTTTTTAGAGCATTCTATTATTTTCTCTTCATGTGTCCCCGACTTGCATTCGCGTCATTTCACCTTCCTCATGTTTAAATGGTCACTCTGTTGAACTGATTTTACCTCTGGGATGTGTAATTATTGTTACCTCGAGGGTGTTAAATTCACTCACACGTCAATTGTTTTGAAGGCAACATAGCCAATGATGGAATGGCCAGTCAGAAAGTAATTTCATTGTCACGTCTCTTATTCAGCTGTCCATTTTAGATTAACTGTGACTAATCAAATTCATGACGGTTGTTCAATGCTTAAGTCATTAATGAATATCATCCCCGTGTCAGTTGATCTCAATGCTTCAATTTATTGTTTGTTTTTTTTAGGATACTGATAGTAATGTTTTTTTGGCCACAATCCCCATTCACAGTTAAAATTCGACTGATTGCAATTTTTTGGGCCATTTTGATGTATGTATTGCAAATTTATCGAGGGTTTTTGCTCCAGGCATTCCGATGGATAATTTGTTATAGGTCGTTAACGATCTCGCGACTAACCTGGGAAACAATGAAACGAACAATAATGGAAACCATAAACTTATCTTATTTGGCAGTTTTAATTTATGAAAACCCAAAACTTAACTATATTACTTCTCCCGTATTGGTTATTCCCGAAAAAAAGATAATATTGTACTAGGTCATCATTGCACAGCCAATTGAATTGAAGTTCCTACCGATCTAACTTTCCAGATAGTGGGAAATTGCTTTATTATGTGAGATTTCGTGTAGCAGTCATCACGGAATATGCTTTTTAAGAGGTATTAATTTAATGAAAAGCTCTTTTAAATAGATTTTTTACATTGTTTTTTTTGCATGCATTTTTTTATGGTGACAACTGTACGGCTGTTACAAAAAACTGTAAAATTTGCCGAAAAAAGAGAAACGGATAGGTTTTATTTTAACATGGTGCGCTCTTTTCTGTGTTTTAACCGGTTTAAGGGTTTTATATTTTGCTCGATCTGATGAATATTGCCTTCACTTTTATGTCTGCATTTAAAACCACTTTCCTGCTACTGTTACCTCTATGCCATTCAACGCATATACTATTCTGGACACAAGTTGAAAGATTATCTAAGCCTCTTGCAAATATTAGAAGAAAGTACAGGGGGTGTAATGAGTTTCCTAATCGGATTTCTCTGGTTATTTCTACTCGTAATGGTTAACGAGTTTTTTTTACTATCCTTAACGAGCGAGCCAGCGAAAAATCGCATTTCGAACCAAGTTGATTTCCGCCTTTATCTTAGGAAGTTCCAAGAGTTTAAGGAATCTTTGATCCAAGTAGTAGTTACTTCTCAGAAGAGCAATTTCAGCTGAGGCAATTCCAAGTATGATTTTGTTCTGCAAATATTGTCTTCTTACGTCGCTGCTTGCATGGCAAGATAAAATGGAAATGAATCTACCAGCTAAATAGGCATTTTGAAGCAAATAATGAAAAAATCAAGAATAAATGCCTGCAGCAACAGAGCGGCTGTTATGTCAATTTTAAGCTACTTTTTTACAATTTTAAACTGCGAAACTGAGAGTGATGTATTTATTTACAATGGCTGCTGTGGCAACGCCGTAAAATATTGACTTGGGTGGAAGTCACTTGCGTTATTTATTTCTTTTTTCAGAGCCCTCACTTCAGAAAACTCAGACAGTTTCTAGACGAAGGACTTTTCCCTCCACTTAAACTCGAGCTCCTTTAAAAACTTCCCACTTGGCAAGGCTTTTGTTCGTCTTTTCCACACGATGGTCGTCATTTTTATTTCTCAGAATCCTCCACAAATTCTCTCCCCGATGTAAGTTTCCTCGCCGTTAAAATTACTCGAAAGTAATAAGGCCAAAGAATCTCGTAAAATTTGGAATTTATTTAAATTATAATTAATTTTTCTGGTGGTGAACTTCATTAATTCAGGCCATTTGGATAAAACTACATTCATTCCTTCATTTGGACCCCCTCCGTTTTGATTAAAACTCCCGTGAAATTAATACGGCACTCCGGCAGAGAAATTTAGCCGCAGAGTACCCAAGGGGAGAAATGCTCAGGCATGTGACCTAGGCATACCTCGTTTTTAGCCTAGACCGCTCTAGATATACGTGTACTACAGTCTTGACCCTGTTCCTCAATGAAGAATTTAAGATTTTCTGTTGCCGGGGAGTCCGACTGAATGCTCGGAATTCAGCGCCATATGAGAGCAAGCACCTTGAAATGATTGTCGGAATCGATAGATATTTCTGGACCGGGTAGGAGATAAGATGGATAAATATAAAAACCTTCGATTTTTAAAACTTATTGAGTTTTGCTCGGAGAAAATGGATTCCCTATGGGCTCAGTTAATTCTACCACGTTGTTCTAAGTACAGAGGAGATGATAGAAGTCGTGTCGCCAGTTTATGTTTCTTAAATAAAGTACATATGTATCAGTGGAAATGACACTTCCTTTGAAATTTTTTGGTTCCTACTTTTTCTGCAACTTGTTACAGTGGAGGGATATTACGTTGATTTCAAACAATAATGGACAGATATTAATTCCTACTTACATGAATCCTTCCTTCCAGTATTCGCACTGATCACATTAATTATCCACGGTATGTGTTTATTTTAAGACAATGGTATGTAAAGGGAAGAACGGTGACAAGCAGTGGCAAAACTTCGAATGAAAGAATACCTTCGGAAATATCATTGCCATAAATATCTACGTACTTCATTTACGACACATGAGGATACTGACGGAACACCCACATGATATCACTAAAAGGCAAATTATTTTGTTTGCCTACTAGTGAGAGACTACTTGAGTGAATTGGTTGAAAACGAATGATCTTTTTACCCCGAAATAACTTTTTCAGAAGTTTTCCATAATCTTTTGATAATTATTTTAATAGAAACTTAGCTTAGAAACTCTTAATCATGTTACTACTGTAATTTAATTTAACTTAATTCTTTTGCATTGGTATCAAGTAAAATATTGTTAACAGCTAATCACTGGAAGTCTTTAAATTAGAGAGAATAATTAAAATGTGGTACTTTAGATTTGGATAAATATTACTACTTTATTTAAAAATAGATCTTAGAATATATATACACATATCTTTTTATTATAAATTGCCTGGGTTATAAATGATGAATATAATAACATCTGGATCGTATTCACGTTCTCACTCACATAACATTTAAGTACGTTTATAATTGCATTACATCTATTGAGGATTAATTTTAAATATCTTTCACCCCAAACCCGGGTAATGATGGCTTTGATGGCATATAGATGATTAAAACGTGTAAGTGTCGTAGAGGAAAAGGAAAATATTAAGAGATGGATATTCACTTTTTAGGTAATAATTTTGTTCAGGATACCTCCAAAGGTCAATATGAAAACTATATTCGTTAATTGAAAGACATATGCTACACAAATCACCAAGGTTGGCTGTTTTAATTATTCGAATTGCATGATGGTGGAGGAATTGCGCGGAGACAGTAATTGCGAAGGTCAGACTAAAAATTCCAATGGAGGCCAATTGAAAGTAAGTAGCTGTGCAACTCATTTAGCTGCCGATATTCTGGGATGAAATTAGTTCTATATGCTAGGAGTATCATAAATCAGTAAACATTACTCTTTTAATGCCCAAGTCCAAAGATCGCCGATGCAGTCATATTTAGAGCGCATTTCTCGCCGGTATTACCACTCATATGCCTCCGAAATAATGCATTACGCCACTTAAACAACGGAATTAAATGATTCCCCATAATATTTTGTTCAAATCGTGGACCTCATGCGCATGAAATCAGAAAATACATTCGAAAAGGTTTTCTCTGAATACATGCATTTTTATTCTGGAAAAGGGGTGATTAATTAAATTAAAATGTATTTAATTTTGAAATTAAGTTAAAAATCAATGAAAATAAATAACTAAATTTCTAAATTTATCGGGAACATTTATACTAGTATGTATCAGTCAGCAGAGGTTAGGATAGGGAATGGAGAGTCGTCTACGTGGGTATCTAGGCCGAGGAGTAAGAATGCGATGTCCACCATCCTTCCCAAATCTCACTCACGGAAGAAGGATCGCAGGCATTGCTGGGCGCCTTTCAGAAAAATAATAAAATGGACGGTTAGGAAATCATACGATGAGGTACTAACCCTGGTGAATTGTTTAATATGTAGTAAGGGAATTTAAGGATAGTGTTATGTTAGTTAGGCCTTAGAAGTAGAGTAGTTTGTAGAACCAGGGTTCATCGAAAACCTAACCAGGTAAACTGCAGTTAGTGATATTCGTAGGGGAAAAAGGATACTAATCAGTGAGATATGGGATGATACTGTAGTGCCGGAAATGTCAGAACTTCCTCCCCTTTCGTTCGTGCCGCTTGTTTCTATTCTTGGAAAATATCATGCCATGTCTCAGTTTGATTGATAATTATTCAGGTTGTTAATTATTTTCCGTTTTATATTTTATTTTATATTTGGTGTTTCGTACTTTATTTAATTGTATGCATTACGTCATATTTATTTCCATCTAAAACGTTTAATTTTCACCATACTCCTCATAATTTATGATTAAATTCCTGTAAATTTATAATTTTAACCAACTTTTGTTTATATTTATAATTATTTGTAAAGTTTTATCCCGGTAGTAGTTTATAAAAAAATAGACTACTAAAATTACTAGGCGTTTAGATTTATATATGAAACTGAAAATAATATTTGCTGGAGCTCTCTATCAATGCTTGTATATAGGAAAAATAGTAGGAGCTGAGAATGAAAAAAAATTAAAATCGCCTTACATCTGACTTTGGAATATAATGGAGTAATGGTATTTGTTAAAGGTAATAAATAGCTAAATAACTAATAAATAATTCGCCTTTAAATTGCCTAAAAAATTTAAATAGAAAATATTTTTGAATGATTCAGCCAAATATTTGACTGAGACACACTTATCAGTGCGAATCGTAGTTCAAATATTCTCATTACATTAGAGTGACATAAATATCATAATGAAGATATTTGAGCCAAAGTAAGATGAGCAAAAATAATGAAGTTCTTACCCGTTTCCTAAAGCGTAATTTTTGTCAAACATTTTTCTCCAGGTTCACCAGTGAATAATTTTTATCGAACGTTTAAAAAAAACTAAGAATAGTCTTATTTCTTACATCAGCTGGGAGAAATAATTAAATAAGTCATTGTTTATGATATCGTAATTCATATTGAGAAATTTTATATTTCATTCATAAAATATCCATGTTGTATCATTTATCCGATTGTGGTTTCATGGAAATAAAAATTTGGAACGAATTAAAATGGAATCATTGGACTTTTGAGATTCATTTATGAAAATATTTTCTTAATTTTTGCATGAGAAACACCGTGGAGGACGTGTCAATTTGGAGGTCCAAGTCGGGAAAAGAAATCGATTAACGCCATCGCTAATGGGCTGTGAAAGCCTCAAAAAACAAAGAAGATCGTTAAAAAAGACTGACTTTCTTTCTAGCAATTCGTTCTTACTAAAGTTTTCTCTCGGAAAATCTTCAAATATTGTCCCTGAAAACTGGGAAAAATCGATGATATTTATATGTTTCGACCTACAGCAACTGGTAATCACCTTCACATCGTTGCAATTTACAAAATTAAGACACTTGACTTTTTTTATTTATGGTGAGACTTTGAATGACAAATAAAGCTCTATTTAACCCAAATACAACATATTTTTAATATTTAATTAGAGAACATGGGGAATTTTAACAAACTTGTTCGTGTGCCACATGTGGTACTTTCAGCTATAATGTGATATTTTTTTCCAAAAATTCAATTTGTTTACTCCTGATAAGTTTTCACACAACTTTTCTCCAGAAAAATTTCTATTTCATTCCGGAAGCCCCGCGTTCTTGCAAAGTAGCGAAGTTCTTACATTTTAAAATGCAGCAATTTGAAATTATCTTCCCATTTCCATAATATTTGAAAGTAAATTTACTTCCTGATTCAGCTGACCCGGTGGGTAACGATACCACAGCCATTTAACTCGAAGGTTCCTTCGCACATTGGAAGTGATGGGTGTTATTCAGTGTCATTCACTAATCCTCATTGAAATTCCTTCACGGCCCGAAATGCTTTAAACATTAAGAGCATTTAAAACCCGACAACATTTTAATGAATTTTGTGCTGTGAACATTGCCGATGAAGTTAGGCCGTTAAAAATAAGGTGGTATAGATAAAAAAGTCGATTGACTGGCATACAGGTCATCGCATGCTCTTTGTCATATCATTCTGCATTTGAAAAAGAAATGTGTTCTCGTTTTTTTAAATCAGAGGCTGGGTAAAATTAACGGTCCGCAGAACACATTACTCCGGCCCACGCAGGCGTTCTAAAAAAGCATACTTCGCGAAATACACCTGGCCCACCTGCTGGATCTTCGTGTGTTCCCTACGCCGAAAAGTTTCGCCATCCCTGCTCTAAATTATGTGTAACCGTCAGAAACTTATTCCAGATCATGCACCACATTCTTTTTTGAGTTTTCCAATTTAGTGCACACTCTCCCCAGGGTATACCGTCCAAACTATTCTGCTATGAATTTCACAATACGCGGAACTGACTGCTACGGCCGACATCGGTTGGTGACGGATATTTTTCATAACAAGAAAGTTATCTTGTGTAGTTCCCACTGTTGGGTTCCCCTCTTTGTTATGTTAACTCTCTTCCTCAATTTCTTACTACATAATGTTCTAAAGATTTCATACCTTTCTTTTAAGGCCTTCTCTTTGGAGGAGGCCTCAAAAGTTGTATTTGATGTACTAATCGAACTCCCAGCTAATCTTATTGTCTTTAAAAATTAAAACTCTGGATTCTATGTCCATTTTTTCCTATACCTATATAAAAAAGAATTCTTAGCTTCTTTTCTTATGAACTCCAGATTTTATAGTCATCAAACTTGAAAAATATAATATCCATATTAATAGAAAACCACAGTTATCAACTCTAAGGTTGGTTTGATAGGTGAGGGTTGAGCTCACCTCGTGTGAAATTCACACGTCAGATTAAAGGAGGTCAGTTTCTTATTTATTGTGATTTCCCAAGAGGATCTGGCAATTCACACATCGGGAGAATCTGAGGGTGCCAGAGGTATCTCCCGGGATCCCTCCGATCTGTGGCCCAGTCCCACGGGAATGCCACTTCCAACCGTTGTTAATCAGCACTTGGATAATATTTGCCGAAAAGGGTGATAATACTGTCCATCAGCCTTTTTTTCCAAGATCCCCGCGCCATTAAAAACTATTCCCTCATTATCTTTTTTAAGGGTACTCGAAGGTTACTCGTGCTGAGTAAATCATATTATTACAGTGTAGATAAATTCTTTGAGCTTAAGTTTAAGCGTCATGCAATGCATTCTTTTTCTGAATATTTTACGCTATTTTGCTCTTTCAAGGGCATACGTGGAACGCACGCGGCCTTATGGGCCGAGCATAAATTACCGTAATAACATTAAGAAGTACTTACGGTGCCGAGTACGTTTATGATGCGGCAAAGTCAAAAGGGCCTCGCTTAGATTTTTTTCAGAAAAAATGTCCTTACATTTAAAAAAACTAAAGTCCTTCATACTCCGCTATCCTCGAACACTTATTTCGCCTCCGTAACATTTATAAATTGTTTCATGCATGTTCTGCTGTTTGTTAGACTTAGGGAGTTACTTTTTTTTAGATTCCTTACGCCCGCGTACACCCTTGTCTTCCTCGGTCTTCCCCTTCCTCTCGTCACCCTTTATTTCTTTTAGTTTACCTCTTTTACTTTATCTCTCATATACCGGTTTGGTGATTCGGCTCTCATCCGTTCTCTCAGCATACCCAAACCAGCGAGGCACGCTTATTTCTTGCTCACTCGTGCTGTTAACGGTGTATTCAATTCACATTCTTGACAAGATTACCCCCTAATTGTTCACCCTATCTCATCCTATCTTTACCGCAAACACAATTACTTCACACCCATCACCCGCAGTCGACGTTCGTGCTTACCTTGACACGCTCAAGTTTCGTTTTCATGCCATGTGGAGAGGGGCACACGTTTATACACTACTGCATATTTTTGATGCCCTGCTCGAACATTTTAATGCATGTATAACACATTACGGATGACCTTTCTGTTGGAATTATTTCACCTTTTAATTTCTCCATCCTTCTGCAATATTCTGCCCAGATATTGAAATGAGATGAAATAATTTACTTTGTAATTCCACACACTTTTTATAAATAAATTCTGCCAAGATATATAAAAAATCATCCAATTGTTTCTTTTTTTCCGTTTAATTCATCTGTCCATTCATTTTCCCAATCAAACGCGATTCTTTTTGTTGTGGGCGCATATTCCCTTTATTTGACTCCCTCTTGACTCCCAACGATCATATCTAAGCCCTGTCAAGTTTTCAATTTTATACATTGATCCTTATGTGCGTTTATATTCATGGAAATGTGCTGTACCTCTTTTATTCTCCGATCCATGGGTCTCTCTGTATGGCATTAATCGAAAATAAAAGAATGACACCATCGATTATTAGGGTTTCGAGTAATGTGGTCGAACAATGGCCAATGGTTAACAATGTTTAACATAAAAAAGAGGAATCATGACAACGTAGCAAATAAGATATCAATAGATATGAAAAAAGAAGAGTAAAGTATAAAATGTAAGGAAAAGCTTCATCTGTTTAGATAAAGTATTTCGACCGTATCTAATCAACTACAAGAGCTGAAAGGAGGTTCTTTCCTTTTATCTCCGCGTGAGCTCGAACGCTTAATGTTCGTGATTAAATTCCCTTTCGGTCAGCTTCGCTCCGTTTGTTATCAAAGGCACGTTTTTGCCAAATTTAAAATTAAAAAAAATGATAAGAATGAAATTTAATGAAAATAATAAAATGAGCTGAAAAAAAGTTCCTACCAAAAGCTATAACTTCATTATCCTGTATCATTCGCTATTAGTGAGCTTTGTAAAAGCTTCCTTTATGCTTAAATTGAAGCGCTTTCCAACAGAATTCATCTTCTAATGGATAATTCCTTCGCGAGAGAACGATCAGGTTTATAAATGCGGGTCCATCTCAATTTAAACTCATTTATTGTATTCGGACCCGCGCTCCACATTGAGGTTATTCGAAAATTCCACCGCGTTTTCCCCTTTCTTCTTTTTTCATTAATCCCGCAAAATTACGTGCTCTTGAGATCGTTTTCGTTTCTTTTTTTCCTTTTTCGTTGTTTTTGTTGCTCTTTCTCAAAGTAATAATAATCAAAAATAAAATTAAAAAAAAAAGATCTCCACTCGGTGAAATTTATTCCGGCACATTACTCACGGATTAAGTTCTGCACAGAAGGGCTCCGAAATGAGGCATTTTTGCAGCATTTCCTTTTGCCGCGCGGAGATTCACGAGTGTCGTGCGCAAATCCGGGCGGTGCGCCGTTGCAAAAGCACGTCTTAAAACGAGAATTTATCGCACCGCCGCCCGCTTACGGAGGAAGAAACTTATGGAGCCTTCCCTCCCGCCGTCCCATTTCTCCCCCCCCCCCTTTCAACCCCTTCTCCTCCATCCCCCTTCAGTCGTAGGGATGTTTCCCCCTCCCCACCTTTCACTCACTCTAACCTTCCCCTCTCCCCTCCCTCTCACTCACTCTAACCTTCCCCTCTCCCCTCCCTCCCACAAACGCTTGGCCTCCCCAATCCTCGTTATCTCATTCTCCTCCTGCCCTTCCGCTCCCGTAATCCTTTCTCCTATGATGTGTCTCTTTCCGTTCCGCCAGCCTTCTCCTTTCCACCTTTGTTGAGCGTCCAATTATGTGCTTAGCATTATTGTTAGTGCCATCTTGAATTCCGGCCCATTATCTTTTTATTTTACAGCCCATCGTCTATGTTTTCAGTTGGAAGTAGTATGTTTTCGGACGGTAATAAGGAGTTGCATGTTCTTGTGGACTGTGAAACACCCCAAGCACAAATATGTTAGCCTTGAGGTATTATTACGAGTTTTATGGTGGAGTACCATTTACGGTATGTTTCGGATGACACAAAGACTAGCAACCTCAACATTTCTAAGCCTCGCCTATAACACGGCACAACGAGACACCATACTCTACGATGCTCTCCCCTATCCCGCAGCCTTCAATATTCTATCGCCAATCAAAATGTCCTGTATTTATTTATTTCCTTTGAAATTCTTCCAACAATCCTCTCTTCTCGCTCACCTTGCCTAATTCTTCTTAGTTCGTTTTCCTTTCCGTCCAATTAACTTTTTTCGTTCTTCTCTACACCCCCTTCTCAAAAGTTCTATTGTCGCGCACGTTTTCATTCATTCGGCGAGTCCTCATTCTTTGAGGCCCCTTCATTCTCTCACTAACCATCATAATTTTTGCTAAACTTTATGCCGAGAATTTCACTCATCTCAATTAAAAGACTGTACACCTGTCAGAATTCCCGTCCTTTCTACACCATCTCCGTCAACGGTTTCTGCCGACTTCGTATTTGCCCGAAAAATGTTGTCTCGACTTAAACCGTAACTTACTGTGCCCGCATGCTTTATTCAGTTTATATTTCTCATCCTTCCCCATGGTCACATCCAAAAAACCCCTAATCTACACTCTAACGTATGCCTCACTCAGACTAGGTTTTCAAGGTATTAAATACTGCGCCCCGTATTATATAGTTTTCAAGAATTCTTAATTTTGTACGTCCCTCCTCAAAGTTCTGGGCGAACTTGCTTGAAATAATTTAATAAAGAATTCAGCATTACTCCTTAGCTCACTCACCTTGATATCATATAATATGTGAGATTTCTGTCTGAAGCTGGGGTACTTCTGGAGTGTCGCTTGGAAGTGATCTACTCGTTCCAGGTGTTGTCTCAACAGCTGTTGCATATTAGACGTTTCGTTTATCGCCATTATCTTTGTTTGCCTTGTAGTATTTTTATTCCCCTTTTTCACGGAAAGAGAACAATTTATCTCTGTCAGATTGAATATTCCAGGTACTCTTTCGAGCTTAATGCCCTTCAATTCTTATTCAACCGCTAAGGCTGATCTTAGTACTGTGCGTTGATACAGTTTGCTTAACTTGGGTTATATCTTAAAATGATGAAATATATCGAATTAATCGGCCATGTCGGAAAGAATGCATGTCAATTATGCTGTTTTATGTTAGCGTTTTGAATTTTCTAAGTAATGGGGAATAGTTACATCTTGAAATAGAATGAAGAGTCTATTACAGGTTTCCGGTTACATTGCGAATCCAAATATTTTTATGGAACCGGTTCTTATTCTGCGCCGTCCCTAGTAAATTTCCTCATATTTTCACGTTCCCTCGTCCCCATTTTTCTAGTCCTTCTCCCTCGTCCACCTAACCTTTTTTCTTCTCTTGTGTTGCGCCTTTTCATGTGAAAATATCTTCAAATAGGTGCCATACCGAGTTTATCACCTTATCACAAGTTTTCACATTTTTTCAATCATTCAGCCGTGTTCGGCCGAGTGCCCTTTCCTATTCTGTCCACCATTTTATTTAATTCTCCCTTCATAATCACATTCCTAAAATATTTGCAAAAACCCTTAAAGTGTTTTTATTCTATTCTCCATATGGTCGACGGTTTTTTTCGTATTGCCATAGACCTTTCCGCCTCTTTGTAGATACAATTTCACCCTGATTCCACGTGAAAATAGTCTGATGAAAAAATTCTTTTCGAGGCATATTTGACCGTGGCTATTTTGAATTAAATTTATTTCGTGAATTATCAACCCAAGGGAATTATCAGCCTTCAGAATTTCAAATGATCCATTTATTTTTGATTAGTGTTTTCAGCTTATGCATTTCAAAATCAGTGACTGAATTATATCCCAAATACAGTGAAATTCCTTTCGCTAATATTATTTGTCCTTCCTTCATTTTCTTCCCGTATGTCATTTAAAATGCCAGGTATTCATACCTATATTAAAAACATTGGCATGAACGGAATAGATCCGGATGCGCCTGTGCTCGTTGATACCCCTGGACGGATCCTATACACCCAAACTGCGAGAGGGAAGGAGACTGGCTCCGTGCCTTGAATGTGCGAATTTTGTACGTCTCGGAGATTTTACGATAGATTAACATTATTCTTGCCTATCTTATCGTGCGATGCCTCACACCAGAGTGTTCAATACTTCCTTCGGTTTGAGCACTCGGGTATTTTGGCTTCCCAGTATTGATAGTGTTTTCGATTATACTCTCTGCTATTCCTTCTAGTTTCAAATTTATCTCTGAGAGGGGTTCTAAATGTGGAGCAAATTATAATCATTATCGAAGTATAAAAGCTCTCTGGGACAAAACAGGGTAACGAGCCTGTAATTCCATCTTTGAGATCCCTTTGTGAAAACCCATTCTCTTGCTCTAGCCATTAGTACTAAGTGCGCTCGATTTTTTCTCATAAATTCATTTCACTTGTCTTGATTCATCCATTTCCATAGTCTTACAACCCAGCTGACTGCAGCACTCGCTCTGCCTTATTCAATCTGATTGTCTTACTCCTAAGCCCTTTTCTCACATCCTTCCTTCTTTAATCAGCATATTTGTTCCTCGATCTCCCTTTATTGATCTTCCCTTCTATTATTCTCTTTAAATTGTCATTGTCCCCAGACGTCCCCGTCCCCAAACCTTCTAGTTCAGATTTCCAAATTGAACTCCGTACGACGTCATTCTGTTCTGCTCTACATTATTCTTCTCTCATTATCTTCATCATCCACATCCAGCGCTAGATTTGGATGGCTCCCTATTCTTCTCTGGTATTATTTTCCAATGGTAAGTAGATCCCCATACAACACACATAAGTCTACATATAACGCTTCATTGTGTATTATAATATATTCTTCTTATGACGGTCAATCATGAAATCAAGAAAATGCCATATAGTGTTTTCTTGGTATAGTATTTTATACTATACCATATTTTTCATTTATTGTTAACTTTATCGACCAAAGGTGTCTCCTTTTTGACGGGATGAAGGAAAGTGGTAACGAGTATGTAGATTAAAAGTTGTGTATTCAAATTCGGTGTGTCCGAGGCTGAGACGTTTTGCAGCGCACCTCCTGGGCTAATCAAACGCCTGCGTCGACAGGCATAGGAAAGTTAAATAAAAACTTATATGATTATAAAAGTGTTATTAAGAGCAGTATGCCGGTCAACGTCGGTGTCTGACAAAAACTATACCCATGAACGGCTACATTTCTTAGCCATACTAAATGTATTTATTAGAATTAGTCTACCGATTTAGGGTAAGTTTTTGATAGATCTTAGGTATACACACTCGTATTTCCGTGCTTCAAGCCCTCACTCGCTTGACACAAAAATTTCCTTAAACCTCATTCTGCACGTTACATTAACTCATTCTCTACCACTGCATACGTTTTACCACCCTTAATTCCATCGTAAATCACTAGTTTTTCCCCAACTTTACCTTGCCCTCTTAGCATTCTACCCACTATTACCATCTTCAGAATCCCACTGCCGCTTAGCATCTTTTGCATCTACTTGTCCTGCCTTCTTGGAATATCCCCCAACAGCCGTCTCTCCTCTTCTACCATGTCAATAACTAAGTTTATTTTCCTACCCATCCATTTTATTATTTTACCATTCTTATCCACAAACAAATCTCAAAGGGCTCCAATCTACACGTATCCTCCTGCCTAAAGGACCAGATTTCGAGCCGTCCAAAACTACACTGCATATTAAAGTTTTCACTATTATTTCCTTTGCATCTATACTTAAGGTGCATATCATGGCCTCCCGCCTCTTTGTAGTAGATGCTCCTTTAAGCTTGTGAACGCTTTCGTTTAATTTCACCATCACTCTTCCCACCCTCGTCCATATATCGCACTGAATAATTACTCTAAAACCAGGATTACAGTAAGTTATACTTAAACTCCAAGGAACTAATTCCTATCTCCTTTCATCCCGCCCAAAATACCCATTCTTTTCCTCCATTATCCGTGTTTACCCCACGGCCTATGAACAGCTTTAGGCCGTGCGCTCATCAGGAGCACTCGGAAGAGATCGCAGAAAATCCGCAAGGCATGTCATTCTGGGCATTTCCGTCTCTTCTCTTCATCCTCCGTATCTTCCGCCATCCCCAATTCGACGTTTCCCGCGACAAGCCTTATCCTCAGTGCAACGTCCGTGCCCTGACGAAGTAGGCTAATAGATTTCCGCATAATGAAGTATCCGGCGATGACGTTATTCGATTGGTGTTATTTTTTGGAGTGCGAGAAGAGGCGCGGCGGAATTCATCGTGGCAAGCCGGAGAAGGAATACGGCACGGAGACGAGGCCCAAACTCCGCACGCATATTTGCGTTGCGAGACAACTGGAGAGGTTCGATCCGAAAATCCTATCTTCCTCCCCCCCGCCCCTCCCCTGCCAGCCCCCATTTTCACCGCACGATGTGGAAAGGAGGGGATGGGGTACCTACTTGAGGGATTTCGCGTCGGGGGAAGGGGGCACGACGTAAACTTCGTGAAGGAGAGGTGTGTGTGTGAGGGAACTTTGTGAAGAATCCCGCGGGGACTGATATCGTGTGCTTACGACGCAAGTGGGTAATAATTGGGTTTTGAGGTGCTTCGGCGGCGGGGTCTCTCCACGGGTGACTTGGCGAGTGTCGCGAGTAGTGGGGATGGGCAAACAAAGAGTCTCCGAAATTCACGAAAAGTCTCCCGAAGAGCCTCTCGCGCGATCCCCGAAAAAAAATTTAAAAAATAAGTCCCGGTTTTTTGTTTGTAATTTCTTAATTGCCGTATTCGTGGGACATATTCTGCCTCAAATCATATTACTATATATTTTTTTTAATTTAATATAGCCAAGAATGAGAAAAGTACGATAGCTTAATAACATTTTTTGAGCCGTTAAGTTTCAATTAACGGCAGGTTCCAGGACTGCAAAGTCGTATTTTATTTTATATCAAACGGACAGCAAAGGCACACTGCACTTTTTAAGTTACTTTTCTCTTTCGGAAGATTTAATTGATTTTCCTCTCTCAGTTACTTCTCTCTGTCTCGTATTAGATGTCCACCGGGCACCTACACTATGAAATGTATCATTTTAAGCTAAAGGTCGTGTGGTCGGTGCGCAGGGTCTCCTGCCCTGTGTGCCCCAGCCCTCTCAGTTAGGAGTAACCCTCGTTTTGTCAAAATGCCTCTTAGACGGGACGAACAGGGACATTTATACAATCAATTAGTACCTGCTGTATAATGGAAATTTTAGCTAATTACGGAGGCCTTTGGCTTTCTGGTCCCGAATATTGTTCCGAAATTTGTTTTCGTCCTAAGAGTCAATGCATCTTTCGAGCCTAGAGATAAGATCTTTCAAAATAAAACAGGTGTTATATATTTTCTCTTAAAGTGTAGTTGGAGAACACGATACAATTTTTTCCAAATCTTGCCGCTCTCGGAAAAAAAATGTACTTCCAAAACTTTTATTTCATCAAAGAACTCTCCGAACACTAATTAAGATGCGAGCTTTCTTATTTTTTAGGCTCGGGGTACTATTGATCCGATTAGTCGCCATATTCATGTAAGAAGAAATTGTAAGGCTGTCTAAAAGGTTGCAAGGAAAAGAATGGATTATTTTTTTGGCACTACCCCGCTCCAATCATTATCAGTATAAGTCTATCGAGAGATTGGTTGTGAGTCATAAAGAAAATGTATTGCTCGATATCTTGATTCTCTTACCAAGTACCCTCCAGTTCTACGTTGCAAAATTAAAGTCGGCCGAATTAGTTTGGTAAATTCCGCATGTTGACCCAAAAGGTCCCCCTCGCTGACTCTGGGTTTATTCGAACTCTAGCGTTCACTCTATGGGTAATCTGAGGTACGCATCAAATAAGTAGACTTTGCAACTCGTGGTGGACTCATATTGCCTTCTAACTATAATAAATCTGTTCTTACATGTTTCACAAATACATTGAACGTGGTATAATATCGAGTTGGATCTAAATATATGTATAATACTCGTAACTTGATATTTAGTTTTTAGAAACGAACCCCTGATGAATATATGCATATCGCAATGCCTGGGATACAAGGACCACCAACGGTATTGAGAAACAAAAGAAAATATTATATGCGATCTATCCTGTAAGGGTTGATCTTGGACAGCTCCTGAAAGTTATCACGCATCAATGTAAATACCTATTCTCTGCCTAACCAGCTGGCATAGCCTGCTCTCCTCTATAGCAGTCGTCAACATCCGCTGTATCCGAGGATCTTACTGTTGTTGGCTACAAAGCAGCGTTAATTGTCTTTTCATTGTGAAAATCTGAGCCTTGTGATCTGAAAACTCATACTATATAGAATGACTGAAGAAAATATCCCTATCGAAAGAAAAATGAACGCGGAGGGAAACCAGAAAACGAAGTTGCCTCACTACCTCGGAAGCTCGCAAACCATCCGCTATATCTCTGGTCACGAGTAGAAAATACCACAGAATCCTATGTAGGACTCGTACCCCAGATATATGCATTGCAAGGAGTCTGCATTACCGTATGGAAAAACAATGCGGACGTATAACATCACAGGTCAGTGAGCTTAATGCACGCAAATCTTAAGTTAGCGAAAACTCAGTAAGCAAATGTTGGGAATCTAAGTAGTGGTGGGGGGAGGGAACTTGAGTTATACTTATATTTTTTGGGTTCCAATTAGTCTAATGCCTGTGCTGCAATATTCACACACTTAGGGTTTAGTGGTGAAAGGTAAGTAATTAAAAGTACCACCGTAGGTAGGTAGGTCCTCAAGGAAAAAAGTAGGCAATATATTCAAACATATATTTTTTGATGCAACACTACTAAAATTCCGACATATATTCGGCTTTCGCACTCTTTTGAGAAATTATTGAATAATGGGATTTGGCGCTCAACTATTTTCCAGGTCTAGTTGTGAGAAGTGTTTGCGCACCAATTTTATTGGCTATGCGCTTGCATTAAAACCCCGCATGCATTTATTTATTACCATGGCTCTTAGGTATTTAGCGGAGACCGAACGTGTGCTTTGATTTTTTTAACGGAATGAAACGACTATCATGACGTTATCTCGAGAAGGGAAAAATGATAACTTTAGGGATTTTCGGAAAATGGGGTCTCTCTTACAAATAAAAATACGGAGTATCCCTGAATTCCTTCCATGCGAAGGAAATTACGCGGTCTAATTTACGCGCGGTTTTATTGAAATGTGCTCAATAAAAATAGATCAATTATGTGTAACAAAGTAAGGAGCTTGGCAATGGAAATATTCCCTCTGCACGAAGTCTGCATTCAAATAGAAAGCCCTGAACGAATTCATTGCCATAACTGCGAATTTTTCGGCGGATTCTCGTACGAAGCGTCTGCCGTGTGGAGCCTCTGCATTTCTTCGCTAAGTAAATTTGAAGCTTCACCAGTTTTTGTGCGCTAATAAAATGCCGATAGTATCGTTCAAAGAGTCCTCTGATGATTTAAGCCATTAGTATCCATTTTCGCAAGACTATCTTCTTTTTCAGGGATTATGGGCCACGAAAGGATCGAGAATATCTTGATAGTGGCCCCTCACCACCGAAAAATTCAATGTCACGATTTTTTGGAAATTTTCATTTCATAATCGAAAAATTTTGTCGCATTCAGTGCAGTGAAAATTAGGGCATAATTAAAGGGTTTTAAAATTTAAGAGTAATTAATTAGGGTCCGCTTTATGGTGGAATCGAAAAGGAATTATTGCTATTTTATTTAGTTCATATAAATCAATCTGATGAACAGAATAAGCCAACATCATGTTCGTTATAACATAATATTCAAGGATTCTAGCGCCACTATAAATGCTAATGTGGCGCCTTTAGCTAAAAGGAATTAATTCATTTTCTACGTTCTTTTAGCTTTAATGTATGTCGCCAATGGTCAATACACTTGTGACTATGCCCGAGTGAGTTATTTCTTAACCTCTTTTGAGGATAAAACTATGTCATATACGAAGACATCATTATTTCTCTTGGCACCTAGTCAAACAGAATGTATTGGCTTACGAACCAATTTTCTTGCTGGGGCTCGTGTGTGTTTCATTTGTTATTCTGTTCATACATTGTTGCCTCAGCTGCAATTGAATAACGACCTATATTCCTGAGAGAATACTGTATTATAAATACTGTCATATTATAATTACTGTGTAAATAAATAAATAAATTAGTTCTGACGAGTGAAAATTTTTACTGACGAAACCTTGGGCCGAAAATGTTCTGCATTCTACTTTTTTTTCATATCCAGTACGCATTGCGGAAACAATTTAATATTCAATGGTTTAATTTTCCCCGAAACGACGAGAAGGAAGGTGACGAACGCTAGGATCCACAGAATTTGCACCTTGCAGGCTAAAAATAAGTTAAAATAGATTGACATATCTGTGTCATCGCATAAATAAAGAGTTCAAGGAGACATTTTTATTAAGAATCATTCATCACGTTACATGTTTTCGGAGGATTACTCCTAAATGACAACTACGAAGTAACGGTTGAATTTTTTGAGTTGATGTAAAATAATTTGTGTTAATCCAATTTGTATACTCGTAGTCATGTATTTATTTAAAGTTAGCAATTATATTTAGTA